>NW_026590663.1:2010757-2152040 GCF_907164565.1 Psammomys obesus | reverse complement strand
CTCACCTGCTAAACAATTACCTCTGTCCTTTAATTCTGTTACTGTTCCATGCTTTCCCATCGCTGAACAGCCACTGAAAAATTCTAGCCACTTTGCCCTATTTCTCCACTATGTTGTTATCTTTCTTTGTCATCATTTCAGTGTGGTCCTGGGAAAGAGACAAGCGTGTTTTGCCAACCCATTGTCTTTAAACTACTTTTATGGCAAGAACTCAAAACACCAAGAAGATAAAACAATACAGAATAAAGAAAAATAATTAAAGCAAGGCAAATGTCTTCTAGCTGCTATCATGAATCACTGGCAAGGACTGGACGAAAGGGCTCTAGAGACCCATGATGCACTCCTGTCTTAGTTGCTTTTCTACTGCTATAGCAGAACATCATGGCCAAGGCAACTTGCAAAAGGAAGGGTTTAATTTGGCTTATGGTTTCAGAGGGTTAGAGTCTATGACAGCAAAGCCCAGGCATTGCTGAAGAAAGGCTGAGCTCACAACTTGATCTGTGGCCAGCAGGCATAAATGGGAATAGCAGAAGGCCTTTGAAATGTCGAACCTGCCTCCTGAGACGCACCGCCTCCAGCAAGGCCACGCCTCCTAACTCTTCCCTAGCAGTTCTATCTGCCAGGGATCAAGTGTTCAAATACAGGCGCCTAGGAGGCCATCCTCACTAAAACCCCCGCAGCCCTCTTGCTGCCACATTATTAACACTACCAGTGGCCAGTGTCTTTGCAGACTAATCCTGATGATTTCTAGCACAGACCCACGCTGTACATGTTTGCAACTGTTAATTTCTTCTAGCTTACACACACACACACACAAAAACCAAACATATGTTAATTTGAGTTTTGTTTGTTTGTTTGTTTGTTTTGCTTCGCTTTGCTTTCTACTTTTGGATTGCTTTCAGACCTTTGTTGTTTAAAAAATATTTAATAAGACACGTTGATGAAGACCCAAATATTGCTGTAATTCATTTTTTTATCCTTTTATAGAAAAGCAGTCTGTATATTTAAAAATGTAATGGGGCACGGCGGCACACACCTTTAATCCCAACACTAGGGTTGGGGGCAGAGGCAGAGAAATCTCTAGAACAGTAGAGATTTGTAGTCTTTGGGACTACAAAGAAGGGCCCTGTCTCAAAAATTAAAAAAAAAATAACTGTTTTAATTAAAATGCAAGTAGAGATGTAGTCACAGATGAAAAAGGCAGGGCAAGAAATAAAGAAAAGATGATGGATGGTGGCAGCGGATAAGGCAGCGCCCACATGCAACAAGAGAAAATGTTTGGGAGTGGCCAGCCATCTGGTGCCAAATTGGAACACTGTTGTTTCCAGATGTCTTCTGAAAACCCCATCTCTGCAGCAATCACACACTGGGCAGATTTATCTAAATTGAAATACAGAAGAATTGGCTTGGTGACGGGTATTAGTAAAACACACAATTTTACTCTATTCCTGAACTGAAATCCATCATCTCTGAGCCACTAGTTGTTCATTTGGACCTTCTAAGGTTGTTTCCTGTTCTAAAATTTTGGTCCTTGAGCCCAAAATCTGGCCTCTGGGCCATCTCCTCAGTTTTCCTGTTTGTACCACATCCTGTCCTAAACCATGGAATCTGGATTTAGCCCTGATTTAGAATTTTGCTTTTCTTGTTGCAGACTCCACCCTAGACATATTTTTCTCCCCAATTTATGTTTAAGGTTAAACTAAAGTTCATGTAAAATGTAGTAAAACAGAAATCTAGAAAAGAAAAAGAAGGCTACAGGTTATTGTTCACAGGTAAAAGAAATTATTTGTAACTAGAAATGAACCATTTCCTCTCTGATTTGTGAGAATGATTAGTTGTGTTTTTCAAGAATTTTCTAAAGTGGGGTTAGGGTTTTTGTTGTTGTTTTGGGTTTTTTGCTTGTTTTTGTTTTGTTTTAGGTTTATCATCTAGCTGTCATGACAATCACAGCCTCTGAAACAGAGTAAGCCCAGGATTTTTGATACTAAAAGGTATCATATAGTCATCTCTCTACTAGATAATTTTGACAACAATCTAGTTTTGTTTTCCTTCATAAATGTAAAGAACATCTTAAAATTGTATGGCTGTTTAAAGTAGTAAGGAACCCTTTGTTTTCTCTCTTCAAATACAAGAATTATCAAAATCTTTGCAAAGCAATGCTGATTGTTTTGATATGAATAGGTGCTTCCCACCCTTTCATTGTTTTTACATACTCGAAAGCTGATAGGATATTGCTGGAAGTGGCGGCACATGCCTTTAATCCTGGTACTCAAGAGGCAGATGCAGGAGGATCTCTGAGTTTGAAACCTACAAGGTCTATAGTGAGAGTTCCAGGACAGACAAGGCTACACAGAGAAACCCTGCTCAAAAAAAGAAGCAAACGAACAAACAAAGTTGAGAGTATTTGCATAGCAGTCTGGGATACCAAAGCACTATGATCCTGAAGCAATATGTGTAGGATTGATAACACCCCACTGTTTGTGCCTCTATTGCTTCGGCCCTCTATATACCCCAGTAGAATGCTTTGGGGATACAGTAAGACATTTCAAAAATTGCCAGAAAGTCCTCCTAATCATCTTCCTCACCACCCCACCTAAGTTTTAACCCCTGCTTATCCCTCCACCTACCCAAGAAATACTTCCTTTCAAACTACACTAAGCATATGTACTTTTACACTGTGCTACTACATTTTAAATTAAAAACAAAACAGAATTCTATTATTTTATGCCATGACAACATTGTTGCATTACATTAGCAATAAAGTTGTTGACCTGGGAGTCTGTATTTACTGGTCCTGGCAACCATTAGTTTCTCACAGCATCATTACTCATGTGATTTGAGTAGCACATCTAGTCAAAAGCCAACCAAGACGTTGCAAAGTTAAGGAAAAGTGTCCTGAGTTTTACTTAGACAGCGCTGAGACTCCTTAAATTTTCTATTCATGACTTCCTGCTGACTTAGATTTTTAGGAGGTGGAAAAATGCTAGTTTATTACCGCGTTGAGCAATATTATCATATGCATTCAAGTTCATAGAGTAAGAGAGGAAGAGAAATAACAGAAAGTGAGGGCAAAAAAGAGAGCTGTAGTATTAAAAAAAAGTTTTTCTCTTTACAGAATTAATTTTATAATAAGAAAATACACAATCGTGAAATCTCCAGGAAATAAGTGCTGGAAAGCCTATGGCAATTTAATTACATGATTTATTCAAAGACGTTTTTCTTACAAGCATGAAACATAGGTTTAAAATTCGAAGAGAACATAGTGACGGCGGGAATACTCTGAGTTCTGGGGTCATGTTGAGGGGCAAGCTGTTATGTTGGTGTGCAGGCAATTGAACTAGCCTGCCCTCAGGGGCCTTTAGGGTCCTGCCTGTGTCCTGTGTCACACCTGTGTCCTCTGTTATCACCTGCACCAGGTGTGTGGGATATAACCCTCCGTGCTCTCTCTCTCTCCCTTCCTCTCTCCCCCAGTTTCTCTCCCTCTCTCTGTCCCTCTCTCTGAGGTGCACCCCTTTCTCTATCTCCCCTCTCCCTTTCCACAATAAACTTCCTTCCTAATACCAAATACAGTGGGGCAGACTCTTAAGCATTCTTATAACACAAGCATCTTCTGAAATTTTCCTAGATCCCCAACACTTAGGGAACAACCCTAAGAGGGAAACAGAGTCCTCTTTATCACTAAACAGGGTTAAGTGTTGGTATTAGAATACAAGGAAAGGTAAAGAAGCTTGTCCATCCTTTGCAAGTAACACAGTCTTCCTGCTGCTTTAAGCTCAAAATTTGAAGAAGAAGAAGAAGAAGAAGAAGAAGAAGAAGAAGAAGAAGAAGAAGAAGAAGAAGAAGAAGAAGAAGAAGAGACTCGAAGCTATATGGAAGAATGAAGACAGATCTGACAGGCAGTTGTGTGGATGGGAACTGACTCAGAAGTACCCTTGGAAGGAGCCGTGATTGGTCCTGGAGGTGGGAAAGCACTGGGAAGAAACTGCAGAGCTTAAAACTGCAATAGAGCCTCAGAGGAAAAGAGAAGCTTCTCTTCACAGCCCAGGGAAATACTCCAGTAGAGGGACAGCTTAGAGTTAAGAGAAATAAAAATAAAAATAAAGCTGCCGTGAGAGGGATGGCGGGCAGTGCCCAGAACATAGAGCCTTTAGAGAAATTTCACAAGCAAAGGGAAATACCTGGCTTTTATAAGTTTGTTGGGAGGGGGTTGCTGGTGAGATTTTTTTTTTTTTTTTTTTCACCACAAAAGTTAGTTTGGGAGAATTTATGTTGCAAAGGTCCTGGCAAAGTGAGGTGCTGGTTAGGATCATGAATTAGAAGCTTAAAAATTAGAACCTGTTCCATAACCCAGAACAGGTTCTTAACTCTGTCTGAGAGAGAGAGACAGAGAGAGAGAGAGAGAAGCAAATGATTGATGATTATGGCCCAGTTCCTTAAGGCTGTGAGATCTGCCCTCTTAAGACAGACCAGCGTCTTTAAAGGACAGGCTGTAATTTAACCTCTGGTATGGTGGGGCAAGACAATGAAAAGTTTCCTCCAGCTTGCATTCTTGCTGAGGCCATTTCCAGGTTTAACTAAAATCTGATCTCCGTGACAATCCAGGGAAAATTAGCCAAGTCTAATCTAGGAACTAAAGGTCAGAATGTCCTAACTCTTTTAGCTTTGATAAAACTGCCTGTTTGTTCAGAACCCACCTTCTGCTAAGTGCTTATCTTAGTTTTGATAAAACTGCTTGCTTCGGGGGCTGGTGAGATGGCTCAGAGGTTAAGAGCTTTGACTGCTCTTCAGAAGGTCCTGAGTTCAATTCCCAGCAACCACATGGTGGCTCACAGCCATCTATGATGAATTCTGGTGCATAATGAGATCTGGTGTATACATAATAAAATTAAAAAAAAAAACTGCTTGCTTCAAGCTCTTCACTCTGTAAAGCCCTGACCCTGCAGTCACCTAATAAGATGCCAGAACACAGTTTCTGTCTTTAAAAACCCCGTGTTCTGGACACATTTAGATCCCGGAACAGCTGGGTGTGGTCCCAGCCAGAATAATGGAATAAACACTTTTAGCTGGCTATACACTGTCCCTGAGTGGAGTGGTCATTTCTGAGGTGCTCCTATAACATCAGATGTTAAATAAACTCATGTTATCAGTTCATCAGGATACTGACCAAACTCCAGTGGTTTCCAAACTTTAGAGTCATTGGGAGGCTTGTAAGATTCCTAACCTCATCACACACCAATTAAGCCATACTGTCTGGTGAAGGCAGGGAGAACCAAGCATCAGTATTTGTGTGCAGTGTGTGTGAGAGAGACAGAGAAAGAAAGAGAGAGACAGACAGAGACAGAGAGGGTCTTGTGTAGCCAAAGCTAGATGCAAACTTGCCGTGTAGCTGAGGATGACCTTGAACTACTGATCTTCCTCTTGAATGCTGATACAAGTGCTTATACTTGTATAAGGCACCATGACTGTTTTCTTTTGTTCTTGAGTGATAGGGATGGAACTGAGAGCCTCGGGCACTCTACAAACTCACAACCCCCATGGAAGTATGCACATTTTTAAGGCTCTTTAGGTGTTTCTAGTTGCAGCAACATTTGTGAGTCACTGGTGAATGCTGACTGGGGGTTCTATCCTAAAGCTTACTCTGGAGTCAGAGACCTCCTCAAGACATCTCATGGCCGTTCTAGAGCAGACAGTTATTTACCTACAGGCTCTGACTACCTCCCGATTTAAAACACTTTCTCCTTCTACCGTGAGAGCTAAAGTTATATTTTACATTTATGTCACTGTGCTTAAGAGATCTATAAAACAGAGATCTATAACCTATAAGTCCCACTTGCCCAAGGCAGATAACTTCCTCAATGCTGGGGGCCATTGTTCCTGTAAGACGGCAAGCCACTTATTTTCACTTCTGTAAACGAGGTTGGGTGCCCCAGCTGCACAGGTTGTACTTGATCAAATGTACACAGGAGAGATGTAGGCAGAAGGTAAGTCAGGACGTATGCTTGCCTCTGATCGGACCAAGGTGGGAAGTATGCAGCCTTGTGAATTTTGCCTCTATAAGTGCCTGACTAACATAATTCTTTGCCATTCTCTGGGAATCCCGGATATGGATCTGGCCAGCATTCATCATCCTGGCCATTATTTAGTAAAGCTTGCTTCAAATTTGGCACAACAATTGTGGTAGTGGTCTTATTCTTTCCAGGGGGATTAACATTTTCCCCCTTTTTAACTACTGCTCACTGACAGTCATCAGGATAGATACACATGAACAGAGCAATGA
The DNA here is from genome assembly GCF_907164565.1 of Psammomys obesus. Taxonomy (NCBI): domain Eukaryota; kingdom Metazoa; phylum Chordata; class Mammalia; order Rodentia; family Muridae; genus Psammomys; species Psammomys obesus. The sequence goes on along the minus strand of NW_026590663.1, from coordinate 2,145,763 downwards.
TATAATAGCCTTTTTTAGTGCGCTGGAGCAATCCAAGCAAAAGAACGTGAGAGACGTGGCAGTTAGCAGTTATTTTAGTGCTGCTAGACAGTCAAGTAGAAAATTTATGCCAAAAACCATCAGCTTCAAATCCTAATTATCCCATTTGACTATCCATCATGGCCAAAATTAGTCACTCTCCTCTGTGCATTTGCTCTGACTCGTGGCACTGCATTGTAAGTAAAAAACACCCATAGGAAGCAAAGCTCTTCTTTTTATTCTATTTTGTACAAGGTTCAGAATTGAAAAAGACTTCACCAATAACCTGAGCCAAATCAATCACTTAATTACACCTGAGGAGGAGGCCCTATTCACTCAGCAAAGCAACTAGGGTCCCAGAAGACTCACACAACTGTAGCCTACTGCCTCAGGGAAGCAGGGTGAGAGGTGATGTGAGACCATGAGACTTGACAGTCACTCTGGGGAGGGGCATGTGATTCTGACATCAACATGTTTGGTTCTCCTAGATACTGGATGGATTGTGTTTAGTACGACATGGATATTAAAAAATTAAAAGAACTAACTGCTGACTGCCTCAACCAGAAAAGGCAATGTGCTTGCAGCCTTGAAACACTATACTGTGGTGGCAGCTGAAGAAAGCAGGGATGGGCTGACTGGCCAGCCATGAAAGTGGGGCTTAGCAGGGCTGTCACTACGAGCCTTGAGCCTCGCTGAGCTCTGAGCAGCTGCTGTGTCTCTCAAGGAACAACACTCCATTCAGACCCTCAGGTCCTCAGTTCCAGAAATCTGTAATCCTATTGCTAAGGCTGGTCTGGGCAACAGGGACAAAGCATCATATTCAGTGAGGCTATTGGGGTGTATTGTGGTAGAAAATATCACAGTATTTCTCCAACCATGCACTGAGTCTTTACAAGTACCCAAAAGTGTGACAGAAGAGATGGGAGCACCACAGAGCCAGGCACACGTACCACATTGTAGGATATTTGATCACACTGTGAACCCTGAGTCGGGGTTTTTTCCTGGAAGAACCTGTTTCTAGTTGTGGTATGGCTCAGCCCTGGCATAAACGCTAATCTAAGAGCTTTCTGTTTGAATTAAATAAAATCAATCATATGTCAAGAGGCAAAGCAAGAAATATAGTGAACATAGAAACAAAACAGAAAACTTCAAGGTGCAGTAGCCAACACCTGTAATCCCAGTAGTGGGGGAGGCAGAGGCAGAAAGGTCTTTGTGAGTTCAAGACCAGCCTGGTCTACAAAGCAAGTCAGGACAGCCAAGGCTACACAGAAAAAACCTGTCTCAAAACAACAACAAAAACCAAGCAAACAAACAAACAAAACAGAGAGTAAAAGGAAGTCAGGAAAGATAGAGAGACATACAGGGAGTAGAAGGAAATAGCATTCAGTTTGAGTAGTTTTTGAGAGCACAGAGAAGGAGAGCTTCCTTTTGAGACATCCTTTGAGGAAGGTCAGCTGGATGCTGTCTCTGCCTCTCCGAGCTAGCAGGCTTTCACTCCAGCATGTGGCTCTAGAGTATTGGTAAAAGTGAAAGATTGAGATTTTTGTTAAAAACAACAGCACTAGCTCTGCTTTTTGCATTCAAAGACAAATCTCACCTCTGACCCGTTTAGAAAACTAAAGAGCTGTCGTAGGTTTGCTCTGGTTGTGCCGGGAAGTCTGGGTGGGCCGGTCCTCTTCTTGCCTGGCCCCATCAGCCTAGTTCCCACTAGCAGAGAAGTTGGGAGTCACCTATCCATTCTGGAGTAAATATATTCTAAGTAGACAGTTGTGCTCCTCCCTTAGGCCACCAGACTCTTGAAAGGACGAAGCACAAGAAATTAGAATTCCCCCATGAGTCTCATGCTGTGAAAAGAAAGGGCTGAGAGCCTTGTGCCTGCCAGGGGCAGAATTTGTCTCCAGGAAGGATTTCACAGAGATTTCTGACAGCTAGTCAGACAAGACCACCTTGAAGAAGAAACTGGAGCCAAGACAGCAATGATGGATGGGACCACATCCTGATCAGGACTGCTTATCTAGGCACACTTCTTTTCCTCCATTTAAACTTAACACTCCCGTACCAAGTTAGGATACCAGAAATAGCTGGATGCAGGAGACTGTCACTCAACCACTTTCTTTGTTCCTTTTCCCCAATGTATTTGCAATGAATAAAATCTGTTTTTCTTTTCACTACTACTTGTTTTTAACTGGCTAACTGTGGACAAGAATGACAAGCACACCCTATCAGGGCTGCCAGGCCCAGCTCAGGTCTGAACATAAAAACCCCAGTAACAATGTAATTTTTAAAATGTGTCCAAATCAGAACCCGAATGGCCTTATCCTCTTGTTCTGGGGCTTGAAGGAAAATGGCACCACACACTGCAGGCTGTTTGTCCTTCCCTGAAATAGTCGGGCATTCTTTTCTAAAGCCATTGAACTGGTGCAAGAAGGAAAAAAAAAAAGAGGCAAAAAGCCATGGGCTGGAAGGAGCTATGTTTGCACCGTGAAGGCAGTGTCCAGTGGCTTTTTAAATGGGTGTTTGTCAGTTATGAAATCACTGACATTTCTTTTCTTAACTGTGATGGCTAGTTTTCATGTCATGTTTAACACAAGCTAGGATCCTCCGAGAAAACGAATCGTAACTGAGAAAACACGACCATAGGATTGGGTTGTAGGCAAGTCTGTAAGACACATTTTTAAAGTCATGATGACATAGGAGGGCCCAGCTCACAGTGGGAAGAGCCAGCACTGGGATGTTGGTCCTGGGTGCTGTAAGAAAGCAAGGCAACTACATAAAATTCAAGTCCAAGTGGATCAAATACCTCAACATAAAACCAGACACACTAAGTCTATTAGAAGAAAATGTGGGGAAGAGCTCAAAACTCATTGGCACAGGAGACAACTTCCTGAACAGAACACCAGCAGCACAGGCCCTAAGATCAACAATCAATAAAAGTGACCTCATGAAACTGAAAAGTTTCTGTAAAGCAAAGGACACTGTCAATAGAACAAAACAACAGCCTATAGACTGGGACAAGATCTTCACTAACCCTACAACTGACACAGGGCTAATATCTAAAATATATACAAAACTCAAAAAATTAATCAACAAACAAACCAACAAATACCAACAGGAGGAAAGGAGGGAGAGGGCTGTGTTTAGGCTGTAATGAGATTAAATCAATAATCAATCAATACATGAAAACACAAACCAAATAATCCAATTTTTAAAATGGAGTTCAGAGTTAAAAAGAGAATTCTCAACAGAAGAATCTCTAATGACTGAGAAACACTTAAAGAAATGTTCAGTGTCCTTAGTCATCAGAGAAATGCCAATCAATATGACTCTGAGATTCTATGTTACACCCGTCAGAATGGCTAAGATCAAAATCTCAAGCAACAGCACATGCTGGTGGAAGATGTGGAGAAAGAGGAATATTGCTCCATTGCTGATGGGAATATTAACAGTTGTCACGAGGGCTGGAGAGATGGCTCAGTGGTTAAGAGAACTGGCTGCTCTTCCAGAGGGCCTGAGATCAATTCCCAGCAGCCACATGGTGGCTCACAACCATTTATAATTAGACCTGGTGCCCTCTTCTGGCATGCAGACAGAACACTGCATGTATAATAAATAAATAAATAAATCTTTAAAATAAAAAAACTTAACTTGTCATGAACAAATTTGATTACAATACAATGTGCTTTGTGTTAATATTTTGTGTATTTAAAACTGTGATGTTGTGTCTTTCCCCGTCTGTTCTGACTCTCTGACTCTGCTTGTTAGATGTGAGATACACACACACACACACACACACACACACACACATATATATATATATATATATTATATGTATAGTGTCACAGAATAGATATATATATGTGTATATGTGTATTATCTGTGTTTATATGTATATACACATACATATGATTGCTTAAGACTTCTGGAAATTGCTTTTAGATAATAAAATACAGAACCCCCAAGGCTGATTCTCACTAGAGTGTCTACTTTTTTTTTTTTTTTTTTTTTACAAAAAAATTTATGAGGGTGAGAGAAAGATTTCTGCAGGTGAGCAAAGGTGAATGTGACCGACATAGCCCAGTTCAAATCTATCATAAGCTTGCTTGTAAAATCCAGTTTTAGTAAATTCCTTCTTTGTGGTTCATACTATCTAATTTTGATGGCTCTTCCCTAAGACTAGATAACATTTCTGTATTTTGACCTGTTAACTTTTAAACACGACTGTGCTTGTATGGCTTGACATCTCATTTTCTCTCTTTCTCTCTCTCTCTCTCTTTCTCTCTCTTTCTCTCGTGTGTGTCTGGAGGATTTAGGTGTAACTAATTGAAGGGATAATAACCCAAAAACCTCACGTGGGATGAGATACACCAAACATAAAAGTTGACTTGGCTGGTAACATTTGCAGACTATTCTGATCAGAGAAACTTGAGATGAAAGCAACATACCAACCTCCATGGTTATTTACAACTTTGACTGTCGGGGAAGATCTGCAGACAGATTCTTGCTACCCAAAGTCCCTTCTTCCTTCCAAAGACCACACATGGTGGTTTGAGTGTGAATGGCCCCCATAGGCTCATGTGTTTGAACACTTGGTTCCTAGTTGGTGGAACTATTTGGGAAGGATTGGGCTGTGTGGCCTTGTTGGAGAAGGTGTGTCCCTGGGGTTGGGTTTTGAGATTTCAAAGACTGGTTCCCTTTCAAGTGTTTGTTCTCATGCCCCCTGCCTCCTACTTGTGGATCAATATATAACCTCTCACCTATTCTTGTCACCATGCCTTTTCTCTCCCATCATGGAATCTAACCCTATGAAACAGTAAGCCCACATTAAGTTATTGTAAGTTGTTTTGGTCATAGTGTTTTGCCACAAGTAATATAAAAGTAACTAAGACAAAGACCATGTATTGGTTGTCAGCCTGGGGTCTGTTAGGAGAGCTAGGGCAGAGTGGGAAGACTTTGGGTCACTGAAGGTATGCCACTTAAGAGGCCGTTGGAATGCTGGTATCGCTTTGAGCCTCCCTTTCCCACTCTTCTCCCCTCCCCACCTCTTCTTTCTCCTCCATCTCTCCCCTCAAGCCCCAAACAACGTGCCATCTAACAATGGGCTTGAAAGCACAGAAATTGTGAGCCAAAAGAAATCTTTCCTCCTCATATACAAGAAGAAGAGGGAGCCCTGAATGAGTGAAGCCCTGAATAAATATGGACACAGCCTGTTGACGACTGCAAAGCAAATTGATTCAGGGCAAAAAAAAAAAAAAAAAAAAAAAAAGCCATCGCCCATATGGGCCAAGCTTAACACTCACTCTTTCCTTGGTGAGTGTTTATGAGTGATTGATCAGTGCAAAGATAAGCAACTGCAGCATCCTCCTCCGGATGTTTACTGCCTGAGACTGCTCACCCGCAGAGACCTCCTACTGAGACACACACACACACACACACACACACACACACACACGTGCTGTACCTAAGAAGCTCCTTTGAACTTCCTGGTTGTGCCTGTTAGAACACCCCACCCGATCCCAGTTTCTTTGTATGTGTGTCTGTGTGTCTGCTTTGCTTTATTTCTTTTAGGCTGCCAGCCAGGATTGTGGGACCCAGGCTGTGCCAGAGTGATATGTTTATTATCTTGAGTACTTTGTCATGACAAAAAGCTAACACACTGGCAATGTTTGCATTGTCTTAAAGCCCAAGGGCTTGATAAGATTACTCAAGTGTACTAGGTACATAAAGAAAATTGCTGAGACCCAAATTCTGGAGCAATTAAACATTCAAAGCTTGAGCAGATAAAAAGGAGCTGCAAGAGAGATAGAGAACTACTGTATTAATCTGGTTCCTATTTCGGTGATAAACACTGGGACCAAAAGCAACTAGAGGAAGAAAGGGTTTATTTGGCTTGCCCTCCCTAGTCACAATCCATTACTGAGGGAAGCCAAAGTGGGAACTAAAGCCGGGTAGGACCCCAGAGACCCAGGAGGAGTGCTGCTGTCTGCATTGTTCTTCACGACTTGCTCAGCTTCCTTTCTGACACAACCCAGTTTCACCCACCCACCTACCCAGCGGTGGTACTGGCCACACTGAAAATTCCCCACAGTTCTGCCTACAGGACAACCTGATGGAGGCGTTTTCTGTGGTTCCTTTCTGCAGATGAGTGTAGCTTGTGCCACACTAAACAAACAAACTAATGAACTAACGAATGAAGAACTAATTAGCTAACTAAACAGCACAAGAAACAATTACAAAATGAGAGAAAAGGAAGTATCCTGGAAGCCCATACCCAAACTCTGAATTAAATATTTAAAAACTTGTGTCTATAAGAAGAAAATTTTAAATGAGATAGAGAAAAGCCAATCACTAAGTGAAACAAAACAAAACAAAAGCCCATCCTGACAGCACAGGGAAGAGAAAAAAAACAGAAATCATACATGTTCAATACAAGAACTAAAGCCATTAAAAGGCCATCAGAACAGACAAAGGACAGACAGAGCTGCCAGAACTGAAAGACCATATGAAGCAGAATGGAGCACAGCCACAGAAGCTAGCCTGGAATGGAAATAAAAACACCTGAGTGGTGGTGAAAGGGAGAGTGGACCAGAGGGCAGAGTGCTTCTAAAAATTTTGAAGGGAAAACAGACTAGAACATGATATTTGAGAGAATAGAGAATATGTGCATTCTTAAAAATATTCCAAGAGAAAGATATGAACAGTTCACCATGATTGAGTATTTAAAGGCCAAAGTTCTTGAGAATCAAGAAAAGGTGCCCATGGCTCAGGGGCTGAGGAAATAAGCCAGATAGCTTATTTGGGGCAACAGGAGGAACTTTCATTCCCAATCTTGGGGGCATCTCAGGTAGGGACTACAAGGTGAGGAGAGAAGGAAGGAGGAGGAAGAGGAGAGAAGGGGAAAGAGGAGGAGAAGAGGAGGGAGAGGAGAGAAGATTAGCACTGAGAATTATATAAATGTATACCTATATTATATAAATGTATACCTGCCCAGTTATTGAGCCTAAAGCTTATTAATAAATTCAGTAAGTCACCATCTCATTTATTAGGGAGTCAGAGTGGGTGCTAAGAAAAAAAAAAAAAAAACAAACCTCAAAATATAAACCAACTTTATCCAGTATGTGTTGGAAGGATGCTGCTATTTGAGGATGCAGTCCTTTCAGTCTAGATGGCCTTTTTGAGCTCGGGGCTAGATGGAGGACTCTCTCTCTCTCCATCAGGGCCTCCTATTATCTGCCTGACCTCATCTGGAGAGGTCAGGCACAGATGCCTCTAAACATGTCTGATATATGGCCATTAACACAGTTCCCTGCTAGTTCTTTTTTTCCTGTGCCTACAGGATAATTATTGTGTTCCTGTTCACATGATAGGACCGTGTTGTTTAATGCAAATCAAGCATCCTTGAAGTGCCTAGTTCCAACTAATCATGTACAGTTATCCTGGGAGCCTCTGTCCACACCCCAGGGACTATAAGCATTTGTTCTCCCTGAATAAAGTTGAACTCTCTCCCTGAGTTGGTTTCTGGAGGTCATTTCTGTCATGCTCTTGTCCTTCGAAGTGTGTGTCTTGCCGCCTTCACCTTCTGTTCCTCCTGCCTTCCTGGGCTGGTGGCCAACAACCCCCAAGGGAAGAGAGGATCCACAAGTATACATACTTAACATGAAGTGAGCTTCTTTCTGTAGTAAAATAGTGAGGGGACAGAAAGATAGCTCAGGAGTTAAGAGCACATGCTGCTCTTCCAGAGGACTTCAGCTTTCCATACTGACTCTGCAGCTCACAATTGCTTCTAACCAGGGGATCCGGTACTCTGCGGGCACCAGACATGCATGTGGTGCTGATACATACATATAATATGTAGTGTATACACACACATACACATAGGCAAACACTCATATGTTTAATCCAAACAAATACATCTTTGAAAAATAATGAGTAATGCGATATCAACAGACAGAAAGAGATGGAGCAAGTCTCAGTGCACAGGAGTTTAGGAAAGGTTTTTCAGAAGATTTGAGCACAACTACAAGAAGTTAAGGTAGTTTACCAGCATTCTACCTAAATACGACAGTAACAGCCACTTTCTCAAGTGGGAGCATAATTCCCATATTAAGTGTAGCTGGCCTAGTTTGAAGATGAGTAGTGAGAGATGAGAAGGAATAGAACCCATTTTTATAGTTCTGTAGATGAGGATAAATGAAAATAATGTTAATAGGCAGAAACTCCACTTAGAACTAGGGTGGCTCTCAGAAAGCACTTGGGGCAACAGGAAGAACAACTTAGGGAAGCTGGATGAGTCTGCAAAGTCATGAGATGAATAGGAGGAAACTCTGTCCTTGAACCCCCATCATGGAGTCATGGAGTTACAAGCTGAAGCACTTTCTCCTACACTATTCTTTCTTTGTTTCCTTCTTCTTCTTCTTCTTCTTCTTCTTCTTCTTCTTCTTCTTCTTCTTCTTCTTCTTCTTCTTCTTCTTCTCCTTCTCCTTCTCCTTCTCCTTCTCCTTCTCCTTCTCCTTCTCCTCCTCCTCCTCCTCTTCTTGTTCTCATTCTTCTTGTTCTTCTTCTTCTTTTTCGAGGCAGGATCTCTTCCTGGATGTTCTGGAACTCCCTTCGTGGACCAGGCTGCCTAAAACACACAGAGGTCAGCCTGCCCCTCTGCCTGCTGAATGCTGAGATTAAACGTGTGTACCGCCATGCCCAGCTACTATGCTATGTTTCTCAGAGGAAAACTCATAGCACCCCACCACAGAAGAGGACAAGCTGCCTTGTTAGGACAATATTCTGCAATTAAAATGGTTCAGCTGATTAGTTTCCTCACATCAAATACCAAAAAACTCCTGTTCTGATAAGAAAGAGGATGTGAAGTATTTTCTATCTAACTGCTCCACTGCTCAGTTTATCATCTATACTCGGCTCCCCAGTCATAAGCAATGGACAATGGATAAGAAACTATTCTAGGAAAACTGTGTTGGTAACAGACTCAGAAGGGAAACTGAACAATCACAACTTGAAAAGGACACAAACCCAGATGTTCCCTTGGATCTCAATGGTAACAACTCCCGAGGGATGCACCATCTTGATGAGTTTTTGTTGGAGACTTGACTTTCTGGTAAGAAACGTTGGTGATCCTAGCCTTCATAAGGGCCTACCCTTGAGATCACAGTATAGAGTTCTTCGACTGGCACTCTTCTTATATCATCCGAAGTAACAGAAAGGTTGACCTTCACAAGACCAGGTCTTAAGTGACCAAAACCTAGATTGGCCCCACTATACATACGTTTTTTTATTCAGTCCTCAGAACACAATGTGAGAGTTTGTATTATCTGAGTTTTACTCAGACTAAAATTGAGGTTTGGAGAGGTTAATTACATTCCCAAGTTCACAGAACTAAAATTGACACTCACAGTTCTAATGCTTTCTCTTGTCTCAGACCCGAGGCTCTTGTTTTTCTTCTTTTTTCTTAATGAGTATTTTCTCTCTCCCCTCTTTGCTCCCTTTCTATTATTCTTGACTCTGCTCCAAGGTTGGGGCAAGTTTTACAATAGGCTCATGTGTGGTGGAAGAGTCCTTGATCAGGTGGGATTTGAAAACTGAATGCACAGCCACAGTGCAGCACTTCCATCATACAATAGCACTGTGCCCATCATACAATAACCTCATCCCATTTGGTCCTTTCTACGTCATGCAGCAATTTTCTACGAGTGTTTATGTTTTTAATGCATTTTTAAGATTCATTTCATTTAAGATTCATTCTTATTTTTAGTTATGCATATCTGCCTGAGTCTATATGTGAGTATGCACGTGTGAATGCCAGGGGACTCAAGAGTTGTATCAAATATACAACTCTAGGCGTTTGTGTGCTACCCGTGTGGGTGTTAGGAATTACATTTCAGGCCACACCCTTCATCTCTGAGCCATCATTCCAGCCCAGTTTTTATCTTTCTTAATCAGCTTTAGTGGCGTATGTTAATCAGTTTTGTGCCACAACAACCAACTTGACACAACCAACTTATCAAGAAAAGATATCAACTTCGGTTCATAGTTTCCATAGAGGTTTCAGGTCTGTGGTGAATTGTATTGCTTTGGGCTTGTAGCACATAACAGCCATGAGGATACATAGGCCTGCAACTGCTCATCTTTAGCCAGAAAAAATGATAATAGAGAGGAATAAAAGAGGTCTGAGTCCCATTACCCCCATCAAGGACATGAATGCATTGCAATGACCTAAAGACCTCCCTCTAGGCTCTATCTCTGAACAGCCCCATCACTTCCCACGCAGGAACCATGTCTCTAATGCATGGATCTTTGTGACCATAAGAAACAGCATAGATTGGGGGTTTATATTGTATAGCTTGAACATCCATGATCGAAGTGTCAGAGAATTTAATTTCCTGGTGAGGGCTCCCTTCCTGGCTGGGGAGTGGCTGCTGCTGATATCACCTCCTCTTCCTTCTCTTCTTCCTCTTACTGCTTTATAAAGACTTATTCATGGGGCTGGGGAGATGGCCCAGTGGTTAGGAACACTGGCTGTTCTTCCAGAGGAACCAGGTTTGAACCTCAGCTCCCACCTGGCAGCTCACAACCCTTTATGACACTGGTTTTAGGGGATCTACACCCTCTTCTGGGCTCTGCGGGCACTAGGTTTGCATGTGGGACACAGACATATACACAGGCAAAAAATCCATACGCATAAAGTAAACTAATAAAAAATGTAAAGATTTGCTGGTTTTTGTTTTGTATGTATGAGTATTTGCCCACATGTACACATGTGTGGGGACATATACCACATGTGTGCTTGGTGCCTGCAGAGGCCGGAAGAGGCCATCAGATTCCCTGGAACTGGAGATACGGACACTGCAAGCCATCCTGTGAGTGCATGAAACAAGCACAGGTCCTCTGCAAGTCCAGCAAATGCTCTTAACCACTGAGTCATCTCTCCAGCCCCAAAGCCGACATCTTACTGTGTTCTCTCACAAGGCAGAGAACCTGTGAGTGAGTTTGCATCATCTTACAAAAGCTCCAATCCTTTGGCGGAGCCCCCCTTTAACAGACAGCCCCGCACCCCCACCCCGATCAGGACTGAATCCAAATCTGGAAGTCTCAAAGCTCTATACTCAGAGATTAGGACTTCTACATATGAATATTATGGGTTATGGGAGCACCTATCACATCAACAGAAGGTGGTAACTTTTGATAGATACAAAATTCTGTAGTTTTATAAGTGCAGAATGGTGGTTAACGGCTCTTAGTGGACAAAAATAAAAAGAGAGTGGGCTGGGGAAAATAAAGGTCTGCCCACAGTTTGGCAAGACTTTTCCTTGCTGCTTTCTGAGTGGTGATAATTGCTGTTCATAATTAATTTGATTTAACAGATAAAATAATTTTGTCTAGCAAAATTATCATTCCCTATTAAATGTTTCCAGCTCTAAGTTTTAAGGGCATAATATTTAGTTTGCTTTGGATTAAAAAAAAAAAAAACCAACTGAAAAAGGACTTTAGATTCTTAAAATGTAGAGCAAGTTCTTGCCGTTTTAAAGCCTCTAGTTGGTTTAATTAATAAGAAAAATCACTTTAATTTTTTATAGAGGTTAATTTTTAACACCAATAATTAGAAGGAGAAAAATATACCGCTGGGTCCACAATGCATCACCTGTGCCAATAGTATGCCCACTCGGCTCCAGGTGGCCAGCGCTTTTGGGCCCAGGCTGCCTGGTCCCAGCGAGCACTTCGTCGTCGGCTGGAGCTCCAGAGAGGTGTCAGCCTGGGGAGAGGACTCCCATCCCATGCCCCTTGCTACCCAGCAAGGGCTCTTGCGTCCCGCCGCCCACCCACCCCACGCTCCCAGGAAGCGGTGGCACTGGGCGCCTTGGCTCACTCCCCTGTGCAGTTGGGCCTGCCAGTCATGCAGGCATAAAAAAGTTGGAATGTGACTGGAGGGATGTTTGTGAAGTATTCTTGAGCCTCTGCTTGTGTGATTTGTAAAACCTGTCGCTGCTGGACTCCAGTGAATTCAGCTGTGGCTGCCGAAAGCCTCTGCCTTGGTCTGAACTCAGTTTTAGCCTCTTTAAGGCAGATGTTGTGGCCGCCTCAGAGGAATCAGTTTTGATCCCGGGAAATTAGCCCTGGTACAAGCCAGGTTTTTGGTTCACTTTTGCCAGAGGCTATAGCTTCATTTCTGTGAGTGTGATTCATTGTCTGTGGTGACCGTTCTCATTTCTTCGGATGGGACTCGAACTGACGGACATTGTGGGACTTCCTCTAGCTCTCCCCTGTTTCTCTGAACGCCTCCACCTGGGCGATGTTCTCATTGCCCTGCTTCCACCAGCAATGGACTGGCAGGTGCTCTGGGTCAGGAAAGAATGTGAGGGGGAAAGAATGCGAGGGTGGAGATGTGAACGAAACTGTCCAGGACTGCTCTTGGCCAGGTGGTGACTGTTTTTTGTCTCAGTGTCTCTGTGCAGTATTTGTGTTTGCATCTCCTTTCTGTTTTCTGTTCTGAAAGGCCTCGAGGTGTCTGTGTCTGTAGGAGTGGTGGGACATGACTGAGTGGACACACTTGAGACTCACAGCCATGAGGGTCAAGAGGAAAAGTCCTTGGCCCTGGGGTGGATGAGGAATCCCACCTGTTAGTTTTGGTAGATATGGAATCCCACCATTGGTTTTAGATCAAGTAAGAACAGTTTTGTCGGTTTAAATGTATGTATGGCCATCATATGTTTGTTTTTGACTGATCTTAAATGGTTAATATGCTCTGTATGTCTTGGTTGTAAATTAAGAGTTATTGGGTATGTTTAAAGGTTAAATTCAAACTCTTATTTAGAACATATATATGTGCCTATGTGTTTATAAAGTCTATAAACACATGTGTTTAAATAGCAACAATGTAGATTGCCCAATGGAATGTGATGTGACTCCGCCATCTTGATTGCCATGTTGTGTGGGTAAGGGAAAGAAAAATAAAGATTACAGAACCTCTTAGTCAAAATGAATTTTGTTTACCATTCTATTTCCTTTTAGAATAAGAAGACAAGGCTCATTCCATATTGGTATTGGTGGATTGTTTGCACTGGTGAGTTTGTGTTGTAAAATCTGGTTTTGATTTTTAAAATTATGTTCATGCTTTGTGATTTCATTCCTAAAGAGGGTACTTTATTTTGATATTTCAAAAACAGGTTTTGAGGAATGTTTAAATGTTTAAGGCTATGAAACATTTTAAAGTTTATCAGGCATTTTAAATAATGAGCTTAGGCAGCATAACAAAAAACTTGGGATAGTTTCTCTGTCCCTTCCGGGAAGAAAAAGAAAAAACTTTTGGTATTTGTTTTATTAATTTTACCAAATGAAACCAAGCCATACTGTTTGAGCCAATTGAGAAAATTGCAGTTTTTACAGTGTATCATGTGGAGAGCTGCTTGTTTGTTAAGCTGCTTTGTTTATCATGTTTTCACCTTGACGTTAACCTTGAGAAAGAGAAAAGTGGAAGTTTCGCCAAGTTCCTTAAAACTTACTCCAAATTCCTTAAAGCTTGTTTGTGTGACCTTGGACCATATCTGCTACAGGAAGTAATTTTAGAAAAGGAGTTTGGTAGTTCCGGAACTTCTTTTTGTATTGATGTGACCTGTTTTTGGTTTGCCTATGAAAAATAAGCTCACACTGGGCTCTGGCAGTATCATGTCAGGATGGAAAGGATTTTGATGGGAGTTTTTATGCTGTCTGAAAAGCAAGAGAGAAAGCAAGAGACCAGGATATTAAAGAATAGCTTGTCTAAAGTAAGAATGTCTGGTTAAACCAAAAGAACAGAGTTAGGAAAAGCTAACTTGAAGGTATATAGAATGTTACCGAAGGTACAGTGTATGCATGGAAAGGCAGAGGGCATATGAACTGTATTTGCTTTGGTTCTTCATACCTGTAGATATGATTTGAGAAAGAACTGTAAAATATCTTGTTCTTCATTTAAAAGCCTGGTGATTCTTCAATGCAAAATGTTTCCTTATGCTCTTTAAAGGGGGAAGAATTCTGGCCGATAGGTTTGCTGTGGCCAGAATAGTTCATACAGTTTAAAATTATTCTGTACTGTTCTGTTATATAGTTGGTTCTAAAACTTATTTGATTACAATGTTAGAACTTCTGGTTATGGGAAATTGTGAATGTTCCACAGAGCTTGCTGTACGATGGGAGGTAGCAATGTCATCAGCTACACCTAATGGCTATGTTTTATATTGTCAGCCACACTCTGTGGCAATACGTGGCTAGCCGCCATGTTGGTTCAGGAATAGAGGGGGGAACCATGATTTTACTGCCATCTTTGTTTATGGCTGCCAGCTGTGTTCAGTTACATGTGGCTAGCTGCCATGTTGGTTCAGAGATAAAGATGGTGGAGCCATGGTTTTGCCACCATCTTAGTTTAGGACTGCCAGCTGTGTTCAGTTCTCTGATTAGAGGTATGTGCAACTTTTGTCCTTTAAGCTTTTTGCTGCTCAGTTTTAATGCAATGTGGTAGGATCAACAAGATTTGCTTGCCCCTTTATGAACTGTGTCTGATTAAAAGTTTTGCTTTGATTTTAGTTCAGAAAGAGCAGATTTAAAGTTATGTTAAGGACTGCAGTTGAGTACAAGATTGAGCTTTACCTAGTCTCTTTATTTAGGTTTTTTTGTTTTGTTTTGTTTTGTTTTGTTTTTTTGGTTAAGCCTAGGAAGGGTAACTATGAAGTTTGCCTATATAGATCTACTTGAAATATAGTCCTAAAACATATATCTAAGAAATATGCGAGAATTAGAGTTTACAGCATTCTGTTTTATAGGATGCAGTTTAGAGCTGATGTTAAAGATAGCCAAAGAAAAACTCAGATATGCTGGCCCTCAAGCTTGTCAGAGATCTGATGAATATGCCATTTTAACATGTGTAAGCTTATTGTGACAGAGTCCCAAAATCCTGGCAGTAGCTCCCCAAGGTCTCTGAGAAGATTTGGGCAAGATAGATGACTTTGACTCTGGATTGTGGCATGCCAACACTGGGCAAGACTGCCATAACTGGCCCACTGCTAGGGCCAGTTTAGGGCCAGCCTAAACTATGGACAAAGCTGTGGACACATGGGGAGTCATTGTTTCACATTGCGGGAAGCAAGGAGAGGTCAATCTCTCGTGTTCCCTTTTTTCCACAGAAGCAGTCTCTCATTTTCTGTGCCTGGCTGGACCACCTCTGCTCATTATGTCATGAGACCACAGGAACCAGGGACACTGCCTGGTTGATGGACTAACTAGTCATCTCTGTCATTTTGATTAGTACATAGATTGGCACATTCATTTAGCTTATAATTTATCCTTCTCAGGTCTCTGATCACATTGATGGTTACCCTAAGCTTATGGTAGCTTTACAGCTAAAGAACAATTAGATCCACTGTTAGTTCACTGGTCAGTTCATTAGCTAGTTAGAACTACTAGGTACTAGATCCTTTATTTAGAAAGGCAAACAAGTTTGCTTTGCTCACAGGCTTCATGTTAGTTGCCTATGTCTTATGATAAATAGCTGGATAGAAAGATGTGGAGTTTATGTAGGGTCTGAGGATATAGGACTTTAGGTTGTGAGAATTTAGAGAGTGTTGTTTGGTCTGGGAAAATGTTTCAGGGTTGATAAATGCAAGAAAAATTGGAGAGTCTAAGTAGGTGTTTTAAGGTAATATGAATATGAGTTGTAATGATATAGAAAAATGATTTAAGGCATATTGAAAATGGGAGCTATTTTAGATTTCTCCCCCCCTCTTTGCTACTGTTGTGCTTATGTTGTTATAAGATTTCAGAAGTTCAGAGTTTTGACATTGATCAATATAGTTCTGATAAGTTGATGGAGCACTGATTGTTTATTATTCAGTTACAAGCTTGAGATTTTAATTTCCTTTGGTTATCCTCTGTAAATAGACTTAAAGGTGCTTCTCATCATGTTAAAAACATCTGTTTAATGTGTATGTTTGACACAAAAGCCATAGCTTTTTCTATGGTATTCTTAATATCTGCCATTTCTGAGGCATACTTTGACACAGGAATATCTTAAACATACTCCTTCTAGTTGTTTTGTTAAGGAAAGTCCAAACATCCAGGGTTTAGCACTAAAGCCATTAATGTATTTCTGCCTACTTTCCAGTGTGTCATGGAGGTGGGGGCTAAAAGTAGATGATGAATGTACAAAAAGTGACCAAGCTCCATTGGTGACTGATTACCAACAGCTGTGCCCACAGAAGTGTTATCGTTTCAGACCGTGGACACACCTAATTTGATTATAAAGGTTACAAAACAAACAGCTAAGAAGAACTGATGCTCATTTCATTGGATGTAGTTTTACCTGTTACTCACAGAATGTTGTTTATATTAGATTTGCTGATATGTTACTTATCTGAGTTTTTTAATATATTTTCATTTGTAAACTAAAAATTCATGTGAGCCTCAGGAAACCAAAAAGTCATGAGATCTGGCATAGCACAAACAGACCACATATGAGTTTTTCCCCTGGTCTTGGGATTCCTCACTTTTCCCATTTAATAGACAAATTTTAATTTCTGTCTCTAGTCTGAATTTGTCTCAGCAGATTTTCATCTGTTTGACTCTATTTCTGGATCAGCTATGGACTTCAAGCTGAAATCTAGACTTGCTGGAAGCTGACATGATTGCTCCCTGCCTCTTCAGGGGAATCAACTGACTAGACACTTCTGAGGACTGCCCCATTGCCCAGCCTTATGACTGGCATATCAGCCTTCCTAGTCCCTGATGCCAACAGTCCTATTGTCAGCACTGAAGTAGTTTCAGAAGATGATACCCTTGGCCCAAAATCCCACCTAGCAGGCTGAAATGCTAAGTCAAAAGGGGCTCCCTGACATTAGGTAATATCTTGGGCACCTGCTTAGCTGGCATAGGAACTAGTATTGCAGCAACTGGGCTAAAATCCTGGAGAGACCCTAGAGAGAAAACATTTCAGAGGATGGTTTAAATCCTGGTATAATAGTTCTCCTTGCTTACTACCCCTATGTCCACCCTGAAGGGACCCCTACTCATTTTGATTTTTATTTTTGGCCTTGTATTTTAAATCACTTGATGGCTTTCATGAAGGAATGCTTGGGAGCAATACAGTAATGGTACTCAGACTCCATTTCAGAAAGGTAAATATGTGGGATTCTAAGGGTCATATCTGGAAGACCCAAGATTGGGTCTTCAAATGATCATGGGAAGGGGGGAATGAGAGACCAAAGGATTAAAATCAGTGGCTATTATTTTAAAGGTTATTGCACAGGCCTGAACCAAGGCCAGCCAAATGGAGATATGTCTAGCCTTAATGCCCTGAGGAGAAGAACTAGCCTCACTGCATTCTTTCCTGCCCACTAATTATACAGTTGCTTAGAAACTGGCCCATATGACCAGGCCAGAACTGTTTGTAGTCTTGGTGCCTAAAGTGGACCAATCATTTCAAAAGTCAATTTCCCTTACCCAATCATGTAATGCCAAAGCATGTAAGTCCCTGCTTGCTTTTCTTTCCCTTTGAAAACTCTGTACCCCTAGACCTTGGGGCCACATTCCTCTCCTGTTTCCACAGGAAGTTTGCATCCTGTGTTCGAACATGTATACAATTAAAAAACCTCATGTATTTACAGTGGGGGTTCACGAACTAGGCATAACAACAGGGGCCTATGAGTATATTAAAATCATATAAAGAAAACAAGGAGCAAGGTGCGATGGTGCACACCTTTAATCCCAGCACTCAGGAGGTAGAGGCAGGCAGATTGCTGTGAGTTCCAGGCCAGTCTTCTCTACAAAGCAAGTCTAGGACAGCCAAGGCTACACAGAGAACCACCCCTATCCCGTCTTGAAAAACAAAACAAATCAAAAAAGACAAGAAGTTACTGGATATACCAGATCATGGAAAGGTTGGTACCCTCACACAAAGTGATGGGTATCTAACACCGTGATGGCTGATAGTGTATGCATCCAGGGCCAATGGTCACGTGACTCAGGACTGACTGGCCCTTCCTTGGGCTTCAGCATGGCTCTCCTGATGCTAATGTATTTTATTGAATGCCATCTGCTGGTCTATCTCTTCTCCCATCTGGACCCAAACCTAGCATTTCCTGCCCTTAGACCCACATTCTGTCCTTTACCTCGCAGCTGTACTTAATTTTGCAGCTTTGCTGTAAAATCTGACTATTCCGCAGTCTCAAAGCCGTTTATGCCCTGCAGCTAGTTCTAGGTTCCTTATCTCATCAATGCGCACTCTATCTGCCTTTCTTTCAGCCTACTGCAGCAATCTTTTGAGCTCTGCCTGGGCCGCTCTATCGTGTGTTCATTCTGAAACTATACATATGCATTTACTGTGTGGCGTATGACACGAGAATTAATATTAGTAGTTAATAATAATACAAGAACCTACATTTGTCTCAGTCAGATGACCAAGGAAGGCAGGATTATTTGAGAAAGTGCTGCTACAGAAACCACCAGAGCTTGTAAATTCTTTGTTATTTGACAAATTCTGGCATTGTGGAAGGACATAAACCTGTTACAGGTTCCTTCAAGATAATATTCAATAAGATTGTTCTTTTCTACTCCATAACGGAAAACTACTGAGTCTGGGAGGGAATGTCTTGTGTTATGGATTGAATCTGAAATTTCCCTACAGTCTCATGTTTTGAGCACTTCATCTCTGCCCGATGAGATGATGTATTTTAGAGAGCTATGGGTGCTTTAGTAGGTAGGAGCCTACCTTGTGGAAGTAGGTCCCATGGGACAAGTCTTTGAAGCTAACATCCTGGCTCCTAGGTTCAGCCACTCTCTCCTTCCTGGTCTAGTGCTGGTGAACATGCCTCTTCCACATGGTTTTATCCACCACAACTGAGCCTCTATGCCATGATGGGATGAAATCCTTCTGAAACTGTGAGCTTATATAAGTTTTTCTATAAGTTTTCCCCTTGTCAGTTCTTTTTGTCACATTAATGCAAAATTAACCAGCATACCCCAGATTACCTAAGTAAGCCCTAAATAATGATACGTCTTTGAAGATCCAAAACAAAGGAAGAAAAAAAAAAGATCATGAGAAATAGGTGCAGTGACTAGAATAGTCACCACAAACTAAGGAAGAGCTATAGCCACCAGAAGCTGGAAAAGGTAAAGAAGGAATCTCCACTGAACCTCCAAGTAAATCAGCTGCTAGAATGGGGGAAAAAATCTTTGTCAAGAGAATGGATTCTTTGGCCTCTATAGAGACCTAACCTTCCAGTTGGGCTGGTTCAATGACTTTGGCTGAGAAGACCCCTAGTCTATAGATAATAAAGTGATGGCGCTGATAATTAGTCTTTACTGGGAAGGAAACACAGGTAGACTGCAAGACAGGTGAATAGGCAATACCAGCAACAGGGGACTGAGTAGAGCCAAAGCCAACAGAACACTGTCCTATGTTCCCTTCCTGCAGTCCTGGATGAACATACCAGGCGTCAGCCACCATAGAGTTAGTGTAAGGTTTTAGTGTACGTCTAGTGAAGTTCTATAGCTGGGGTGTTAACATGGATCCAATGCCCTGTTCTCAGGTTTTCCAGTAGCTGTTTCTCTGTGTGAGTTTGTTCTACGTAATGTGATCACATATTGATTTTCTGAATCCATCTCAACCGTGAAGCTACAGAGTTACTTTATTGCCACTAACTTCTCAAGTCCTTTTATAACCACATCTACCTTCTTTCCAACTCTTAGTTTTGGGGATAACAAACTGGCAAATGGAAAAAAAATTACATTGGAAAAAACAAAAGCCCATATCAGAAGTGATAAAATTGCAGTAATGTATAACAGGCTGCTTTTCACCAGGGAGTAGTTATTGTCTTGAAAATGAGATACATTAAAACATTTCAGGATTCATATACAACTCAAAATTGTTCTGTATTGAGCCTATGAGTTCAATAGACACAAGGGGTTAGGGGCCTGCTGTGTTCCTGACAGTGTTTTGGTGGTGGAAATATTCAACTAGTTTTTCAGAATTCCTCAGGGATAGCAGGTGAGCAGCTCTATAATGAAATTGCACCATAAATGTTTCGTGAAAAACAAAAGGCTCTGGTAAAATTGCTAAAGGGCATCTCTAAGAACCATGAGAGGGGTTGGCACAGAAGTTAAGCATTTGGCAGGGTGCTGCTTAGATGCTAAGTTACAGGCATAGAGAGTAAATGTGTGGCCTCTGGTGTCTTGGGAGAGGGTCGTGGATGAGCCTGTGTGTGAGCACCAGTGGGTGTGTCCTGGAGAGGGAGATGTGCCTGCTGGAGGTAAGGAAGGGAGAAGGTTCTTACAAGCCCCCTGCTGTGACTCAGGGCTGACCATGAGAAGGGGATGGAAGGAATATATAAGGAATGTAAGGATAACGACAAAACTGCTAGAATAACTCTCTGGAGCCCTGAGGACATGTAAGGTAAGTGCAAATAAGTACAACCAACGGCTGTACAAACTGGTACATTTGCATGCAAATCAGGGAGAAGTTGCCAAAAGATGCATCTTCTGACAACAGATAGACATAAGGTGAGTTTCATTTCATACTAAAAGCTATATTAAAAGCAGGGAGAGAATTGTTACTGTTTTAATTTACAGGTACAACACTGCCTTAGACAGACCAAGCAGTTTGCTTCAAGTCACTGTGTAGGTGTTAATGGGTGGAACCAGGATCCAAATTCCTCTTTCTAACTCCAAATGCACCCCTGTTATCTCAAGCCTGTCAACATTACCACCGGATGGGGCAGGGCAGTGGCCTGGAGGAATGGGATTTAGAACTTGGGACGTTGGGACGCTGAGTTGACTTTGGAATTTAGACTTTATAATTCCCACTGCTGTTCCTTCTCCTTCTTTTCAGTGAAGTGAGCAATTTCTTTGGCTTTGGCTTCATGAATAGAGATGGAAAATTTGACTATTGAATGGAATGATACAAAATGCCAGATGCTATATTTGAGCAGACCTTCTCTGGGGAAATAAATTACATATTAAAATACAAACTCAAGCCTCAAAGAGACCACAGCAGTTCTACAGAAAATATTTCATACACACACACACACACACACACACACATAGACACAAAGGATTCATAACAAAGCTTTCATATTCAGTCAGGATACAGGCAGAATAGCTTAGATGTGGATGGTCTCTGTGGAAATGAACTTGAACCAAACAGTCCACTGCTGTGCTATTGGTGCCCTGCAATGGTAGAATGAAATCCTTTTGAGATTATGGGCCAATATGAATCTCCTTCCATGTCCCCCCCCTCCCCGCAACTCCCGGTCAGGTATTTTGGTTACAGAAACACAAAAATAACTGATAATGCACTGGGTTACTTAAATTTGTCTGAAATAGTATTATGGAAGATTCAAATTAGAAGAAACATTGAGGAACATGAGTATGAATTCTCTTACTGTGGGAGTGGAAGCAATGAAGACAATGCAATAGACATTAACCTAGAATTTGTAAAGCAATTTAAAAAGCCATAGAGAAGGATAATGAGGCAATTCCTGTTCTATATTTAGGTCACAAGTATACATCAAGGAAAGACATGTTACACATGGAATAATGCCAGCATTTGAGAGTCAGTGCAGCAAAACAGCAGTCCAGCATTTCCATCTAACAGGAGCAACTGAACTAACACTAGTTAGAAAGGGGCTCCACAAATTTAACAGTGGGGAATGCCCAGTGAAAAACCTACAGAAGGAGCCCAAGCAATGTATCAGCAAGTTCTGTTTTATTTTATCTGTTCTGCTCTTTGTGTATTTCTTAGTCCTGTTCTGTACATGTGGGATTTTGGCCCCTACATTGTTGCTAATCTGCCTGCAAGTAATTTCAATAGAGAACAATCTTTAATGGGGTACGAACAATTGGGTGGTATTTTGTTACACATATTCCTACTGCCCTGCCTTTCAAAGCAAAGAGTGCATTGCAATTTAATGTAACTAGAGAAGTTAATGTTTAATAAAAACAGCCTGAGTCCTTTTGTGTTTAAAGGGTTTCCATATCACGTCTTCAGAAATGAAGTTGCAGTCATGAGCAATTGTGTCTTAGGATAACACAACTTTATTTGATACTTGTTCGGTTGCTTTTTTTGTGAAGCTTTTCTGGCCAATTTTTTTTTTTTTTTAATGGAATGAGGACAAAAGTGTTTTTAGCTGACTCGAGACTTACTTAATTTTCTTTATTGAGAGATACCTGAATGTCAAAGGTGTAGTCATATTTTCCCATTTGCTCCATAGCAGTGAAAAATACTTAAGCTATTTACTTTAAAAGTCTGACAAATACATGTTTAAAAAATTGGATATATTTATTTTTATGTGTTTTACATATATGTGCGTGTGCCACAGGCATGCCTGGCACCCTCAAAGGTTAAAAGAGGGGTTCTCAGCCCCTGGAGTTATGGCTGGTTGTGAACTACCATGTGGGTTCTGGGAACTGAACCCAGGCCCTCTGCAAAAGCAACAAGTGTTCTTAACAGCTGAGCCGTCTCTCTAGCCCCTGACAAATATAAGGTTTAAAATACCTTAAAGACTATGAACATATTAGACATATTATATGCTTCTGTGTATGTATAGTGCACATTTGTTTGCCTATATCTCTGAGCATGCACATATGTGGATATGTGTCTCTTTTTTCATGTGTTTAATGTGATCCATGGTTTCTACATCTCTTTTCAGCATTACATACATAATGGTACCATATTAACCTTTCATAAAGCATCGTAAAATTAGGGCATTTAGTCATAAACTTTCTAGGAGGTGATATTTTATGAGGCAGAATTGCAAAGTATTATTTGAGGGATCCACTAATAATCCTAATAATTGTTTGTAATATAAATCTGCAAATAATTTTAAGGGCAGGGAATTTACTTTGTAGTCACTACTTGAATACATTTTCAAAATGTAGGTCACCTTTATACACTGTATCATCTAATTTAATCTATAAGTTAGACAAACATACTGTTTTCATACACTGAGAGACACCCTAGAAGCAGAATGGAAACTATATCATCAAAATAACCAAACTATGGGTTTTATGCAAAGGCAAATGATTATAACACACACACACACACACACACACACACACACACACACACACACACACATATATATTAAACCCCTTAGTTTGTGGAGAGTATTGGGTGTGTACCAAAATATAGTGCTGTGAAAACCATCAACATTCTAACGTTTTTATAATTGTTGTAATTAATAATTATTTTTAATCAATTAATAATTTATAATTAATAGGTCAAATGACTTATTTAAGTTAACTAACATCTTATGAGCAAGGACAAAGTTAGGAATTCTGAATGTACCATGTTATAAAAATTCTGAATCATAGCTTTAAATTAAACCTCTGTTTTATATTTTACCCAATATGTATGGCTATTTTTACTCTGTATTTTCATTAAACTGTTATGCTTCCTGACCTTCTTTTAAAGCAAGATAATTTTCTGGCTACCTCTCACAGTTTGAGCTTATAATTCAATATAAACATACACACACATTAAGATTACTTGTGTGTGTGTGTGTGTGTGTGTGTGTGTGTGTGTGTGTGATTTTAAAGTAATCTTACTTCTAGCATTGGCCAGTCCCTAACTCTTAACAAACTACGGTTACACTATTGACTACTATTTTAAAAACTACCTTAGAAATTAACAAAACAAATGTGTGTTATGTCAAGATGCTGTCGGCTGTTTCATCTGGGTAGGTGTATTGTCATTGTCCAGCATCACTTTGGGGATTCATTTAGCTCAGAGAATTAGGTGTGGCCGTGTTAGCTTTCTGTCAGGGCATACAGTTCCTGAGATTATCAACTCAAAGGAGGAGTGATTTATTTTAGCTCAGAGTTATGTAGGTTTGTATCCAGGTTGGTTAGATTGATTCAGCTTTTGGGCCAGTGTCAAGGCAGGACCTCAAGGCAGGAGCTGGCCAGGAGAAATACTTTAACACATAAAAATATGTTTATATTAAATTATAAGCTCAAAAACCTGCAGGAAGCTACTGCTGTCACAGTGTCAGAGAAGAAGAAAGAAAGAAAGAAAGAAAGAAAGAAAGAAAGAAAGAAAGAAAGAAAGAAAGAAAGTAAGTAAGAAAGAAAGAAAGAAAGAAAGAAAGAAAGAAAGAAAGAAAGGAAGAAAGAAAGGAAGGAAGGAAGGAAGGAAGAAAGAAAATGGTTGGGTTCCCAATGACCCTTAGCAAGCTAACTTCCTCACCTAGACCTTACTTTTTACAGAGCCACCAGTATCACAGACTGGCAACCAAGACTTTAGCACATGGTTCTGGGGACACTAACCCAAACCAGAACAGGTTGGAATGCAAGATACATCACACTCACCGTAGTTCATGCCTTATTGGGGGTTACTGCTCTGATTTGGAGATATTTACCCTCCTTCCCCACACGGTAGTCTCTCACTCAGTACCCTGGATTGAGTTACTTTATGGTGCCTGGAATCTTTGATGGCCATATTTATATAAAATCTATTCTTCTAAATACACAAGAATGATTCCAAATGGCTTATTTCAGTTAACTAACATCCTGAGGCTTTTTAATAAGTTTTATGTTTAAAATAATGTGATGGACCCTTTATAATTACAGATAACAGTTTTATCTCAAACCACACACCCATTGAATTGAGGATGAATGTCTTTTCTTTTCTTTTCTGTTTCTTTTTCTGTTTTGTCTTTTGAGACAGGGTTTCTCTGTGAAGCCTTGGCAGGCTTGGCCTTGAACTCACAGCGATCTGCCTGCCTCTGCTTTCCAGAGTGCTGGGACTAAAGCTGTGCACCACTATACTAACCTTGAATCATCATCTTCTTCTTCTTCTTCTTCTTCTTCTTCTTCTTCTTCTTCTTCTTCTTCTTCTTCTTCTTCTTCTTCTTCCTCTTTCCTTCCTTCTTCTTTTCCTCCTCCTTCTCCTTCTTCTTTTCTGAGATAGAGTGTCTTTGTAGTCTTGGCTGTACTGGAGCTCACTATGTAAAGCAGTGTGGTTCTATTCTTTGATTCCTCCCTCAGGGCATTCAGGCACCACTGTATGGGGAAGATAAGGCAGAGCCTGAAGATAAGGTGGAGTGAGTTTGAAGGATCTAGTCTGGACAGCAGGACTGTGGGGAGAAGTCCTTCTCCCACAGTTTTCAGTTGGTAGAAGTCTCCATTCTGGAGGGGAGGGAGAAGTCCTTCCCTGTAGTTTTCAGTGTTACAGCTCTTATGAGCAATAGTAGCCCTGGGGTGACTTCCCTCCTTTGCAGTGTCCATGCACTTGAGGAAGAAAGGAAGCCTAGCTGGGTGGGTCTGAGGGTTCAGGTCTATGGGTGAATGCCTGGAGAGAGAAAGCCCTCTCTGGAGCAGCTCTCCAAGTGTTACAACCTTTTAGCTCAGATGCAGCAACTCTCAGATGCTAGCTGGTGAAACAGCTTGAGCCAGTATAAACCTTGGAGGAGTGGGAAGGGATTCCAGGGTGGGAGCATATCATTGGTTGGAGCTGGGGTGTTGGTGATGCTTTATTTGCACGGAGAGGAATTCTTCGTGCCAGGCTATGTGAATACTCCAAAAATTGCAGACATAGGGGATCGAGACTATGTGCGCCAGGGCATGCTGGGACAGAACTGGGAGGGAGAGTTCTGCCAATCTCAAGACAGAGATTCCTAGGGTTTGGATACATCTCCAATGTGTTCTAACTCCATGCCAGATTCCCTGGTGACACGGTCCACAGGCCCCACAAACCAGGCTGGCCTTGAACTCACAGAAATTCCCCTCTCTCTGCCTCTCAAGTGTTGAGATTAAAGATATGTGCTACCATGCCCGGCCCAAGAATAGTCTTCTTAAGCGAGCCAAAGAGAGGGACTCTGAAGTTACTCATATGGGTTGCAGCTTGGCCCTGTGAGGTCTGAGCAGTCTGACTCCGGGCATAGTTTCCTTCTACTGCCTCCTCCCTGCTCTGTATTTATAGGATTAAATGAATAAGCAGATGCAGTGTGTGCTGGCACATAGTAAGCGCACATGCCCCATGAGCTCTAGAACAAAAGTGATGATTGCCTGTCGTTATAACACACGTAACGCCCTGTTGATTAGCACCTCCCAGAGCTGTAAATTTCCCTGCACTCCCCTTAGCTGTGACCACTAATCCTGAGCTCTGCTCTCATCTCCCTACCCTAGAGAAACAAAACATAGGAAGTTAGCCTGACTTATCCACAAAACAGGCTAAGTGACATTTCATTCTAAAGAAGTGATTTATTGACTTAAAAAAAATCACCATCTGTACATTTTAACACAAAACATATACACAGGCACATGGATTCTTACACACTGTAGGCAGCACGTTTTGGGAATAGTTTGGTTCTATTCTATTCAAAGAATCAAAACAAAACAATGTTGTTGTGAATCATTTATTAAATTCATTGGTGACCAAAGAAAGGATTCTGAGCTATATTGTATATTATTATTATTGTATATTATTGTATGTTGGGAATAGGAGATCAAACAGACTTTAGGAGCAAGTATTGCATGTGACAAATATAGTTTCCTAACTATATTTAGGAATATAGTCTGTTAAGTTAGAGAGGAAAAAGCTCATTCCCAAACAGGAACTTATCTTCCTGCTCAAGAGGCTTCATAAATTCTCTTAGTGGGATACAGGAAGTAGAGGGCAGGCATGTATACATTAAGTGTTATGGCTTTTTGATACTGTAAAAACCAATTGCTTTTTGTTTGTGGCTGGGGGAATTGGATGGAAATCCAAATTTACAACTTAAATTTTCAGCAGGCGATTTAGAAATAACTTTTATGTCTTGGTTCATTAATTCATTAAAGTAATATATAGATTCCTGCTTAGAGTAAACATGAGGACACATACATTAAGGGAGTGGTGCTTTGAATGAGAATGCCTCTGTCCTTCATGGGTTTATATATTTGAATGTTTAGTTGTTAGTTAGCGGAACTGTTTAAGAAGGACTGGGAGGTGTGGCTTTGTTGGAGGAGGTGAGCCACTAGAGGTGGGCTTTGAGGTTTCAAAAGCCAAAGCCAGCCCAGCAGTGTCTACTGCTTTCCGTCTGCTGTCTGTGGATGAGGGTGTAAAGCTCCCAGCTACTGCTCCAGCAGCATGCCTGTCTACTTCTCACCAGGATGATCATCCACTATCGCTGGTACCATAACAAAGCCCCCAACTAAATGCTAAACAAACAAACAAACAAACAAACAAAGAAACACCCCATGAGAATTGACTTGGTCATAGAGTTTCTTCGCAGTAACTAAGTAACGAAGGCAAGTAACTATGATAAAGGTCTGGAAAAGTGTTGGACCTTCAGAAGGTGCTCGGCTGTTTGC
Organism: Psammomys obesus; assembly: GCF_907164565.1. NCBI lineage: Eukaryota > Metazoa > Chordata > Mammalia > Rodentia > Muridae > Psammomys > Psammomys obesus. The sequence goes on along the minus strand of NW_026590663.1, from coordinate 2,118,430 downwards.
TGTTTCATTGCCTTTCCTGGTCAGAAGCATCAGAATTCATAGTTCTTTTCTAGGTTGTGTGTTTTATGTTTTTGGAGGAAAGCTGAAATTTGTTAACCTAATTGCTATAGTACAAACTTCATTATAATTTAATTTTTACTCCCATAATTTATCCCGATTTCCAAAGAAATAAGTTAATAGTTGCTAATTATTCAGGTACGGATTTGAAACTAGGAATATTATTGTATACTTAGATTGTGTATACGAAAACTTGTGTTCCTTTCCCAGTTACCCCTACAGTCTTGCAAAAGAACATTTGTCGTATTGGTGATAATTTGTAAAAAGAAATTGCATGCAACATGCAAGCAGTAACCTTCCTCTTGGATAGATCATTCAGGGTTGCAGGATTTGATATGCCTATAGGATGTTTGTGATCAGTTACCTAGTTTCCAGGAGTCAAGAGAAGATTCCCTATGATCCTAGTCTGATCCAAGTCTATAATGGGGCTGGGCATTTCAAACTGCCGCGGGAAAGGTTGAGATTCTGTGACTGAAGGGCGGAGGCGCTGACTCACCTCTCCTCCTCCCCGGGTGCCACTCGGCTTCTCGCGGCGGCCGCTGCAGCTCCCACGTGGCAGGTCCAGACTGAGCCACGCGGGGCTGGAGTGGCAGAGGGGACCCTGGAGCTGCGCCGCTGCGGCCCTTCCTCCCCGCACCCCCGCGTCGGCTCGGTCCTCCACCGCCAGGGGGCGTGCGCGGCTCCGCGGCGGCCCGGCCCATCGGCCCCGGCGGGAAGCGTGGGGAGGAGGCTCGGCGCGAGCTGGCTTCCTCCACGGCGCGGGCGGGCGCGAGCGGACGGGGGAGCCGGGGGAAGGCGGGGCGCGGTCGGCGCGATCGGGAGGCGGCGGAGGCTGCCGTCGGCCTCCGGCAGGACTGACGGCCGCAGGCGGGTGAGGCTCGGGCGGGCGGCGGGGCTGGGCGCGGCTGGGCGCGTGGAGGCGGGCGCGGGGCTGCACGCCGGCTGCCTGGCACCCCGACCCGGGGCGCGGCTGCAGCGGGGCCCGGCCGTGCGGAGCATCGCGGCCCGCATAGCGGCGTCTGCGCCTGGCGCCGGGTCGGGCTGCACCCGGGCGCCGGTTTGCCCCTGGCGGTCGGAATCCCGCGGGCTGAGCGCTCCCAGGGAACAGGAAGGGATGGACCGGCATGCTGGACTTGAACTCCGTGCAGGGCCGCCTTGACTCACTCCCGAAGTTTAGGTCTCCGCCAAAGTGGAGCTGCTTTCTGCTTGGGCAGGCTAACACGTAGGTGTCTTTGATGAGCGCTGCCTTTTTTTTTTTTTTTTTCCTGCTGTGTTCACAGCTGTAGTATGTATGATGATGGCCAGTGCTTGTACCTGAATAATGAGTGACAGATGGAGGATTTGAGATGTATCAGGCTGTACCTTGTGGGAAGTCATCAGCTCCAATTTACATAATTACTTCCTATAATGCTGAACTATCACCTAACAGAACTTTTGCCCTGTTTCTTTTTAGGCACAAACAAATGGATACAAAGTCACGAATTTGCACCTTTGCTACCTCACATACAGTTTCCCAGTATTTTCAAGAGCATATTTATTTTTCACAACTTCTCACATGTGTCCTATTACAATTTCTCATACTTTACGGATTAAAATATGAATTTCGCGAGCTATTGTGTTAAATTAGGTGGTAAAGGCAGATTCCCGGGCCTGTGCCATCCTGGAAGGACCAGTGATAGACTGTTACATTTTCCAAGTCTTTGGAAACATTGTTACTCAAACAGTGACACAGGGAGATCTCCATTTAATGCAGAAAATAAAGTTAATGACTTTTCCGATGCCACTGAACAGGAAAGCGGCAGAATGGTTCCTCTGGACTTACTTGCTTAAGCCTATTTCTGGAGGTTGCTAGTTGGGTGATTTCTCAGGCAGTTTACTAGGTTTTGTTTTTAGTTTTGTGCACGTGATTAGGTTTGTTTCATAGGTTCTTAAAAGGTGTTCTCTACTTATTAAAAACAAACAGCTGATGACTTCCCGAAAGTTACAGCTAGACAAAGCGATCTCAAACCGTCCATACGTCACTCGTTATTTGGTATAAGAGCACGGAACATCACATCTATGGCTGTGAACACAGCAGAAAAAAAAATTATAAAATTCTTTTTTTGTAGGAAAATAATAATAATAATAAAAAGGGCAAGATAAAAATTCCTTTAGTCAGTGACATTCTGTGTCTCCGTGGTTTTGGAGAAGGGAGGCCACAGAATGATGGAATTATGTAGACCGGAGTGACAGGCACAAACTCTCAGTGTCACAGTCTCTGTTTTGGTCCCTCCTTTGGTCAGGCTGTTGAGCATCTTGTGTGCTAGTCAGATTGTTGCATGAGCATCCTCAGCAGGCGGCTCCTGGTGACTTTCATCACAGCACCTCCAGGCTCCTTAGGGCAGTGCTGTGGGATCAGCTGTGCTAACTAATGGCACCCAGGCTTACCTGTAATTAGGGCTCTCGGAGTCAGTTTTGAAGGCCATTGGATAATAAAAATAGGAGCTTGTAAAATTGTTTGGCTGATAAAAATTTACCTTAGTGGCTTCTTTCTGGTCTCTGCCACAGGCTGCTGACCCGCTTCCTCAGGGGTGGTTTGGCTGCTGAAATCTGGGAACCTTGGTGTGCTTCAGTTTTACATTTGACCTAAACTATAACTGAAATGCCTGCCGGTGCAGAGGAATCCTGAAACATGAGATTAAAAAAGCTGCAATTCCTTATCAAGTGTAATGTAAAGTAGTTACAGGAAATGAAGATTCCACCACACTGGGTGTAAATTTATGCCTCCCTTTCTTCTTTGTTTTCTTTCTTAAAAATGAAACAAAACAAAACACCAACAATGTTTAATAAGCTGAAATGTGGATGCCCTATTTTGTTCCTCCTGCAGTTTAAATGTGTATTTTGTTTTTGTTGTTCTTTTTAAACGAAGCTTACTTTTATCTTCCTTTCTTTTTGTATGCAGGAGGTGGGGCGAATGTCCAGGCTACAACACATATGTGAGGATCAGGGGACGCCTTGTAGGTGTTTGTTTTCTCTGTGGGAGTTGAATTTAGGATGTCAGACTTGTCAGCACAATTACCTGCTTAACCATCTTGTCAGCCTTTGTCATTTTACTTGATATTTGTCTGTCTATCTTTCCCCTAATAGTATACAGTAGGATTAAGGTATTTAAACAGCTGTAGAATTCTAAAGGAGCAAGCAAAACTAAATGTCATTTTTTTTAGGCTCCTGTACTGTTACTGTTCTGGGTTCCAGAAAGCGAATCAGCCATTTCAAATGGCTACTAGATTTTTAAACAAAATTCTACTTTGAGAAAGAGAAGATCTGTAAGAGAACATATGAACACTTTAAGTTAGAGTAGTCAGTTTTATTGCAAACAGAAGTTCTTTTTCTTTTCCTCACTCTAGTCTCCAGATTTACTGCCTGGCCCTCCCTCTCCACCTGGCAAACCTGGCCCCAGGACAGCCAGCCTCATTTCCATTAGAAAAGAGTAAAAATTCCTATCATGTGAATCATACTTTGGGGATTTTATTTTGTCTTAGCTCTGCCTTGATTTTCACTTTTCTTTTCCTTTCTTAAACTTTTTCTCTGTGTGTGTTGATGTGCTGTAATCCTGAAGCTCTCAGCTCTAAGCCCAAGAGAGAATCATCCCCAAGAGCTTGTTAAAGATGTAGGGTTTTAATGCCTGCTCCAGGGTTCTGATCCCACAGGGCTGCAGAAGCAGAGAAATTTGCTTGTTAAAAGGCACACTAGCAATTCTGACCTCCCTGGTGTGGGCAACACCTTCCTGGGGCCTTCAGAGGCTTGATAGCACGTGTCCCTGAATCCTTGGCCCTATTTTACTAGAAATCATGTGTGTGGAAGCCTCTCTGTGTAGACTGTTAATGGGAACAGCATTGTGTTTCTTAAGATTAACAATATAAGTTTTTAGGCGTCTATTGTTTTAGGGCTACCCTTGTAATATTCCTGTGGGTTATTATGAGGGTTAGGATGTAATATAAAAAAGCAGCTGGGGAGATCACTCAGTCTGTGAAATGCTCACCAGAGCATCTCCGGGGCTCCCTGCTTCGTCAATCTAGCCTAATGAGTACTCTCCAGTTTCCATGAGAGACCACCAAGAGATTAACCAAAGAAGACACCTAACAGTGACACACACATGCATGCATCATGCATACCCTCCCACACAACACATGCACACACCCACACAAACATGTACACCCGAAAATACCACACACACATACACCACATACACACACACACACACACACACACAGTAATTGTATTAATATTTCTTCAGGTGTGCAACCCTGTGTAAACTATTTGTAAGCGTTTATGAAAGGTGCCCTTGCCTGACAACTGCTTGTGATAAAGACTATGCTGGTGGCTGAGCTCTTAATGTACCTCAGGATTGAGGTATCACTCACCGTAGTCTGGTTACCCTGCATATGAGCTTCCTTGCCGATGGGGAAGGTAGCTTAGGTATAGTTGAGGTTGAAGGAAGAGGCTGCTTTCTTTTCAATCCCGTAAGTGTTTTGTTGGAAAACATGGTTTGTATGCATGGAGAGCCACTGGCATATTTCAGTAACTGGCTAGCTCTCGCACATGCCTGAGAGGAGGACACCACTCTGCGTCTCTTTCTGGTTTTCACAGTGTCCAGAGTTCTGCTGTGAGGTTGCCAACTCTGAGCTCTCTGATGTTGCAATACTGCCCTCAGAATGTCTGTCAGGCTTTGGGGCAAAGTTGACCTAAGCTGGGCCCCTCCCCTAACCTGTTTTGAAGCAGAGACAGTGGGTGCTATGGCTACGTTTGCCAGTGTCAGAGAAGAGAGCTTTCTTCAGGCTGCTGCTGATCAGATAACAGGTTTCTGAACTGTTCTTCCCCGTTGCCAACCAGGAAGAGCAGTGGAGAGATAAGGTTTAAGGACAGTTCATGGAGTTCGCGTGGAGGCTTCAGAATTGCTGCGATGGAGTTTGCCTCATCTCCTGCACTGCACAGACAGTCTGGGTGAAGTAAGGAACGCTGTGGTCCGCTTAACCACTTACAGATGTTAATCACCTTCTTTCAATAAATTTTCATTTTGTGCTACTGAAGACAAACAAGAAAAGCCATGAGGTGTTGATTCAGATAACTGAAAATCTGAGAGACAGGCATGGTGGCCCATGCCAGTGACCCCAGCATTCTGGAGATGGGAAACTGAGGCAGGAAGAGCTAGGTGTTGAAATGTGTCAGACAAACAAACAAAAGTAGCCATACAGAGATCATCTGCATCCAACTATTCCCAAGACTTTTCAGTAGAACACTATTCTGGAAGAATTATTCCACTGACTCATTATTTAAAGTTTTTGGCCTGTGATTCTTTATTCTTCCATTTGGAGTATTCCTTTTCCAGGAATGGAATTATTTCTTGTTGTTGTGCTTAATTTTTTTCCTTCCTCTACTCAAAATACAAGATTACTTTGTTTCCTTAAAAACTTTTAAGACTTTTGTTGTTGTTTGGTGTTTTGAGACAGGATTTCTGTGTAGCCTTGGCTGTCCTGGACTCATTTTGTAGACTTGGCTGGCCTCAAACTCACAGGGATTCGCCTGCCTCTGCTTCCCTGAGTGCTGCGATCAAAGGCATGAGCCATGCCACCATACCCAGCTACTTGTAAGATTTTTAATTGTTAGGTAACCATTAAATTTTTAAAAATAATGTTCACGTTCTTTTTGTAGGGTTTTGTTTTGTGGTTTGGAAGAGTCCTGTGTAGCTCTGTCTGCCCTTGAACTCCCTATCTGGGCAAGGATGACCTTAAACTCCTTGTTCTCCTTTTTACCTCATAAGTGTTAGAAGTGTATGCATCATACTTAGTTTTCTATCTGGCTGTCTTTCACTAACTCACTCTCACTCTGTGCAGATTCTATTTTAAAAACCTGTGTCTTCTGGTGTTCAGTCCCAAAGCGTCCTGCCAATAGGAAATCATTTTTAAGTTAGTATTTCTAGTAAGCACTTAGTGTTAAAATATTTAAAATCACTTGATGTCAAAGTCTGTCTGTTAAATTTGCAGTAACATAGTGGTAACAGCTTATATTGCATACTGAGCTATTATTTGTTCTTGTTCAGCAGTACTGGAGAGCCAGCTCCAGGCCTCTTGCTGTACCACTGAGCTCACCCCCCTGCCCTTATTCTGCTTTTTGTTTTTGTTTTGGACAGGGCTTGAAGTAGCCCAGGCTGGCCCCCATCTCATTTTGTAATGAAGGATGATTTTGAAATTTTGATCTTCTCGTCGGTCGTAGTCACTATTTCTGTCGCGGTGAAGAGCCACAATGACCAGGGCGACCCTTATAAAAGAAAGCATTTATCGGGGGCCCTGCTCACAGTGTCAGAGGGCTACCCCGCTGTCATCCCGGCAGGGAGCATGGTGACACGCGTGGCACTGGAGCGGTCGCCAGGAGCTGCCTCCTTATCTGCAGACTGAGAAAGAGCCTGCGCCCAGCGTGGGCTTTTGACGTCTCAGGGCTTTCCTCAAGTAACGCTCCCTCCAAGGCCTTCTAGTGCTTCTCATGTAGTGCCACCCCCTGACGACTCAACATTCAAACACATCAGCCTGTGGGGGTCATTCTTGTTCAACCCACGACTTCAGCGCTACCTCCTGAATACTGGGATTGCATGTGTGTGTCAAGACATGTAGTTTCTATGGTGTTTGGAGGTTGAACCCAGGGTTTCGTGCGTGGTAGGCAGGCACTCTGCTGACCGCGCTCACACTGGAGTTTTAAGTGTTAATGCTCCTCTCCAGTGGATATAGTTTTCTTGCCTGTCTTTTTCATTTGTTTCTTTTTTTTTTTTTTTTTTTTTTTTTTGTGGCCTGGCGGAGATCCATTTGGCTCTCCTTATGTTCAGTGGCTCGAGACTCCTGCCCACATGGCTGCGCAGAAGTGCCCTGTCTATTGATCCATCTCCCCAGCCTAGCAGATGGATTCAAGAGCTGAATTGTAAAAGTTGGTCAAGCATCAGGCACTCAGTTACCCGTTCTTTTTAAATGAATGGCACAGTAGCGATGCCATGTCAGCGCCCCTGCGAGGAGAGTGTGGGCACCGTCGTCGTCATGTGAACCCCATCTACTTCTGTCTGCGACTCTTGTCTCCAGCGAGGGATGGGTTTGGAAAGAGGACCCAGTCCAGGCTCACTCCTGCCTTTTCTGTGAGCGAGCAGCTACAGCTGTGGGCAGGTAAAGGTGTTTCCCTGTTGGAATTAGATTCCTTCTGCTTCTTATGGAGTCCAGGCTTCTTTGCATGGAGGTACGTGTTGATGAAATGTCTGATCAAGCATGGAACTTGTGTGTTTGGTCGGTTCCCTCTGTAGCAAGCCTGCCTTCTGAGGTGGGCCATAAAGGCCATCTGTATTCTCCAAATAACCAGTCAAAAAGGTTCAACTATTGAGGTACCTTTAGGGAAGTTTGCAGTCTTCTATTTTATTTTTCTAAATAAAATCACTCTTCCTTGAGGCTCAGCTAATCATATCCGTAAGCCTGCATAGTCTTTAAAGCAGAATCATTTTCAGAGTAGGCTGACAAATAAAATTTGAATTTCTGAAACAAGAGAACGGTATGAAACCCAGATTTTATTGTCCGTAAATAAAGCTTTATTAATAGGTGGTGCATGCCTTTATTCCCAGCACTCAGGAGGCAAAGGCAAGCAGATCTCTGAGTTCAAGGCCAGCCTGGTCTACAGAGTGAGTTCTAGGACAGCCAGGACTACACAGAGAAACCCTGGCTTGAAAAACTAAAAACGAACAGACATACAAACAAAAACCTCACGGCCAGACCTGGTGGGACACTTGGGAGGCCCTTAGAAGGCAGCGCTAGGCACATCTCTTGAATCTGAAGCCAGCCTGGTCTACTTAGTGAGTTTTAGGCCAGCCAGGACAAGTAAGTCCCTGTCTCAACAGCAAGAGCAAACTCCAAAAACTGCCTTGCAGTTGGAACATCCATCTTTGTTCCAGGTAGCTGTGGGCGTACAGTGGAGGTAGAAATTATGGTCCTTAAAGCCAGAGCATATTTTTGGTCTGACCCTTTCATACAGAAAGTTTCTGGGCTTTTGCCTGGAGTAGTCACATGTATTGTGTTGTATGGTACTGCAGCTTGTTGTTTTTGTTGGTTCGGGTCTGCTGGCCTAGCTATGAACTGGGGGCCCCACAAGCCCTTCCTGAGGCTCAGGGAATTTGAATGGTTTATGCTTAGCATTCACTGCATTAGAATTACAAATGACACTGGTACGGGGAAGCAGAAGTTGTGGTGTGGGAAGGAGGACCGAGTTCCCCTGCCCTACCTAACTGTACCACTCCCCAGGAACCTTCACATTCTGCTGTGAGGAAGCCTTCTGGGCCCTGTCCTGTGGGAGTTTGTGAGACTTCATTACGCAGGCATGACTGAAACATGGGCAACCGTGTTGAAATGTGGTTGGACAAAAAGGAAATGAACTAGTGTTAGCAGGCTGAAATAGGAAACCCCAGCAATTCATCTTGTCTCTGCCACAGTCCTTAGGACCGAGGAGGGTCTTATGATCTGTTAGACAAAGCTGCACCGAAAGGTTCTCTGTGGTTAGCGTCAACGCAGAAAGGTAGATTAGGTGCCTATGTCTTGCAAGAAGGAAGAAAAATCATAGTCTAAGATAACAGATAGCTAGGTAAGTCTTACATCCCTACTTGCGGGAAGGAGTTTGAGGCCAGAAACGACGGATGGAAACCCACTTGTATAGGAAGATGCAAACCAGCACATCCCCGTTACGCACCCTTGTCGTCAGGTCGGGATTGGAGTCCTAATGAGGAAGGCGCTTTGCATTCCTCAGTGTAGGTACAGATGCTTGTCATGCAGAAAGGTCCTTCCAGGCACACCCAGAATGGTGTTGACTTAGAGGTAGCCTGTGGCCCCGTCAGGTTGGCACATGGAATTCACTGTCACAGACAGGACTTCAGTGTAGCCTACATCTACTGTTTTATAGTTTAACATGTTTTTATGTAGTGTCTTGGAAAGTTCCAGCTCCCCAGGGGATGGAAAGCCAGCCCAGAGGTTAAGAGTACTTGTTCTGATAGAGGAACTGGGTACAATTCCCAGCACCCACATGGCAGCTCACGACCTGGTGTAGCTCCAGTTCCAGGGGATCTGGCAGACCTCTTCTGAACCACGTGGGCACCGTCAGCACGAGGTGCTCAGACGAACATGGAGAGCATACACATGACACAACAAATAGATAACAAAAGACCCCTTGCACTTGAATATTGGAATCATCAGAATTCAATTCGTTTGGTTAAAACTGTTATTTGGGCAGCGCTGAATTAGGGTTGGATTAAAGTGGATGGTGGTTCTCTAGTTTGTGAAATGTAATTAGCAATATTTTCTTTTGGCTGGATTAATTTTTTTTTCTTTTAGTATTATGCTACTGTATTTATTTGTATGCATATTTTTTGCATCGTTTTTGCCTTGAGGTGGTAGTGTGGTTTCTAAGACTACACTCAAACATATGTCAGTTTGAGTGTTACCCCTGGAAGGGCTAGTTTGCAACAGAGATTAGCAGTTTCCCAAAGCAGCTGGCATAAGCTCCGCTTGGCATAGCACGTAGTCAATTGATTGACATGGCATGTTAGCAACAAGATCTTATCGTTGAGTACATCAGTGTGCAGGGAGAGCAATGGGATGGGGTCTGTTTGCAAGCACCCTCTGTGCTCTTCCCAAGATCCCCTTGTCCTCATCTATAAGGCCATCACAACACCTAGGGCAGCCAGAGGGTTGGTGGGAGGATTACCTGGCAAGACAGGCCTCTCCTGGTAATTGTTTTTATGGCTTGTTTCTTTGATACAGAACACTGTTGTAATTTAGACTTCATTTCTCCAGGAAGGAATGGGAGTGTCATTGGGCCTGTGCTTTTATTACCGTTGCGCTGTATCTTAGTGAATTTTAGGCAGGTCCTCCTTATGTAGGATCCCAATTCTCAGTAAAGAGATATTATTAAACGGGACTAATCTAGGTACTGGGCTAAAGGAAATGTTTAAATTAAAACATCCAGCGAACTGGCCTTAGGCCCGCTTCTTTGCTCCAGGTCACAGACTGAGTATACCTTCAGGGCCGTGTTCCTTCACCCAGGGGGCAGTGTGGCCTTCCCTGCTTTACTTTCAGGGGACATTGCACTCTCCATGTGGCATCTGGAGACTATACAAAACACTGGAACTTGTTTTGGTCTATCCCTTCACTTTTGGAGCAGTGAATTCCCTAGGTAACTTGTCTTGAATATTTACTTTTTTGGGGGGGGAAGGGGGTCCTGGAACTTGCTTTGTGGACCAGGCTGGCCCTGAACTCGGAGCTCCACCTACCTCGTCCTCCCAAGTTTTGGGGAATATTTGCGCTTTTATCTGTTCTAAGGATACGCTCTTAATTACTAATGTTCTGATTTTAGAAACTAGTTCTAATTTCTGTATCTCTACCTTTTACTGAGTACGTAGAAAATTTGTGTACTTTTGAGTTGCTGCCTCGAGAGTAGCATTCTGAGTTTTTAGCCAAGGTCTTTTATTCCTCTGTGTGTGTCTATTGTCTGTGGACCTCTCTCTTGATTGCCAGAAGTCTTCATGACACACCTCTGACTTTCATACGTCTTCAAATGCTCTTTAAACAGCCAGGCACAGTTTGAACTAGCACATCACAAACACTCACCATACTCTGCTCTTACAGCTATTTCAGTGCTCCTGTTCTGAGGATTTACACTTTTGCATCATTAAAGGTGCAAGAAAGTTAATTAAGGAAATTAATTAAAAATGTGTTAATGACTGAGGCACTTTGATGAGATTTTAATATAGAAATTCTTTTAAATGTCAATTCCCTAAGATATTTAGGTGGAAAACAATTGTGTTCAGAAATGTAGTTAGTTGCTTATAGAGTGGTGAGTTTAGAAGCAGAATCGCTGGGAAGAGCAAGCAGGAGGCTGGTAGCATAATTATACAGATTATCCAGGTGTGGTCCCTTCTCTCTCCCCTCCTCCCCAGGCCCAGCAAGGGAAGCTGAAATAGAACCACAGATGTCTGGTACCCAGATACTTTTCACATTTTTGAGAAAAATTTTCTAGGCCACATTCAGATAGGAGTGACATTACTTTGGCATATGAGAGGGCAGGGAAAGCCATGTGTTGTGAACGCAGAGTTCAATTTCACTGGAAGCCAAAAGAAGATTCATGACCTGTTGAGAAGCTGAGGTCCTTATTTATTTATTTCTTTTTTAAATGTGAAGTCTTGTGGATACTTGAGTATCTCTTCTTTCCTTCGAGAATTCTAGCTGGTGGCTAAGGACTTTAAATAGATAGCATTGACTTTGGCTATTCTATAGAAGGCATTCACATAGATAACAAAGGAAAAAAATAACAATAGCCAACAACTCAGTTAAGTGTTGATGTTTTTTCTTCAGGTTAGATGTGCAGAAGAACGGGAGCCAGCTAAGACTGGTGAGGTTGGGAGCCATGCAGGCTTCCCACCCTATTGCTTTTCTCAGTGAATAGGAAAAGTGGATAATAGTCTTTTCAGTGTTCTTCTGGGAAACGTCTGCTTTTTGTTTTGTTTTGTTTTGTTTTTTGAGGCGGGGGTAGATGAGCTATCTGAATTATTAAATCAGTAGGTGTGTGCATGCTTGTGTTTGGGGACCTGTGTGCCACAGTACATGTGCAAGACATCAGAGAAATAATATATTTCTGACTAATAGGATCCATTACTCAAAACTTACCTTTTGAATTCTGTTCCTTTACAAAATATTGGCTGAAGCAGTATCTAGCTGTATTTTGAGTTGTGTTGTAGGAAGGAAAAGCAAACACACACACACACACACACACACGCACACACACACACACACACGTTGTTAAAATAATATCAAAGAATAGTTTCTTTGTTTGATGTATATCATTCTGTCAGTAATGATAATTGCTGATGTACTTAAAATTATAATTCTAAACTTCTAGATCTGTTGTTTTGCCTATGGGAATGGAAAAGCATAAAGAGGATTTGGTATTAGAGCCAGTGTTTGCTGCGAATGCTTACAACAGTGATACTCAAATCATGAAAAACGAAGTGGCTTCTGTTAATCTGAGAATAAGACCACTGCCACGATTCTGAGCCAAATTTGAAGCAAGAATAGTGGCCAGCAGAGTGGACTGTGGCCAAGTCCATTCCTGGGTTCCCAGAAAATGGTTACATTTTTCAGAAGCTTAAAAAGATAAAACTACAAGGCCACCATATTTCCCATCAGGTCCAATCAGGGGCGAACATACATCCTGACATATTTCCTGTCTGGGTCCACACACCTCCCATCCCCTGACATCCAATCAGGCATTTCTAGTGCAAACAAACTTGTTTCGGGGTGCAAAAGCACGTGGCTTGTTATTTCCCAAGAACCATAACCTCCACCGTTCCAGGAAGTTACCAGTCCTTGGGCAACTGGGCGATACAGGTTACCTTTGGCTCTTACTCGGTGTGTGCTGGCATGAACTGGCCTGTCTAAACGCCATTTCTACCGATGGTTCCTGTTATTCGTAAAGAGCGTGTTGACAGGATGTACGAAGCTGTATTTGAATCTGAATGTTGGGAGTTCCTCATGGATGCGTATTCACGGCGGGCGATAGCCATCCTCTGTAGGCACAAGTATGAGGGCACGTGCCCTTGCTTATTCATTCAGAGGAGCAAAGGACACAGCTATTGGGAGACGCTTGCAAGGAGTGATCAATGATAAAGAGTTTTTCATTAAAGAATGCTCTTCATAGAAAACTTAGAAATGTCATGGTATTTACTTAATTGGTTTTATGTATGTCTTCTAAATTAAACTCAATCTAAGGAAGAATATCCTTATAGTATAATTCATGGTGTTGGTCTTTTCTTTTGATTTTAGGACCTTGTTTCTGAGGAGACGTGCCATAGACTGAAAAAGGAAAAATGAGGGTAGCAGGTAAGATATTTATTTAATCCAATGAAAATGATTTTTTTTATTTTATATTTTTTATAACCTCTTTGATCAATAATGGCTAAAGGAAAGGGTGCATAATTGATTAATTCTTCTTCATCTTCATATTCCTTCTCCAACTTCCTTTTGTGGTGGATCTTGGTTCCTAGACCAAGCTGGTTTCAAGCTGTCTTCCAGCCTCAGAGGTTATATACTTGTGCCATTGTACCTATAATGCTTCTGAAAGTTAAGTACCAGGCTAAAATAAACTAAATCGTGCTTAGCCTTTCCATTTTACATAGTCAGCAAATTACCACCTGTTCATTAGGTAATTCTTACATGTGTTCATTATTACATGTTTTTGTAGATGAAACTTATATTGAAATTACGGCAAATATTAATCTTTATTTTATGGGGTAAACATATTTGCCAAGTAGTACATATATTCAAAGAATAATTTGGAAAATGCAGAGACTGACCTTTTCTTTCTAAGTTCTAGCAACTAAGTAAAAAGGAATTCTAAGATAAAACTTTCTCCTATGTGCAGTTGAGTGTAATATACATGAAGAATTTACAGAAAATGTGTTTTTGCTTTGAATTATTAGTCTAGGTACAAATCCAGAGCATTAAGAGCAATCTGAAGTAACGTGTTATATACATTGAAAATCCTTGTAAAGTCCATAGAATTAACATAGATATTAGTAAGCATTTTTGAAGGGTAGATCCATAAGTACCCAACTGGCCTTTCCCTACATAAAAGTGAAAATAAATTTGTTTCTGCTAGACTGCCTCTAGCCACAACCCTCCCACAACACCAAAGGAGCCTTGCTCTGAGGAATTCTGCTAAGTCTGTGTAACAGGAGAAAACAGGTTGTTTTTCCACTCAAGATAATCATTCATAATTGTCATTTTCTTACAAGCAAACCAAGTATTTTCCTAGAGTCGTCTCTCAGAGATGCCAGGAGCTGAGGCGGGTGGACAAGCAGCTTTTCATAGTTTGCTTATAGTTGCATAGAATCAAGTGGAGTTGATCAAACACCACGATTACTGAACCAAGTTAACTGGAGGTTGCTACACATGCTTTAGTAGAAATTTGAAAAATTGGATTCTCTGTGCTGTGAAGTTACAAAACATCATTTTGAAGTAGTTAAACACTTGTGGAGGAAGAAGGTTTCAGAAACCAAGAGCTTGTTTGTGTTTTTAAAGACATGTAGCCTCTTACTTTGTTTGTTTTCTTTTTGTTTCTGTATGTTCTTGGGTTCAGCAGGACGATCCATAGCTGTGGTCCCCTGTGGATTTTTAAATACGCTGTTTAAATGTGGTGATCAGAGAACGTTCTTATTTTGCACACAATCCTAAATTTATTCTCAGTGAAATGAATTTCATCATCTAGTTTTTATGTTTGTGCTTTTCTTGGCATAGTTCTTGGGGCCCCTGCTTTTGATGGATGAGTAAGGACTGTTAGTTCTGAGTTCACGGCTCTGAACTAATGAAGATCTTCTAAATGAAAATAGTTTCTGGTTGCTCTGAAAGGCTCACATAGCCTGGAGTGTAATGATCCTTGGTTTATAAATGTGAGATCAGACCCAAGGCACTGCTGTCAGTGGCTGGAAGGAAGAGCGAATGACACACCTAGTGGGGAATGGCCGTTGTGGTTGTGATATTCTAAGTCCCTTCCGAGTTCGGCATTGGACGTTGGGACCAGCCCTAGAGACCACGCTCTGTAGGAAGCTCCACTCTACCGCTGTGGTCTGTGCTGCTAACTTGTCTGTTTCTTGGAGCGTCTGGTTCTTCCTTGTTCTAGACCAGTGAGTGAGCAGGTCCTTCTGAGAGACTCAGAGTGGGTAAGAGCAACGCTCTTGCTGCAGAGGACCCAGGCTGAGTTCCTAGCACCCGCACGGTGACTCAACCATCTGACACCCACTTCTGACTTCCACGGGCACCAGGCATACACATGTGTACACACAGGCCAAAACAGTGATGTGTAAAGTCAAATAAGTAAATCTTTGAAAGGCTGCCACTGATGTGACCCTAAAAGCAAGTTTGGCCTTGCACACTGCAGGTTTCATTCATCTACTTTTGGAGACAGTGAGGGCTTATCCCTATTATGTGTGGCTATGACTGCTAGAAAATGAAGTAGAAGACTAACGTGATCTGTCACGATCAAGCCACTGGTCTCTATCTTGATAAAAACGGCGTGTGCCACCTGCTAGCATTCATCTATTGAGCGTATGTATGTGTTGTGCGCATGCGTTGTATGAAATCCTGGGAGAAGGTGGTCCAAACCAAATGGAATTTTACTCTCTTACAGGGTAAAATGTAGGCAGTCAGTAGTTGCTCCAAAAAAACAGGAAGCAGCCTGTGGAGGGGAGAAGTGAGGAGGGGGAGGTGAGAAGGATTAGGCAGTTGGTGGACTCATTGCCACTTCATTCCTGTGTTAATAGAAAAAAATTTTTAAGGCTTTGTTTTTCAGAGAAGTTTTAGATTCATAGCCAACTTGGGAGGAAGGTACAGAGATTTTTCTTGTATCCCCTAGCTGTGAATAGAGCATCTTTAAATAGCACTGAGGGGGCTCTGGTTGTGGATGGCTTTCAGCGACAGCCCCCTTTCCAAACATCTTCAATTCCTCCCCGCCCCTCCCCTCTAAGGATCTAGACTATTCTTTTGGGTCAATGACATGAGAGATTAGATGAACTTTAATATATATATATATATATATATATATTTCTTATGTTGAGTTTGGCAGAAGAAGAATTTGTCATTTAGTGTTAGAATGGGGTACTCTGGAGATCTCCAGGTTTTTTGGGGGGAGGCTTGAGTTCTGGCCCACATCCACCCACTGACTTATCTGTAATCTTAGGGCACTGATTCATCACTGGGATTTTTTTCTCTTTAAGGTTAGATGACTGTAGATTTTGTCAACCTCTTTACCTTTACTCTCAGTAGAGATCAAACCCTCCAGATGAGATTGTGTAGACACAAATAAGCTAATACTGTTTCCGAGTAAACACGCTGAAATCCAGAGGTAGATGGAGAAGTTGTTGTTCTGCTATTGGCCCTTTCCTACCTTGTGCTTTGTGATTTGATTCCTAGATTGGGGTAGCAAGGAGTAAGAGATGATTCATAGTAAGCAGGTGTGGCAGTGACGACTATTGTAAGGTACCATAAAGACACAAAGTCTAAAGTCGAGGCGGGTGCCCTCTGGAGCTTTTCACATAGCCAGTGTTTGTGATGTCCAAGCCTGTTCTGCAGGAGAAATGCCCTGTCTTAAACTAGGTGGTGTTTGCAGTCCCTGTGGGCTCATGTGGCTCCAGGAAATGGGTTGCTGATAGTATAGTACATTTCTCTTCAGCTCCCCACTTCCTAGATGTCCTGGTCTTGGCCTCCCCAGAAGATCTGGTGTTTTGTGTCCTCCCTGGCAGGCACTGCTCTTTAGGATTGGCAAGGATTAGGAGCATGTAGTCCTGCAGGCACAGTTGAGGTGTTCCTTTCACCAGGGCACCTGTAGTCAGCCAGCAGCTGATGGTAGGTACCTCCCTACCCTCCCCAAAGCAGCCTGGACAAGCATCTCAAGTCACCTTGCATCTGAGAGTTCTTTGATTGGGAGAACAATCCTTAACTTGGTGGGCCTACTCGTTATAAATCCAGGGACATTACCGTCTTGTCCATCCCAACATAGAACTGCGTTGGTCTTACTGTTTCCATAGAAATGTGGCGTTTGTATATCAGAAGTTCTTTTGGCTTATAAAAGCATGCTGAGTTATTCCTGCTTTTTTTTTTCCCCCAGGAGCTGCAAAGTTGGTGGTGGCTGTGGCAGTGTTTTTACTGACGTTTTATGTTATTTCTCAAGTATTTGAAATTAAAATGGATGCAAGCTTAGGAAATCTATTTGGTAAGTTTCATGCCTTTTGTTTTTGTTGTTTTGCGTCTTGTTCCGTTTAGGCTTGCTCACAGGAGCATGGGTTCGGGGTCGTCTGCCAAACCTGGGTACCTCGGCAGTGGCCCCACCACTGGAGGAAATGGCTCTCCCTCCCACTGCACCAGTTCAGTCCCAGTGGCTGCTCGGAGAGGTGTGGTGTCTCGCCTTTCCTCCCCACCCAGGGTGGAATGTGGGCCGGTTCAGCCTTGCGTAGTTAATCACGGCCGGTGTGATTTCTTCCGTGCTACAGCCACGTTAGGCCTAGCCTGCAGTACTTCTCCCCACAGCTTTAAATGCTCTCTGTTCCCTCTACCGTAGCATCCCTGAACTTTTAGACATAAACCTTTTGGTTACCTGTGTTCCACCTGTTAGATTTAGGCACTGTTGGAGGGCAAGTGTTTTGTTTTAATCTTCTAACTGTAGTGCATTTTATCTATAAAATGTTATTTATTGGATTTCACTCTAGATTGAACTGGTGCAGATATGAATTGTGGGGCTTGTTTCATTTCTTGTTTAGAATATGTTAGTTCTCTTAACCGCTTGTTTACCATCCAGCTTAATTTAGCAAAGGTCATCAGATTTGCATGCGCCTAGGTTGGTTTCAGGACCCTGGTTTCTAATTACCCACAGAGTTAATTACAGTTCATGCGCTGGTGAGTTTTCTTTCAACTTCCTTTGTAATAACGTAGTAGCTTGAACAGATAATTTTTTCCTTTTTTATTGGAAATATATTCTCTTCTTACATAATGTATCTCCATTACAGTTTTGTCTTCCTCTGTTCCTCCTGGTTCCTCCCCACCACCCCCAGCCAGATCCACCTACTCCCTCTCTGTCTCTCATTAGAGAAAAACAGGCTTCTAAGAGATGGCATCAAACATGCCAAAAAATATATATATATATAGTAAGATGAAACAAAAACCATCACATTGAAGTTGGACAAAACAAACTCTGAAAAGGGAAAAAGCCCAAGAGAAGGCATACGAATCAGAGATCCACGGCTGAACAGATCATTTTGGCTCAGGCTTTTTTGTTTGTTAATCTTTTGAGACATGGTTTCTCTGTGTAGTTCCGGCTGTCCTGGAACTCACTCTGTAAACCAGGCTAACCTCAAAATCAGAGATCTGCCTCCCGAGTGCTGGGATTAAAGGTGTGCACCACTAAACTCAGCTCATTGACTCGGGATTTTTACATTGTATTGCTTTAGAAAAAGAAAACAGACATTTCCGGACAGGAAGAGTGAAAAATTTGTCCACGGTTAATATTGAAAGTACCAAGATAGGCTGTGATCTGAAACAGTGGAATAAAATCTAGAAGGCAGAAAGGAAAGGGCTACAACAACTAGAGTTCTGAACCCCTAAACACGGTGTTTTAGCAGGAGGATGTGGCGCAGTGGTAGGGTGCTAGACATACCTGGCTTAACATGACCTAGCTTCAGTGCCCAACACACCCCGCCCCCAAGCACATCGTGGCAATTTTCTAAACAAGACTTAAAACTGAAGAAATTATAGTGTCACCCTCTGTTTGTCACAAACAGTACCCAGAGGCGCTGGATACTCTTGACTTAGTTCCCCCTGTAGGAACCTCGTAGGAACTGTAAAGTGTCACAGACAAGACATGGTCCTGAACACAGCCTGGCAGTCCTGCCCGGGCTGTGATTCAATGCACTGTTAGTTTCCTGCATGGGCATTCAGCAAGTACAGAACTGAACGACGTCCAGATCATCTCTACAGATACTGCTGCGGTGAATGGCCTGGACCTGGCTGTTTCTACCCTTCCATAGTTAAGCCACTGGGAAGTAGTAGATGCATAGATTACTTGAGCTAGAATTAAAAACTCAGGTACAAAGCAGTTCTAATCCTCTAGTCTGACTTAATTGAAAAGGCATTCATGGAAGTCTGATGAATTGGACAGGCTTGTGTCCATTCCTGGACGTGTTGTCTGAGAGAAATGAGAGATTATGGGTATCAAGTGAAGTCAGACGCAGAGCCTGCAGGTGAGGAGGGGCAGTTATGTTTGTGCTGTGCGTGATACTTTAGCGATGCCCCGTGTTGATGAAAAACAGTTCATCTGCTTGTCTCCAGGGTCTCACATTCTCATAGTTGCAGGCCTCGGGGAAATCTTTTAGTTTTGGTGGATATTGGATAAAAATAACTCTCCTTTGTAAAAAGTGCTTCGGGAGAGTTTCTTTACCTTCAAGCATCTTATCAGCTAACACAAGTCCCTTGGAGATACCCAAAAACTTGATGACTAATGAAGTGATTTCCATGAAACTGCTTTTAATTAAGTAGCAATTACAGGCTTGACATCTGAAATTCAACAAGCAAACTGATTTGCTCTTTTTCATTTTTTTACACTTATTTTTACTGTTTTATGTGTATGAGTGTTTTGCCTGCCTGTATGTCTGTGCACCACATTTGCACTTCATGCCAAGGAGCTAGTGGGCCTCCATGTGGGTGCTGGGAATCGAACTCGGGTCCTTCTTTTACAATAACAAGTGTTCTTAACTGAGCAAACTCTCCAATCCTGATTTCATCATTTTTTAGTCATTCACCCTTTCCTTCTCGCTGTTCACCATTCGAGGCTCCTAAGTGTCGTCTTCTTTGATTGTTACTTGATAGTTGATGTCCTAGGATTCTGTTCTCTCTGGATGTCTGTATCTGTTTGCTGTTTTCCAGTTTCTGTCTTAATCCCAGCTCCTGTTTCTAGCTGGCCTCCATATTGTTCCTCTTAGGTCCTCAACAAGTATCTTAAAACACGGTAGATAGAGCCTATCACTGGTGATACACATACACACACACACACACACACACACACACACACACGCACGCACACACACACACACACATTTCCTTACATGGTTATAACGGTCTTGAATACAGGTAAAGTGTTTTGATCATCTCTTTGTGTGAATGAACGTAGAAATACCTGTAGAGCCAAGCCAGTGTCTTTGACTCCTTTGTTGTAAATAAAAAGAGTGTTGGGCTGTATAGTATCTATTATTTGCCCTGAGGTTATCATGGCACTATTATTTAACCCACTTTCACAATCAAATAAAACACAGACACCTGTTAGATGTTATAATTGCCTTAAAACACCCTTGGGCTGGGCAAATAATTCCATCTATGCTATCTCAATAGCCTCACCATCCACCTCCCAGCTCCCATTCAATGCCAGCCTCCTTAACCCTCCCTATCTGGGCTACCTTCCATCCATAATCCTACAAATACTTGCTTATAATTTTCATCTTGATGTTTTCTTCATCCACACCATCATGGCCCACATAGTTCCTTCTCCATGCTAATGCATTATAGCCTTCTCCTGCCTCCTCTCTTCCTGTCCAGTCTGTTTCCCCTGATTCTCTTGAACTGAAAGCCTGGAAACCTTAGCCACACCTACCCCATTCTGCCCTGCCCAGGCTGTTTAATCAGCCAATCAGGTAGGTTTACACGAGAAGGCTAGGTGTATCCAGGCAGTAACCAGATCTTGAGAACCCGTTATTAGCATCTAAGTACAAGCATCCGACCCACCGCAGACGCTCCTTCCTTTGTACCATCCCAGCAACTGCTCCATTTCTGAGTCTGAGCCCGGCCTGTCTTCTTTCCTCAGTATCTCTGAGTCTGTCTACTTAAAAAACAAAACAAACAAACAGACAAAAACCCCTCAACACTTCTCATATGTTCTTCCCCCAGAACTAGCACACACCCCCCCCCCCCGCCCAGATTTCCTCAGCAGGGTGTTTGTGGATAGACTCAGACTGGAGCCTCTCCAGCCAGAGGGTTATGGTAAAAGGTCCCTAGCCTGGGCTTTCTGCTCCGGGAATGACTGGTGCTTTCTCTTTACGTATTCACCCTGTAGAAGTGGTACAGCGGGCCTGCGTGCTACCTGAGACGGTTTTAAAAGCCAACTCTGGACTGGCAGGGTGGCTCAGCAGGTAAATACGCTTGTCATCAAGCCTGACCACTTGAGTTCAATGCCTAGGACCCACAGGGTAGAAGGAGAGAGCTGAGTCCTGGAAATGGTCCTCTGAGATCTCCACATGTGTCCCTGGGCATGCGTGTACGCACACATATACACATATGCATACACGTAAGTAAGTGCAGAGAAAGATTTAAAATAAACTAACAAATAAAAGCTAGCTCCACCAGTTAGTTATGACTTAAACAAACACCAGTTAGAGGGTCTGTCCTCGGTTTTCTTGTCTCTGAAATGGGATGACTATGTTTGAATGGTTCGTGTTTGGGATGACCATCGAGAAGTACTTGACAGAGCCAGCGTAGAGGAATAAGTGGTGCTTTTCTAGCCCTGCTCAGATCCCACTGTCCTCATTATCACAGATCAGACCATCCACTATCTAATCAGCCCTGCACAGGTCAGGGAGACCAAAGTTCCTGATTTTAACTGATGATACACTGTTTTCATTCTTTCATTCCTTCCTTCCTTCATTCATTCATTCTACCATTAAGTTTTGTTTGTTTTGTTTTCTGAGTCGAGGTTTCTCTGTGTAGCCGTGGCTGTCCTGGAACTTGCTCTGTAGAACAGGCTGACCTTGACTCAGAGATCTGCCTGTCTGTACCTCCTGAGTGCTGGGATTAAAGGCAAGTGTTGCCGTTGCCCGGCTAATTGTTTTTTCTTGATTGCATTTTTTTCTTAATTGCAGTTATTAGTGTGGGTGTTGTATGTGTATATGAGTGTATGTACATAGGTGCCACGGCACATGAATGGTCAGAGGACAACCTGAGAGAGTCAGTTCTCTCCTGGCAGCGTCTGGGTCCTGGGGACCAGCAGGCTTGGTGTTAAATCCCCACCTACTCACCGAGGTATCGCCTCCCTTTTCTTTTTAAAGACAGACCAAAGTTAAGAATTTTTGGTCTTCATATTGCTGATTCTGTTCTGGGCTTCAGTTTTCTCATTTAAAAAAGTGAAAACATTGGGCCAAGGCTCTGTAATTACACAAGGAAATGGAATGAATGAGCTAAGGAAACCCCAGCACTTGAATTTATGGTCCCCACCGCCCCCTCTTCTCCCCCTTTCTGTTTTGTTATATGCTTGTTCAAGGCTCTCCTTCATAAGAATCATTTCTGTGTTTAGGTTCTGGAGTGGCGCAGTTTTGCTGTGTTCCGTGCATTCTCCTTTCCCCACATTATAGCTGTGTGACTTTAATGGTATATAATGTTTTACTAAGTGTTCTACTGAGTGCTGGAACTGTTGACCTGGTCTCCTCTCTTTAAAATCTACATACTGTCTCTCAGCTTCAACTTTCTGTTCCATAATTTGAATAATAGACTTACAGGAAATTCACAGTTATCAAAATAGTACAGAAGTTAAAGCTGAGTGACTATTTATAGTTAGACAGCTGGCCAACATTTATCTTACTGTGTACTTATTAGCCAAATCAGGAACCTGCTGTCCACAGTACTTTGATGATCTGTGTTAAGATTTCCTGGACTAGGATCAGACACTGGGGCTTTTCAGAGTACTAAGTGTAACTGTCATGGAGGAGAGTTGAGACCCACCGTGGGTGTTAAGAGTTGACCTATGTCCTTTCTTGAACTGATGAACCAAGAAACTCTCAGTAGCAGCACTAATTTTATTATGCCAAATACAGTTCTTTTCTGCTGAAGCTAAGGTTTTCCCAATGTTCACCCTCCCTTCTTCTTGTACTCCCAAATCCTCTCCAACCCCCAATTAGGTTTATATGCATTCTTCAGGACTGTGGGTCCCTGGCAGGAACAGCAGCATTTCAATTTACCAACACACACTGACAAAAGTCTATAGATTGTAAATGAATGTTTTCAGACTAACTTTCTGGGTAGAACTGAAGTTTGTGGTAAGTAATTAAACAACCTATAAAGTTTAAAATGATGTTTCGGTAATAAAACATCACTGTCCATGATTTCAGCACACACTTGTCTATAATGAACTACATGGTAGAAAGATACGGTTTCTCTGAAGTGGTGTTGCTGTGTACTGTGTGTGAGCTGTCATCCAAACACACATTTCTAGCCTTATGAGGCGCTTTAGTATGTTTAAAGTAGGTAGTGGCCAGGAGGCCCGTGCTTTCTAACGATACTGTTTCTCTCCCCAGCTCGATCCGCGCTGGACTCAGCCACTCGTTGTAAGTCCCTCGCCTTGCTGTTTTATAGGTCTTTGTCCTGTGTGTGGCCATGCGAGAGCTTATGTACATGCTGTGTGGGCATTTGTGAATAGGTCCCCAGGGAGAGAAGTTGAGTTGGCCCGGCTAGTATCATAGGTTCCTCATTCTCAATGGGCTTTTGCTCTGCTTATGGGCTTCGGCAAATAGGCAAATAGAGGAGACAGCTGCAGCTTGTACCTGGGTGGAGGGAAGGACCATGCTTTTACTGATTCTAGTTTGGGACCAGACATGCAGAAGAACAATTCAAAAGCCTCAGGCACCCTGAAATATAAAGGTATCTTCAAGAATAATTTAAATAGCATCAGCCTTGCTCAGCTAGATCATTGAGCATGCTCTGTTTCTGTCGGTGGTTAGCTCCTTCCCCAGGAGGGTCTGAATTGAGTTCTTGAGTCCTTTTATTTTGGGGCCTTTGCCTTCCTTCCTTTCCTGGTTCTTTGATACCCTTAGAGAAAAACGTTCTGGAAGATTTTAAAAGTTTTTATTATTTGTTTATATTTTTTAAAGTATATGTATCTCTCCTTCTTAATCATTTCTTTTTATATGCATGGTGTTTTGCCCACATGTATGTATATGAACTGCATGTGTTCCTGGTGCTCAAGGAGGCTGGAAGAGTGCATCTGAGTCTTTGGAACTAGAGTTAGGGAACTAGAGTGAGTGGGTACTGGGAATTGAACCTGGGTCCTCTGGAAAAGCAGCTGGTTCTCCTAATCACTGAGCTGGCCCTAACGAGGTATACCTCAATGTTTTTGTGTATATGGTTTGAGGGCTAAAATAAGCTGATTGTAAAATCTTTTTAATTTGTTTTCTAAGAAATCTCAAACCTAATTCTATTCTTCCCAAGCTACGAAGCCTCCCAGGTATAAATGTGGGATCTCAAAAGCGTGCCCAGAGAAGCATTTTGCTTTTAAAATGGCTAGTGGAGCTGCCAACGTGGTGGGACCCAAGATCTGCCTGGAAGACAACGTGTGAGTACTGGCTGGCTCGGAACACGAAGGCCTTGAGGGACAGCTGGTGGACCTGAGGGCCATGGTGCTTCCGAGATGCTTTTACGAACAGTCTGTAATTTCCGTTATCATCATATGGCTTTTCTTTTCCCTATGCATTAAGAGAGTGAATGAGGGACCTGTAGTCATTTGGCTTTGGGTAAAGATGCACATGGCTGTTCCATTTGACTCTGAAATACTGGGGGGGGGGGGGAATTCATTTAAATTCATTAAAATAAAAAAACATTTCTCCAATCATGGTTGGCATATTTTAACCGCTCAGTGTCTCCACAGGGCTCTTGACCCCAGATCCCGTATTAAAAACTGTAGTGTCAGAGTAAAGTCCCATTGACAACTTTTCCCAGAGCAATGACTGCTTCCCATTTTAGGGCAATGTCTTTCATTTCTGATACTTGGATGCTGCATGCTGAAGTGACCTGGTCATGGCAGGCCTGTTGAGCTACTCTAGGCTGCGCTGAGCAGCTCCCGAGTTGCAATGCTCTACCTAGGACACGGCTGTTGTCCTCCTGCCTTGCCAGCTGTCACAGGTTCCTGCCTCTGATGTTGCAAACCCGGTTTTTAGTTCTTTTTCATCTGGGGACATGAGCGCATTTAGAATTCAGGTAAAATAATGGATGTGACATTAGTCTATGTGGACTGAAGAGTAAGAAGACAGTTAAGCAGGGCAAATGGGGCTGGTTCTCCCAGCTCTTTCCCTGTGAGTTTCAGATAGAGCTCTTAAATTAATTTTCAGTGAACTAAGGAAGGATTGACCTCATGGGGCAACACTTTCTTAATAATTGATGCCCATTAAGCCATGCTAATAATGAGCAGCCACTGTCAACCAGTTGGTTACCTTCTGACTTCAGTATCCTGGATCTGTTTAATGATACAGCAAAGTACATGGGCTTTGGAAGTTTCTAGGCCTTTAGAAACAGTCCTCTTCGTTTCACTGGAGAGTGCACTTTTGAGTTTAAATAATAGGACAAAACTTCTTTTGGAATACCTCACCCAACAGATAATCTTCTGCCTCCTTTTTCCACCTCTTTGAAGCATGGAGTTTAGTGCATGGAAGAGGTTAAACACTTTTCCAAAGCTGGTTTTCCAACCACAGTGATGTAGGTCAGAAGATAAATGTTTGTTGGCAGGAGGGCTTAGTATAACCAACCGGGCTTAGAGCCAGAGCCTTTGGTTCTAGCATGGTGGGCATGTCGTGTAGGATTTGCACAGTGTTGTAGAGTGTTTGACCAAAAAATTGAGGCTGCCCACTCATCAGCTGCATTGAAAGAATCACTCTCTCATTCCCACGAGAAATTAACAATTGATGAAGTTTTATAACTCTCAGGTTACGAGGCTGGTCTCTGTAGAAGAGCTTCACCATTGACCAGAGATGTCTAGTGTGGATACCGCAGGGGACATTTCCTAGTCCAGAGCTTTTCTTTCTATTTATTTCTATATGGAAAGCTTAGGAAGCTTTTCAGTGATGCTAACATAAGGAGACTGCTTGCCCAGGGATCACCCATTCCTCCATCTGTTTAAGTGCTTATTGAGTGTGGTTTCCCTCTCAAGGAATGTAGGCCAGTTTCTTTCATTTTGACGCTTGGATGCTGCATGCTGAGGTGTGAAGTGACCTGCTGGTCATGGCAGGCCTGTCCGTGCTCACACTGTTCAGGGCTGCGCTGAGCAGCTCTCGGATTGCAGTGTTCCAGACAGGATGGTTGAAGTTGTCCTCCAGCCTAGCCAGCTGTCACAAGTTCCTCCCTCCGAAATTGCAAACCCGGCTTTTAGTTGCTTTTTCATTCGGTTGCCAAGAAAGCTAGGTGTCATGTAACGTACAGTTGAGCAGGGGTGACAGGTACCTAAAAAGTAAGTGCAAGCAGTCTGGACCCCACCTATGCAGGCAGTGGGCATGAGAGATGCTTACGAGTGGAGTGAGTGAGGTAGACCCCAGCTGGAGATGTCAGTGAGGGGAAAGGTCCCACTTTAGACTGTTGTGGATAGATTCTAAGACACTGAGTGTAGTCTGAGAACCTAGGGATCGGGAGACAGCCAGAGGTAGACCAGAAGTTTCTGAACATCCCAGAGAGGAGGCTCATGCTTACGGGCCATAAGGGAAGAAAGTTCTAGAAGTGAGTGGGCCAGGTCACACATGAACTTCTGAGTAATGCAGGTAAAGGATTGAGATAGTTTCCTAAGTGTGCCGAGAAGGCTTTCAGATTCTCACTGTGTTACAATCTCATTCGTATTGAAAAACTAGTTTCCTAGCTATGTAAAGTGACTCACGCAGTGGAATTAAGAACAATGGGAGAGCCATGGTTAGTTGTGCTACCTGCTTGACACAGCGTTTCTACTCATAATGACTTTATTTGTGCTTGTCTGTCCTACAAGGGCAAGTGTGCAAGTACATAATAAAAATGAGTGTATCCTTGCACCTGCTCGGAGTTCAGGAACGCACCGTTAAGACAACTACTCTGGATTGCCGTGTCTGGGGAGGGCTGATTTTGCTTCCTGTGGTACATTTGTTATTGTCAGAGTTGTAGAGGTTTCACCTGCAGAACCAGAACTATTTTCAGTACTCAGGCAAGCTCCTTCCAAGATGTTTAATGTAGCCAGATCTGGTAGCAGGTATGTGAGCAAAACTGTATTTGAAAGTATATAGTGTTTCTGGCATTTCCTTTACAGTTCTTTTGTTCGGTTGTTTTTGTTTTTGTCTGAAGGTATGCGGGCCAGAAGGCCTTCATGGTTGTAAAGAATAAAGTAAATATTTTAATTGCTGTGACTACTCTGTGTGTTGGGTATCTTTTGTGTTTTTAGTTTGTTTGTTTGTTTGTTTTGTTTTTTGTTTTTCCATCGATGGCAGGTTTTCCTGTATGTATAACACCAATAAGTCTGAAAACTTTCTCAACACACTTAGGAAACTCTCCCAATTTAATTCTGTTTAAAATTTGATAGGCTGCTGCCCCCTTGTGGGAAGCCTGTGGCACTGTGCATTCTGCTGCCTTTCTTCTGTGATGGACTTTTATGTCTTTTGGAATACGGAGTATGTTTTCAAGATGGTGTCTGCTTGAAAAGTCACTGGTGTGTGATTATTAACCAACACTTAGTGGTAACCAGGTCTTTTGGGTAGCATCGAATGTGCTTCCTCGGAGTCCCACATGCTCTGACGTGCCCCTCCTCTGAGGCAGCCCCGCCAGTTGTCCTTCTGTGGTGAAGCTTATGTTCATCTATTTTGTTTTTCAAGACAGGGCTTCTCTTGTAGCCTTGGATGAGCTGAAACTCACCCTGTAGACCAGGCTGGCCTCCAACTCACAGAGATCACCTGCCTCCCTGAGTGCTGGGGTCAAAGGTGTGCTCCTCCTCCGCTTAGGCCCACCTTTGTGTGTGTTGAAGACAAATTCTTCTTTTTAAACATCTTGGAGATGTAGTTTATATACCCACACTATACTCTTCTGTAGCGTGCAGTAGTCACTGGTTTGTAGTGTGGTTCAGTGTCATGTACCAACTCTGCCATGGTCATTTTGGGCTCCCCCCCCATCTATCTTTCTTTCTTTCTTTCTTTCTTTCTTTCTTTCTTTCTTTCTTTCTTTCTTTCTTTCTTTCTTTCTTTCTCTCTCTCTCTTTTTCTTTATCTTTCTTTCTTTTTTCTCCTTCTTTCCTTCCTTCCTTCCTTCCTTCCTTCCTTCCTTCCTTCCTTCCTTCTTCCTTCCCTTTCATTCTATTCCACACTCCACACCCAAGTTCTAAATAACTTTGTTTGCTTCTGTCTCTATAGGTCACCATGTTTTTGATGTTTTATATAGGTGTATCATCTGTGGTCTTTGGTAACTGGCTTCTTCACTTGGTATAATGTTGTCAAGGTTCATCTACTTTATAGCTCATATTCGTTAATTCTTTCCATGACTGAAGGATTTTCCATTATAGATATGCCTCACTTGCTTTGCCCTGAATCAGGTTAATAGGTGTATGAATTATTTCCACTTTCTCACTGTCAAGAACAGTGTTTCTGAAACATTTCTATACAGGATTTGTATGGACGTGTTTTCACTCTCTGTGCTTGTACTGTAGGGGATTTTTGGTTCAGATAGCTGTCTGGCTTTTGGAGGAGCTGTTGTTTTCCAAAGGGACCCCATCTGTTGACCTTTGCACCAACAGTGTATAAAGTCTGGGGTCCTCCACATGCCTGGAGACTATGGTGCCAAGTAGGAGTGAAGTTGTGTGTCATCGACGTCTTGATATGTGTCTTCCTAATTGCTATACTGTCCTGCACTTTTTAAAGTCACCACAGAGAAATTTTCATTTGGTTTGTTTTTAAAATTGATTGATGACTATTGATATTTCGTCATTTTAATTGTTTGCGTAATGTCATTCTTACCCTTTTACTTTTGCTTACCTATATCCTGATGAATTTGTTGTCATCATTTTGAGTTTGGTTCTGTAGCAACCATGGTTCTCCCTCTGTCTTTACTTGGTATGTTTGAACTACTTACATTCACTGCACCCGCTGATGCCACTGATAGGGGAGGCCTTAAGTCTTCCATTCCTCTAGCTTTTTTTTTTTTTTTCTGCTTTCAAATTGCTTTACTTTGAGTTTTATGATTATTTTTTTTCCGTTTGAGAGGACTATTTGGGAAGAAGAGGTAGGATCAGCAGGAGTGGCCAGTGTGGGATGATGGAAGGTAATAAGATGTGTGATTAAAGTATGTGCTAACCACATGCAAAATTATTTGAATTAATGAAAGCCATTCATATTTATAATGTATGATAATATAACATTTTAAGAAGTTTTTCTTCTATTTATTCACTGTTTTTTGAGTGTATTCCTTTGTAGAGACATTATAGTGATTACTGTCTGTTGCTTCACAGTAGGTTTTGGAATTAAGACCAAGTCTTCAGAAAAAGAGGAGAAAATGTTAATTATGTAGACGAGACCTCGTTGTATGTCATAATACCCTGTTTGGTTTGCAGTTACTACACTGCAGCAAACAGAATGAGGAAATAACTGGCTAGTACTGAAAATGTATTTGATTTAGTAGAGACATTCTTATCACCGAATAAATGAAGCATCAACATTATTTCAGTTTTTCTTTACTTTGTCCTTCTCATTTACATAAATGAGTATGTCACTCGGTATGCGTTACAATTATATTCACTCTAACTGTAGTTCAGTTACAGATACAAGTTCTGTGGAAGTCACTTGACACTTTCTGTGAGAACCAGTTGATAAAGAGGAATATATGGCAAAGTATTTTTAGATTTCATTTGCAATTATGTGCCACACATTCTATCAGAAATTTGCAGTGTATGTGTGAGTGTGTGTGTGTTTGTGCGTATGCGTGCGTGCTTCTATGTCTGCCCGGTGCCTCTCTTTCAATACACTACTGAGGAAGTCGCAAATACCTTGAACTCTTTTAACATTGCCTACAAATTTTGGTGTCATATTAAACAAAGTGAGCTGCTGGCAACCCAGTGCGCCGCTGTGCCCTCCGTCTCACAGTGTCATCTGGAATCGCTAATGGTCGGTTAGCTGCAGCGAAGTTGGCTGTCTCGGTAGCCTGTGTGTGGCTGTGGTGTGATAATTAGCAGCACAACATTTCCTCTGAGAACGGAGAACGGTTATGTTGATAATGACTAGGAAAATATTCACAGTGAGGTGACATGGGCATGACAGTGCTCTGCTACCCCTCTGGCTTCAGGTACTTTGGGCAGAGAGTAGTAAACCTCATGAAAGAAGAAGGAGATAGAAAAGCCTGGAGAGAGGAGCTCCACAAGGAGACCATCATAGCCAAAAACCTGGGCCCAGGGGGTACTGCAAAGACCGCTATTCCAACCAAGGACCTAGATCCCCCTGTTTAAAGGAAGCCCATAGGCTGCTCAGTTTCCAAGTGGGTTCCCTAGTAAGGGGGACAAGGACTGTCTCTGACATGAACTCAGTGGCTGGCTCTTTGATCACCTCCTCCTGGAGGGTGCAGCCTTGCCAGGCCACAGAGGAAGATGATGCAGCCAATGCTGATGAGACCTGATAGGCTAGGGTCAGATAGAAGGGGAAGAGGACCTCCCCTATCAGTGGACTAGGGGAGGAGCATGGGAGGAAAAAAGGGAGGCAGAGTGGGGCTGGGAGGAGACAAGGGAGGGGGCTACAGCTAGGATACAAAGTGAATAAATTGTAATGAATGAATGAATGAATGAATGATTGAATGAATGAATGAATTTAAAAATGTCTATATAGCATTTCATGTCATGGTATCACAGTGCGCCTATGGAAGATGAAGAAGAGATGATCTGTTCTTTAGCTTCTTGAGAAGGTAGAGATTGTGTCCTGTGGTGTCGTGGGCTGAAGGGATGCCTCAGATGGCGCTGCACGGTATTACAGAGTGGTAACTGTGGCATGTCAGCCAGGAGACTGTTATTTTAGGGAATTTATTTTCATTTGTGTCTGGGTAAGTAAAGTACAGGTGTTGACAGGGCATTGGATCCCCCTGATGAGGTTACTGGCCTTCTGACGTGCATGTCCGTCCTCTTTATGGTAGGACATGGCTGTAACCACTGAACCATCTTCTAGCGCTATTATACCTTTAGGCATATTATTTGGTTTTATGAAGTATTATTTGAGTTGACATCATAGTTGACTCCACCTAAGGCCATCTTTGCTGTAGTAAATGTTTTTCAGTTTGCTAAGTTGAATATTTGATATGTGTATAATACTCTTTTTTTTTAAATTTTATTTCTGTGACATGTTTATAATTATACGGTATAATTCTAATGTTTGCCTTATTTCCCTTTAGTTTAATGAGTGGTGTTAAGAATAACGTTGGAAGAGGAATAAATGTTGCCTTGGTAAACGGTAAGAATAATTATTGTACTTTATCAATGTAATCAGTACATATATATACATATATACATATATGTATACACACACACATGCCCTCCTCTGGTGTGCAGGTGTACACACAGACAAAAAGAACACTGTATACATAATAAAGAAATAAATCTTTTGAAAAAAGGGAATCTACCCATGAGTAGCATGTCTTCTTGGGCACATTGTAGCCATGTGCACGGTGTGGCAACCTTGTGAAATTACCAAACTACAAATCTAATGCTAACTTGGTGCCATCTTGCTGTATCTTTCAAAATTCTCAGTATGAAAAAGAAAGACGGGAGTACGGGTTTGTAAAGTGACAAAGGATGATGGATCGTGAGATAAGTAGAGGGAGGAATAGAGTCATAATTTGTTGGGAGCTTTCAGTACCGTCCACAGTCTTCCCACAGGATTATTGCTGGGAATAAGTCCATTGCACCCTGTGCGTAGTGAGTGTTCCAGAAGTGAGTCTGAAGCATTCAGCCCATGGCGCGCAGGGCGCTTCCTGTGTGCAGCTGACCCTATTCAGGCACAGGTTGCTGTAAGTGCCTGGGGCCAGCAGAAACTGCCCACGGTTCACCCCACCCCAGCGGGGAAGGGCGCTGCTTGCTGTGTTCAGAGGTGCTAGTTAGACGACTTTGTACTTTCGCTTTCCCCAATAGAAATTTTAATGTCTCTTTATCTATTCACTAAAAGTAAGATAAGCGCAATTTTTTAAAAAATAGCTTTAATATAGAGCGCGTTTCCGTTCTGATGTAGGCAGGTAATTTCTTTGCCGTAAAGGTGATGTGTGGGTGGTAATTCTCACAGGGTGATGAGCGCACATAAAAATGAAGGGTAGTGTTAGAATCTATCTGAACTCGGTGATGAACATTTATGTGTTAGAATCGATCTGAACTCGGTGATGAACATTTATGTGTGTGATTCAGATTGTGAGTTCTCTGAGCAGTTCCCTCTGTTAATGAGCTCACGTCATTCATTGGGTAAGACCGTTCTTTCTACCCTCATATTTCAGTCGTGTGACTTAACATGTACTCTGTCTCTTTCAGGAAAAACGGGGGAGGTGTTGGACACCAAATATTTTGACATGTGGGGAGGAGGTATGTGTGACTTGTATTGTGTCGGTATGTGCTGCCGAAACACTGAGCCCATCCGCGAGACAACTGTGCCACTGGTCACATTTCCGCTTTGTCTCCCTCCCGGTGGTCTCACCATGTGACGGTGCACGTGCTTTGGTTGTGGTAGGGAAGCTGTGTGTGATTGAGAGTCCAGTTAGATTTGAGGGCTGTCAGTGCCCCATGATTGACAGGACAACTGACCCACAGGCCCGAGCTTGTCTAGATTTCTGCATGAAAATTAGAGTCATAAAAAGAACAGGATAACCAATTCTCACAGTTTTTTAATAGGCCTTTGTACGGTTTTTGAATCTCAAAAATTAAACAGAAGTGGGAGCCTTTAGTATCTGATGTAAACTCAGTCAAAAAAAAAAAAAGCGTTAATTCCACTAATTCATCCTATTTCCACCTTTAGACTGTGCTGTTACAGCAGCAAACATTTGAAAGAGGTTTAGACTTTTCTTTGTAATTTCTTGGACTGAGAACAAGCCACAGATTTTTCTTTTTCTTTCCATGTTTGGGAGTCCTAGGGACAGGAAGAGGTGGCCATCATGCAGAGCAAGCACTGTCTCCCCAAAGGGTACCCCAAAGACGAGGGTTTCTTTTTTTTTAAGATTGTTTTTGATGATGTGTAGGCGTATGTCTGCATGTTGGTATGTACACATGGCTGCAGGTGCCTGAGGAGGCCCGAGGCACTGGACTTCTAGAGCTGCCTGATATGGGTACTGGGAACCGAATTCAAGTCCTCTGGAAGAGCAGTAAGCTCTCCTCACCTCTCCGCCATCTTTGCAGCCACCAGGATTTCATCTTTAAGGAAGGCAGGCCAGCCCCTGGCTTATATTCAGGTTCCCTGGCCTGTTTACATATGTCCTATAAGCCAGTAGCTTTCAGGATTCCAATCATTTATGTTCGCTTTCAAGATGAGCTAATATGTCTAATATTTCTTCAGCTTTTAATAAGATGCTGTGTGTTATTTATTTAAGGTTTAGAGAATGTTTCATAGCTGTCAGAGCTATATTAAATTACACTGTTCCCATCAATTTTAAATTCTGAGGGCATAATTGCTCTTGGTATAATTTATAACATGGAGACTCTACCGTGAAGCCGTTGAAATCAGGCATGTAAACAGAGCTCTGCTATTGCTCTCATTGCCCATTCTCAGAGCTGAACTGCTGCCAAAGACTCTTCCTGGTTGAGAAATAATAGCAGTTCAGTGTCATCTTTTCATATCAACGTTAATGACTTGTTGGCATTTATGTTTCTGCATTGAAAATGCTCTTTGTGTAAAATATAATCAGTTAGAGAAACATCTTTGGAATCCTCGATGTTAAAAAAAAAATGAGAAGGCTTGAAGTAATATAGTTTTGGAGTAGTTTTAGACTTGTGGTCTATAACAAAAACTAACCTTGCAAAGAGCTCACAATGGAAAATGCTTTAGCACCTAACCAGCCTTCTGGCAACACCAGCTTGCAGTCAGTGAGCTGGATTACTGTGACGTTCCTGGGCACTCGATGCATAAGAGGACCAATGTTGGCCATAACTCGTTTGACTTTTAGTTACCTTCCCCAGTTTGTCACAAAATGATGGACCTAGAAACTCTATTTGGATTTGCCTCTTTACAGAAAAATTTGTTTTATAGAGGGGTCGGATAAAAGCACCCATATTAACATTCAAGGCTGTGACTCCCGCTGCTCCCCAAAGCTCTACATGGACCTCAGAATCAGGCTTCCTATGGTTGTAGACCTACTTACCTATTTCTGAGAGATCACTGAGGTCCTTGCTTTACAAGTGATACTCTTACAAGAATTTGCTATGGATTTTTATTTGCCCAGATAATATGAGTATGAAAGACACAGGATAATTCAGAGCTGAGAAATAAATTAGGAAATGGAGGGATCATATTGAGAAATAAATTTGGTAGTCTTGTTTAGTGGATTATTTTTTTTAATAATTCCCTAAGTGGATTTGAGAAACTTGAGTTTTTAAGCTTTTTCTAAGGTTTGTCCATCTTAACTACACATTATTTTTCATGAGAAACAAGTATTTTAGGCAAACTTCGTATAATACTAATTTTAGAGATTATTGTATAGTAATTCCATTATTTACAGAGAACACTTCCAATTCTTCTTCAGATGTGGCCCCATTCATTGAATTTCTGAAGACCATACAAGATGGGACAGTAGTATTAATGGCAACGTACGATGACGGAGCAACCAAGTATGTAAAATTAAAGCCTAACACAACTTTCGGAGCTATAATTTATCCTTAAAAAGCAACACATTTTCACTGAAAAACAAAGTCTATTAAGTAGATAAGTACCATCACCTTTTAAAAAGTCTTTTTTTCTTTCTATCTTTACATGTCCATCATTTGTATATTATGAGGAAATTTGGATCACATTGTACATAAGTATTTTGTACTTTTCTTTTATGTTATAACAGTATTAAACTGTTTTTTTCTAACATTATTCTTTTGGATTAACGTTCTTAAGTAGCATCTTCATGGCTCATAGCAGTTTGTCCTGTGGTCATAACATTTGTTAAAACGTTCCTCTTTAACTGCCAAGTTTTTCATTTAACTTTCCTTTACACAGATTTTTTTCATTTTTATACCTTTGTTTATAACCTTAGGGTGAATTTCTGAAAGTGGAATTAATGGTCAAGGACACATATGTGAGGTGTGTGTGTGTGTGTGTGGTGTGTGGGTTGATGCCTATGCAGCCCAGAAGTATTAGATTGTCCCTTGGGCTGGAGTTACAGGTGGTTGTGAGCCGCTCACATGGGTGCTGTGAATCTAGCAAAAACAGGAGCACTCTTACCCGACGAGCCATCTCTCCAGTCCTGACTCTTACAAACTCTTCATAAACTCCAACAGATAGTGGTTGTCTAGCTTGCCTTCTTGTGTTGTGTATGTTGGGAAATTTGGAAACCATGGGAAAGCACAAAGAGGAAAGCAAGTTAGGTCAGCCCACCGTGCAGGAAAAGCGTGCAGAAATATTGTCGTTTCTTTCCATTTCAGCTGACTTAATGCACATAGTTTCTTCACTTGGTGTGTAGCTTCCTGTATTAAATATTCCTTACAGTATGGCTGATTATATCTCATTGTTTAAAAATGTATGTTACGATTTTGTAATCTTAAAACGTCAAAACTACCTGTCTATTTCCTTACAATACAAATTTTAAGTGAGATTATTGAGTTAAACCATGTGTACATGTTTTAGAGTTTCCAATCCTGGAAATTTTTAATGGCTTATTTTATCGTTTGTTAGATTAGACCTTTGTGTGTGCATGCTAA
The DNA here is from genome assembly GCF_907164565.1 of Psammomys obesus. Classification (NCBI taxonomy): domain Eukaryota; kingdom Metazoa; phylum Chordata; class Mammalia; order Rodentia; family Muridae; genus Psammomys; species Psammomys obesus. Next base: position 2,083,132 of record NW_026590663.1, on the reverse strand, counting down.
GTGGATTTTTTCTCTTTTTCGTTTATTTTTTTATAAATTTTCCTTCGACCATTCAAGTTGATCCATATTGATTTATAAGACACCTTTATATATTAAGGTATTAACCAGTTCTCTTATTAAAATTACAGTTTCTGCAGACAGTTTGTTTTTCTCAACTTAAGGTGCCTTTGACTTTTAAAAGAGAAGAGTAGCATTTACATACTTGAGCCTGTAGATTTTCCCTTTCAGTTTCTCCGACTCTTAAACTCAAGAAGTATTTTTCCATCTCCAAATTAGGTAATTAGTAGATTCTCTCTTGCATTGATTTTGCTCTTTTTTTGTATTTTAAAAATCCAAATTTAATTTCAAGACTTACAGTGTCTGTGTTATGTCAGGTTCTAAGATGGCTTGAATTTGTCTCTAGTTCTCTTGCATCAAACTCTTTCTTTCTATCCCTAAAGACAGAAAGCTGCTTTATGACTGTTTTATAAAAATGTATATGCTTTATTCCTCTATGATATTGTTATCTTTTAAAGCATTTTCCGAACAACGCTGACACTGTACATTTTCACTGCAACTAATGGTAATGTGAAATCTATAAATTGAAGCTTAATGTGACTGGCAGATTTAGCTGTTTTTGCATAGCTAAATGCTATGCAGAATCTAATTAACTAAGCTCTTTCTTCATTTAAAAAAAGTGACTTGTGCATTCGTTTGTCTACAGTATAGAGTATTATGTGTATAACATCAGCTTTTAACATAAAAGCTTTTTTTGTCAAGACACACATGGCCTTTCTTTTTTCACGCCTTATTACTGAGCCCGATGGGAATCAGAACTCTGGTTGAGGTGCTGATGTAGTCTTGAAAAGGTTGCATTGTGGGTGCTCCGAGGGCTGCCTGAAGCAGCCAGTCAGCCTGGGCAAGTCCCTGGAGTCTCAGCCCTTGGGCTTCCCTGCTGCTGGAGGCCAGCTCTTGCTCCATAAGAAGGAGAGGAGACTGAAAAGATGCTGTCTTCTCAGGATGGGCTCTAAATTCTGTACCATGGTCCTTATTTGGAGTAAATCAAAAAGCAGAACAATAAAAGTGTTCCCTCGTCACTGGATACCACAGTATTTGAAACTAATTGACATTTTCCTTTTAGTCTTCCAGGCTTAGTACACATAGCTTTTTTAACCTTTTATCATATTGGATTTCACATTCACTTCCCTTCCTGGCTGTGTTTCTTGGACATTCTTTAGTTCATTATTGTCTCTCTTAAAGTCAGTGTCTCAAATTAAGCACAGTGTTCCAGATGTGGTCTGGCCAGAACTGGCTACAATGGAGATGCTAACTTGCCACATTTCAGAGATTACATTTCTTTGAATATTCATGCAGACTGGAATTATATTAGTTTTCTCTAAGCAATCAAATCACATTTTGGCTCATGAATTTTTGGTCAAGTTAGATTGTTAAGTTGTCAGATCTTTCCCTTTGATGGCAGGTTTTCCACCATTCAGAGCTTGCTTTTGTTTAATGTAAATGAAGAACTTTATATTCATTTATTCCTGCTAGATTTGATTGTACTGATTGGGCCTGCTTGGTCTTGAGTCTGACGTGTGTCCTAGGAGGGTTCCATGATCCAGGCTTTGTACTTGCTCCAGAGTCATTCATGTGTCTAAATTTAAGCCCTTGATAAAAATGTTTACCAAGGGCAGTGTGCCACCATGCTAGAGACCTGGTCCCTCGTGGAATTCTCCTGTTAATCCATTGCAGGGATGGCTTTGCAAACAGCTGCCAGTGTCCCCCCGCCTCCCGCCCCAAGGCGTGCCATCCGTTTGCCGCACAGCTATTTTATTCACAACAGCTATTTTCAAGGTTATCAGATGCTAACTTAAAATTCATAGAGGAAACTAATTTATCGTACCCTGATCTGCTGCCATGCAGCTTAAGTTTCAGAGATGTCGTTTCACTTGGCCTGCCTCACTGCCGTGCCCTTTCGGCTACACCCCTAGCACCACTCCCCTTCCTTGTTAGGGTTAGTGGCTGTTGGTTGTTTTCCAGTCTAGATTTTTGTTAGGAATTGGAGTTTGTTTTATGGGAGCCAGGGTTATAGGCGCTCAGTGTCACTCCTGGCTTTTAGGTGTGATTCTAGACTCAAACCCATGCCTTCTTGTTCGCCAGCAAGCACCTTCACCACTGAGCCAGCACCTCCTCTGCCCTAGACAGTCAATTGGTGTACCCTTCCCTGGGGAAAACTATTTCTTGGCATTTTTTAGTTGTCTGTCGTTGTTTCTCTGTGGTTGCAGCCTCCCAGCCACGTTGGCATGGTTGCTGCTTTCCTTCCTTGTTCAGGTCATGTTTACACATGTTTGGTGAGATTTCATGCCTGCAGCTACTGACATTACTATAGAAAAAAAAAAAAAATCTCACAGGAAACTTTCTGTTCCTCTGGCTCTTATAATCTTTTTGCCTTTTCTTCTGCAATAATACCTGAGCCAGGCAAGCATATGGACAGAGCATGTTGTATTTATTTAGGAACACACACATACACACAAACACACACACACACACACACACACACACACACACACACACATATGCTGCCTCCACTGCCAGGCCTCCACCGCCACCACCATCACCCCATCACCAACAAAAAGTTAAAAGAATAACAAAAGTTATTTAAAAATAAGATACAATATTTACAAAAATAAAATCCTGGAGTGTTAAAACTTTTCATGGTTTAGCATCTCCATTTTTCATTTCTAAAACAATTGGTTAGATTATACCAATGGTTTCTTTTAAAAATTGCTTGTGTGATGTATGTAGATCCAGGGGCTTGGATTGACTTTACAATACACACCTGGACTCTGTTGCAGAGTTACTGTTCACTGGCTCAAACAATGCTTGCTTCCCTGGGCAGACTGCCTTGACCAGACGGTATCCTATTACTCTTTCTTGTAACATCAGGGTGCCTTTATTACACTTTGTTACTCAGATTGTCTTTGTAGCAGAATTTTTTTTTTTGACCTGGCAGGTCTTCACACTGTATTACTAATAGCTTTGTCTTCAGTAATGTAGTTTATTCTTTAAAAGCTTTCATGTTTTCACTTAAGTGCCATCTACAACAGCACTAATGTAGAAACCAGCCGCCTCCCCAGATTGTTTTTTATATTTATGTTTGTTTATTTGTTTATTTATTACGTGTATGGTACTCTGCTTGCATATATGCCTGCACATCAGAAGAGGGTATCAGATCTGATTATAGATGGTTGTGAGCCACCATGTGGTTGCTGGGAATTTAACTCAGGACCTTTGGAAGAGCATCCGGTGCTCTTAACCTCTGAGCCATCTCTCCAAGTCCTCACCAGACTGTTATATGGTGAAAATTATTTGTTTGCTTGCTTGCTTGCTTGCTTCCACATCTATCTATCTATCTATCTATCTATCTATCTATCTATCTATCTATCTATCTATCTATCTATCTACCTATCTGTTTGTATGTGGAGGGTGTATGCCACATATGTGGAGGTTAGAGGACAACTTTCAGGAGCTGGTTCTCTGCAAACTCAGGTCACCAAGGTTGCTGGCAGGTGTCTTGGCCTACTGAGCCATCTCTTGGGCCCATGTTTGCTTCTTTTCAAAGAACTACATTTTCATAAGAATTTCTGAGGTGCTGTCTTTCATCTCTGGTCTGGAAGGCCCCTTGAGTCATGTTTCTTAGTCTTCAGCCTCTAGAGGAATATGACTGTTTTCTTTCCAAATCCCTGTTATAATCAAAATTGATCCCAGAAAATCAGCTCTCTTGGGCAGGAGGCATGGCTGGATGGTATAGGCCTTGCTGGATATACCTCTTTTCCCAGGTCAGAGCACAGCTTGCTGGAGTTGGTTGTTTACTTCCACCATGTCTATCCTGGGGACCAAACTGAGATCTTCATGTTGGTGTCAAGAGCTTTTATCATCTTGAGCAAGCTTGATGACCCCCAACATTTTTTTAAGTGTGAGTGTGTTATACAGGTTTGCATAGTTGCGTGTGCTCCTAGGACATGAGGTGTCCTCTTCTGCTCTCTGCATATTCCCTGGAGACAGGATCTCTCACTGCACCTTGGCCATTGATCAGCAAGTCTCAGCACCATCTTGTATCCTCCATGCACTCCCTAGTACCATAGAAACAGATGTGTGCAGGCTCACTGGCTTTTTATAGGTGATGAGACTCAAACTCTGGTCCTCATGAACTGTTAACCACCAAAGCATCTCCTTAGCTTTTTCAACATCATTTTAGAAGAACTTAGCCAGTAATTCCATTAGTAAGTGCTGAAAACACAATACTCTCTCAGTTCCTCGTTCAGAACAAAAAGCTTGTATCCCCAAATTTTAGGCTGTATTTATTATTCTGGGCTTTAAATTTTGACACCTGTATATATTTCATTGTTAGCACACGGAGTGTTTTGCATCAATTTTAACTTCCTTCTGAAATATGAAATTACCCTTTGCTTAAAATAGAATAAAACAAAAAGGAACACTGAAGCAACCCCCCAGACTATACATAGGAAGGCCAGAAAGCATTAGAAGTCATTGAGAAGTGATTTTATAGTTGGACATAGCCACAGGCATCAGAGTTTGATCCTTGTGTCCATGATTTGTTTCAGGAAAACGTAGACAGCAGTTACCAGCAAGGGCATGAGTCCAGGGGAAAAGGCTGGAGGGAATCAGGGCCGGGTTTCCAATAGTCCTTGTATTTATTTTTAATTCTTAAAATCTGTGTGTGCATATGTGCATATATTGGTATATGCACAGAAGTGTCTGCCTCCGTGTAGGGTCAGAGCAGGATTTTGGATGTCTTTTTTCCTTGCCTTCGAACAGGATTTGTTAGTGAGCTGAAAGTTCACTAGTGGAGCTAGGCTGGCTGGCCGATGAGCTCTTGCGATCAGTCTGTCTGCCATCCCAGTGCTGGAGTTACTGGTACATTCAGCAGCACCCTTTTCTGAGGGTGCTGCGGATTTAAACTGAGTGCCTCTGCTGTCGGAGCAGGTACTTCGCCCATTCCCCCGTGTCTCCTCCGGCCCACAAGAATCTGTCCCGTAGGGCTGCACAAGGCTCGCTCAAATGATCCAGCCCCAAAGGAAGGCGAGCAACCGATGTGAAGTGCTGGTGTGTGGGGAAGTGTATTACTCAGTGCCCAGCATTTTGACTGGAAGCTGCTCAGGAAACCAGCCTACACATAACCCGTCCCCAAGCTGCAGACACCCACGTAACAGGTGTTCAGTCTAAGTGACACCATTTTCTGCCCCACAGGTACCTACCCTGGGAAGGGTAGGTGCTCGCCTCAGATCCAAGTGTCCAGATGCCAACAATGCTAGTCTCGCTGGCAGGCCTTTCTGAGGGGAACTCGGGTTTTTATGTTAGTTCCTTGCTGCACAAGTACGTTTTAACATTCCCGTGAAAAATGCAAGAGCTCGTGGAGTTGCTTTGTCTCAAGCTCTCTGGCTAACTTGGCTTGCTTTATCCATGTGGGTCATAATGCAGAAAGACGACTTACTTCCCCTTCAGGAAATATGTTTTTAGCTCATATAAACTCTTCAATGGGAAAGATTTTACTCTATATTTCTTTTTTAAATAGGGGAGCATATCTGCATTTGGATAACCCAGCTATTTTGGGGGCAGATGCTACTATTGTTGGTGAATTTAACACTCATTATTTCAGTTTATCAAGATTGGAAACTACATTTTTTGAGGAATGAACTCGACTGTAGCCCCATGGCCCTCTGAGGAGGCAGCCATGTTGGCACCCTGTGAGCCAGCCCCACTGTGATATGTTTTATGCTTTGTCCGCAATCACAGCTCCTCTACTTGTGTTGACAGAAGCAAAGTATTCTTTTCAAAGTGGCGAGAAAATGGAGCGTACAGCTAAGTTGCATGTGTAGAGGAACCATGGCTTTTTGGGAAACAGGGCTCAGGCGGTCTTTCCGGCAATAGGTGCACTGCAAGAGAGCAAATGCATCTAAGTGTTGACAGCTGATTCCCAGGAGGCTGAGACAGAGGCGTGTGGACCATCCTTAGGAAGGTCTTCATATATGCTCAGGTGGCATGGGCTCTCTCTCTCTGTCTCTCTCAGTGTTTGTCTCTGCGTCCTTGCACAGGAGCTTGTTGTGATTCACCCACTGTGGGAGCTGGGGACTGAGCTTGTTGAGTCTTTTGCGAGCTGCACAAGCTCTTTATCTACCACTCAGTTTCTCCGGCCCCTTTAAACATTCATTAATTACTTAATTTATTGTTAGTTTTCATGAGCTCTTTTTTAACATGGCTGTTATACTCCTTTTTAGTTCACTGGCTCACACTCTGTCATTCAGAAGTAGATCTGACGACAAGCTGATCTTCCCAGGGGCTTCTGCTCATTTTCCCACTGATTCTCATGAACTTGATCCAGCTGTGTTTGAAATAGCTCCCCTGCCCTATGGATGTGATCATTTGCATAGTTTGTGAAAGCTGAATGATAACATCTGTACGCATTTCATATTTCTCCGACTCCCTTTTTAAATGCAAAGCGCCCCCTAATGTTTAGATTAGTTTAAGATAGTGAGGGCATGTGTTTGTTTGCTTCATTAAGGCATTAGAGAGCTGAAGGCTACTTCTGGCTTATACCTTCCTCACTGACTGTCCTACTGTTGCAGGTGGGACACTTAGCCTTGGTGTTAGCAGGGCAGATCTGTCGAAATAGTCTATTAAAAGTTGGGTTTGTTGGCAGTGGCAGTTTTGTTTGTTTGTTTCTCTACATGCCACAGGACTTCATGTCAAATAACTTGTGTACCTGGCCCTTCGCTTTCTCTTTCCAGCTCTTCAGCTAGGATTCATCTGCTTCCTTTCTGCTCCTTGTGAGACAGGAAAGGGGCTCGCTCGACATTAGGTGATAGACACAGATGTTTCTAATGGCATCTTTCAGTTGTGGGCTTCTCTGGAGGCTGACATCTGTCACTGCCTTCCTGATAAATGTTTAGCTCTTTTGTGGTTCCTGCACCCATTTTTGTCAAATAACTAAAGTACAACCTACATATCTGTTCTCAAAAAGTGTTTTAAATAAAAGATAGTGCCAAGAAACATTTCCTTCAGTGTCTAACAGCATTCACATTTGTTCCACTCAAATGGAATTCACAGAGGCATTGGTGGAAAGTCAGTGAAGACTGGTTGCTTGAGACCTGGTTCTAGCCTGGGTAGGAGTCCGTTTGCAGGGCTATACCTCTTCTTTCTTGAAATAACAAAGGAAGGGAAGACAGATTGTTAGGCAATGCAGATGTTTGACAGGCTTTCTAACTAACTTCTTGACTTTGTTTTTCATCACTTAAAGAACTCAAGTAGGAATATTGTAGAAAAATTTTTCTCTATCTATTTTTTTATATTCTTTGATGTAATATGAAATGCTTTCACCTTCGTATTCAGTGAGTCTTTTGGTAAATATTTAAAAATGAAATGCCCCATGTTGATTGTTCTCTCTTCTTTCTCAGACTCACTGAGGAGGCACGGCGGCTCATTGCTGAGCTGGGGAGCACTTCCATCACTAGTCTTGGTTTTCGAGATAACTGGGTCTTCTGCGGTGGGAAGGGCATTAAGACAAAAAGCCCCTTTGAACAGGTTAGTGTCTGGGATGCTCATAATTAACAGATAAGAATAAACTAGTGAAATGTTCTCATACAATATACTCATACTAATTATTTGAAAATTAGATGAAGCCAATACTGAATATCTCCAGATGGTTTTTGTAAGTTCTCAGCAAGTAATTAAAATAATGATAACTTTAAAAAAATTCTTAGATAACTTTAAAAAATTATTCCCTCTTCTACAACAATGCATTTTCACTCTCAGGCCTTTTAAAGAAGTTCAGTTTTTAAGGATGTCAGTTATGCACGGATGCGAGAATCAGGTCTGCAGATGTCTCAGACCTCAAATAGAATAGAACAGAAACTTTTTGACAAACAAACAGTCCTTTAAAAACATTTGTAGTGTCTTTGAAGGTATGCCACATGGCACCCTCTCCCCAAGGCTCATTCACTTATTACCTTGAGTCTCAAATTCACGGGACTTCATCGTTGACATGTGTGTTACTGAAATGTGAGCAAGCGGGCTATGCTACTGCAAGTTAACAGACCACAGACGTTCGTTAAGCCGTGCACTGCCATTGTGTCCCCTCAGCACATAAAGAACAATAAGGATACGAACAAGTACGAAGGCTGGCCTGAGGTGGTGGAGATGGAAGGGTGCATCCCCCAGAAGCAAGACTGAAGGCACGCGAAGAGCGGAGGAATGCACTTTGACGAGAGCTGGAAAGCAGCCGCTCCGTGTACATATTTTAGCAGCATGAGGCCGTCCAGGGTGTGCATGGGCAAGACCGTCTCAGTTGATCCCGGGATTATTTATTGCTAACATAAGAGGCTACCTTTGTAAATAGTCCTCATCTGGAGCAAATCACTGAACCATTTGTAAGCACATTTCCCTAAAAGTACAATGTTTAGACTACAATGGCAATAATGTACTTAAATGCTAAAAGCATATTGATTGGGTAACCAGGCAGATTGTATAGGACACTGACATTTATCCTGGTTGCTGTGAAACCCTAACATGGAACAATGTGGCTTTTAGGGAGGAGATTTTGTTCATATATATGTCTCTGTATAAATATCTGGAACGTGATGACAGTATCCTTTAAATTAAAGAGTTTTTTGGTTTTTTTGGTTTTTTTTTTGGCTAGTTGTATGTGTAATATTACCTTATAGACTGATTCCTGTTGGGCTTTTTTCATAGTCTTCATTTTTTGTTCCAAAGAAATCCAGAAATAAAATGTTTCACATGAAAATTTACATCAGAGTTCTGAAAAGCACAACAATTTTAATACAGTGAAAAGAAACATTAATGTAGGTGTCATTCAGGGCTCATTTTTCTAGATTTTGTGTTAGCATCATGAATTATTTGATTTTGTATAAACTGTTTAGAGTCAGGCCAGAGCTGGGATCCCACAGAACTGGGGAACAAGGCCAAGTCGCCTCCTCAACCTAATCAAGTCATTCAAGACAGCAGGCTTAGCACATGAGGAGTAACGAAGGCGTCTACCTGCTCACTGTCACTGACCACGTGGTTTTAGAACAGGAGAACTTTACTATCAAGGCTTTGATTTGTAAACCAAGAAATTCTGTTGTTTACTTCTAACTTCATAATAGCCACCATGGCCTGAAATTGTAGCGGAATATTTTAAAAGCCCTAATTATGTTTTTTTTTTTTTTTTTAGGGCATTAAATACCTGTTGTATGTGACATATATCAAATACTCATGTACGGAACTATATAAAATGCAGCATAAACAAGTGTAGTGCTCATCTTCCTCTCATGGGATGAGGCAACACTTAAAATTTGAACCTAAAATTTAGGTGGTTTGTATAAAAATCTAAAAGCAGTATTTGCTATTTTGTTAAAAAGCTGGAAGCAATTCAGATATTTCTTGACTCTTACTGACCTTGTGGTACTGTTTCTTTCCACAAAATGGGTGTAGTTCATAAGGAGACACATCTTTTATGTTCAGACAAGTTTTGTAAACTTTTAAGAGTTCTGCTGTTTCTGTACTAACTCACATCCAGCATGTATGTTTGGCATGTAAAGCATTTCCCTTGGTTCTGTGAAAGCGTAGCCATTTTACGGTTCTGGGGAATAGAAAATAAATGTTGTGGGGTCTTGTTTTTGTTTTTATTTTTCTAAATAATGAACATAAACACTCTTGGTTTCACACTTTGATTTTTAATTTGGCAAAGTACTATGCCTGCAGAACATCCCAGGAAATCTTTCCAATCAATTTTTGTACATCTTAACATGCAAAAAAGAAATTAAGTCTTTGCCATTAAATACAGTAATATGCTCTGGATGTATTTGAACATGTAAGTTGCTTGGTAACAGGCCATCCCTTTGAGAGATGGGTTTACAGCTGTATAAAATGTTAGAATGGTTAAGAATGGTTATGTAACTGCTATGGAGCTGCCGTTTTTTGTCTGGATTCTGTCTTGTGTTGGTTGTACCAGCTTAACTCTGGAAGCAATAATCAGCTGCTTTACTTTCACATCAGCCTTAGAAGTGAAACAATGTTCATTTGATGTTGAGAATGAATTTTCTTTATTAAAGTCAAAACTCTAACACTAAAGTGTAGTAGCTGAAGTGATGTGTGAGGGTCTACAGGTGCAATTCTATCTGCAATCATAGATGCGTTCCTAGAACAGACATGAGAGGGAGGTGGGTGCTAAAAAGGCAAAAGGAAGGCAAAAATAAGAGGATATCTGTGAAATTAGAAAAATATAGAGAACCTTTATATCCTTCATTTTAATTTGGTTAAAGGTAAAATCATTCATTCTGTTTTGTCAACCCTCTGTCCCAGTTCGTTTTAAGTGAAAAGAAGAGAGAAATGCACTGTGTTCAATGAGCAAAGTGGTTTAAGTTGGAAATACATTTGGTATCTTTTCAAGTCAATATGAAAGTGGGAAAATGCTTGTTGATTGGGTAAAAGATGTGCCTCAAACAATTACTGCCACCTTTTCAAATACATGTGAATGCGGAGCTGTAGAAGCCAGAAATGGATTTCCCCTTTTCTAAAAGCCTTTTAAAGGATTCTTGTTTTGTCCTTACCAGGATGAATTTTCTACCATAAACTTGGTTACTGATTGTCACAAGATAATGGTCAGTCAATCCCCCCCACCCCCGAAATCCCTTCTTTCTCCTCTTAGCACTCCTTCTTTCCTGAAACTCTTGGCACCAGTCAAATCAAGGGTTAGATGGGATGAAAAACAGGCAGGCCTAGCCAGGAAGTGTCCGTTATCTGTTGCCAGGTAGTAATAATGGAGCATCAAAGGATGGGATTGAGGCTGGTGAAGGCCCCTTGGGAGCCTTCCTCCTCAGAGGAACTATACCTTGAGAGCATTGTGCTGAGGAAGCAGGTCCGTGCTGGCTGGAGTGAAAGGGGACAGGTCAGCCGTAACAGTGCTGTTTCTCCTATATGTGATTACTGTCAGAAAAATTGCCCGTTCATTGAGCTGGCAAGTACTACTTGTTTCTGGTACTAAGTTCATTCATTATCTAGCTTGGCATCAGTAACGGAGTGCACTGAATACGGAGGGAAGTTGAAGCCAGAATAATAAAGATGTTCCAGTTTAACAGGGAAAATTAACTTGTGAACCTGCAAGCTCCTAACATTTCATGGACTTCGCTTCTGTTTCCTTGCTAGTCAAAAGAGGACCCCAAACCTTAAAGCAGGAGACTGTAAGAGGAGATGTGTGGTGCCCAGCCTGACACCACAGATGTGCTTGTATGTGTTCATGCGTGCACTCGTGATGGTGTGAGTATAGTCAGTTTCTTTCCCTATAAAGACAGACAGTCCTTAGAGTGCTTATGGTACCAACCAAAGTACCTGGAACAAAATGCTCCTTAAATCCAGATACTGTTATTAGCTGCATACCTCTTGCAGACTAGTACACTTATAGATGCAGAAAATTTACCAAGCATGCACCTGTAGCTTGCCAGTTCTAAGCCAGAAAGGAGGCAGGCGGTGAAATGGACGTGGCCTCCTTAACAGATGAAATGCAGCTACACTCGAGGCCGTCTGTGATCTCCAAGGCTCTGACTCTCGCATTCTGTCTCATTCATTACTCAGAGCACCAAAGGCCCCGTCACATGGAGAACTCAAGATTTCATGTCTTGTACGTAGGCATGAAATTTTAAATCTGATAAATAAGAGCTCCACTCGCTGGGCTAGCTATGGCTGAGAACACAGACGTTGGTCCCTGCCTCTAGTAACTAACTGTAGGGTGATGTGAGAAGAAGGGTAATAGGGGGCCAGGGAGACATGGGGTTTAGCTGCATTCCTGCTAGCATTTGCCTCTTGCCTAGAAGGGCCAATGAAGAAGGTTCTTACAACCAGGATTGCCTAGGCAAAGGAGGACTCTTAAGTGGGAATTCTGAAACTTTTAAGATTATTGCTATTATTGTTTGGTTTGGGGGGGGGGCTCTCCAAACATATTTCCCAAAATGTGTTAGCTACCATTCATATGCGGACTGATGTGAACAAACTCAACGTGGGGACAAGTGAATTCTCTGCCAAACCCTGCTTTTCTGCATCACCAGTGAAATGTGATGGCCCGTTGTATGTCTACTGCTAAACAGAAATGTTAGTTACCTTCACCCTGGGTTTGAACTAAGAGTCCAGTGTGAGCCTAAATATCTTATCTTAAAACTAAGTGTCAAGGTCTGCATTTTTATTTGTTTACGCATGTTGGCACTAAGGTGGAAATCTGAACAACTCTGAATTTCTGATCTAAAACTTCTGTGCTTACATTTGGTTCCGTTTATTGGGAACCTGGTTAGAGACCTGAATTCCTTGACAAGAATAGAAATGGATGGCAAGAATGTCATGAGGGTTCAATGCTGAGCATGGGAAAGATTGAATCATGCTGGGCACTGCCTTTGGAACATTTTCAGTTCACAGACAAGCCAGTAGACAGTAGTGCCTGTAGGCTGGGAAGTCTGAGGATACAGAGTAGAAGGTTCAGCTGATGAATTTTGAGGAATAGGATCCAGAGACTGGTTTTCTGCTCTTTGGGAGGTAGATGTGAGATACAAGGTGAGTGGATGAGCCTGTTCCGGGACACCGACAGAAACTGGAAACTCTTGTTCAGAATGATGTTGAAAGCCAGCAGAACTGTTAAATGTGTATTTTGCAACATACTCTATAGAAATATTCTGGAGTAGGCTCCCTAGAGTTCTACATTCTAGGGCATGTTGGATATGGACACAATTAGATATTGCCACAACTAGAATTTTGAGATTGTTTCAATATTCAATCAATAAAGTTTAAGCTGCAGTATCTTGAGAAACAATGGGTTGGTTACTTTAAGAGAGAAAAAGTCTTCAAGTTTGCAAAAGGAAGAATTTCTCAAACTAATGAAATTTATCTTTGTGAAATCCTGTACTCATTAAATAGAAGATAGGTCAGACAGCATGTATCTATCCCTTTGACTTCAGGGTTTTTTTCACTTTTCTGTCTGTATGCTATTTTTATCCCAAAGATCTTGAGTGGAGCAAATATTAAGTTTGCTGGGGAGCTTAAGATACAGGAATGATAGCGGGCACGGCGGTGCACACCTGTAATCCCAGCACTCACAGAGGCAGAGGAAGGCGGATATCTGAATTCGAGGCCAGCCCAGTCTACAAAGTGAGCCTAGGACAGCTGGAGCTCCACCGAGAAACCCTGTCTTGAAAAACAAAACAAAACAAAACAAACAAAAGATACAGGAATGGTAGTACATAGGACTAAGAAAGAATAGAGATTATGTACTGGGAAAAAAAGGAGATCTTTGATTCAATTTGTGTACCCCTTTTGAGTTGTCTTTAAATATGCAGTAAAATAAAAGAGTTATCGGAGACACAGGTTTTCCTTTGCTTATTTTTGAATACCTAGAACTAGGTTGTTACTAAGATGTTTCTTGGCAGGTGCGGGTGTCATCACTGTGCCCAGTGCTGGACCAGCCATTTAGTAGGGAATAGGTAGTCACATTTTCTTCCGGTTCTTACAATTCAGATGAAGGCTTCCACTCCAAGGACCTTTAGCTTGTGTTGACTCCACATTTAACTATTCTCTCTTCGTAACACTCGGTGGGTGACGCAGAGGGTTTCTTTTCAAAGCTTTAACCTGGTGCAACCCCCCTCTGGTAGTTTGTCTCTGTATGTGAAGATAAACCATTTCAAAGGATGAATGCTACCCATTGTCTTACTAGAATACCTTGTGTAGCACTTGGCCATAAGCAGTAGGTGTATTTATTTTATTTACTCAGATCAATTCTTCTTGGGAGATTGGTAGACTCTTGGGTAGTCCCACTGTTAGCTCTGTTGGGATCTAAAGTAGAGGTTAGCTTCAATCATTCTGAGCTCCAGAGCTAAGTTTAGATAAGCAAACTAGGAGGAAACATCTGTAATTTTAACTCTTCTTACAGATTCCTCAAGGTCTTCATATGGTGTAAACCTAATCCTGATGATTTGATGAGTGCACAGAAGAGTGTAGATTTTGCAGCTGATCTATCTTGTGAGTGGACACTATCTGAGAAATGGAGCCACAATACTGGTGCCTAATTGGTGGAATTGTTGTGAAGATTATTCACATCTATATAATTTGATATATATTCATACACATGTACATATATACATTATATGTACACATATATATGTGTATGGACATATGAATAGATTTATTTGGCCCATGCCAGCTATACAGAAAATTCTATCAAGGTGTTTACTAAAGTTATGTTTGCCTGCAAAGGAAATTAGTCTCTCCCATCTCTCTTTGGTTTACCGCTACGTCCGCTTTCATGCTGTGACTCAGCCCTACTCTTTATGCAAGACCTGTTACGCTTGCATAGTAAAACTGAAATTAAAGCAAGTATCCGTACAGCTTAGCTGTCCTTAGAAAGGTTTGTCTTGGGGACTATTTGTGGTTCTTGGGGAAAGAATTTGAAGTTTTCTTTCCTCAAATCAGCTTAGTAGAGCACAGTGTTCCAAATAAGGAGCTAACTAATGGGCAGCTTATTTTTGTCTTTGAGGGCTTAAGGGAGGAGACCTTCAAACTACCAGAAACTCATGAAGGGCCAGTGCTTTGGGCTCCCCAGCTCCATTTCCATGTCCTCACCTAGTAAATACTAGCTTTGTTGAATTTTAAGGGTCACTGTTACATGTTCTCTATTGATCTTAACACTGGAACTGTTCATATCAGTACTAACAAAGCTTTGGAAAAAGTGTGTTTCAAAAATTTGTACTGTGAATATCACATGATTCTAAAGCTGTAAGAATATGTAATGTCATAGCATGTAAGCATAGAAGGAAGTGTCCTTATTCTTGGTATAAGGTGTAGTTCCTTAAACTACAAAACAAAGCAAATGCCATCCAAACTGGGAGTGGGGGTACTGTGGTTGGTTGTTTATACTCAACAGCATGAATAAGTTCTGTAGTGTACTGTTAACAGAGAAATGCTTTCCGCACTCCTAACCCAGAGGTTACAGATAACGCTACTGTTTAATGCACCTTTATGTTTTTTTAAAGATGGAGTCTCACTCTGTGGCCCTGGATAGATTGGAACTCTCTCTCTAGACTGGACTGGCCTGGAACTCCCAGAGATCCATGTGCCTCCCCTCCCGAGTGCTGGCATTAAAGGTGTGTCACCATACCTGGCTTATTTTTTTTTTTTTTAGTTTTATTTGAAGATGATCCATTTCTCTCTTATTAGTTCCAAATTAAAAAACAAAACAAAACAGAAAACTTAAATTCTTAAGTTGAAAAACATCGGTGCCACTGCTCCCATATAAATGATCTACAAGCACCAGGCTTCGTGTGTCTGGCTGTGAGTTCTGTGTGATGCAAACACATCACTAGGACCCGGTCCTGTAATGCTCTGTTGGCGGTGGGCATTCAAGTAGCCTTTCCTGGTAAATTAATGCCCTGTTTTTTCTCTACACATAACTCCCCCTCCCCAACCTCAAACTGCTTCAATTAGTAGGAGTTAAAACCTGCTGCTGGTGCCCAGCAAGGGCCCAGATTGCTATTAGACAGATAAGAATAGCTGTTGACCAATCCCAACTCCCAACTGTCAAATATGAGCTCATTTAACCAGACGCTGCTAACACTAACCCAGATGATCTTTGCCAGACCTTCTGGGAAGAAAACTTTTTCCAGTCTTCAAAATATACAACTAAAATATGGCCTCTCTCTCTCTCTCTCTTTTTTTTTTTTTTTTTCCTTAGAAGGTGAGGTCTGCAAACATGGGGGCCATGTGACCAAGAGAAGCAGAGATGGAGCTGCCAGGGGTACAAGAATTAGAGGCGCACAGCTATGGAGCCTGGCATTCAAGACAATGCCAGAAGCAGATGGGAGTGATGCTGAGCGCTGAGCCTAGGGACTATGGTGGGCATTTTCTGATGCTTCCTCCGATCCAGTTAAAATTTTGATGTTTTCAGTTTCTGAGCCAATATGTTTTTTTTTAAATGTCAGTCTAGTCTGGGTTTGGTGTTATTTGCAACGTAAAGATAGATGGTGAAAAATTCAAAGGTCACTGCAGGGGTTTTGCCAAAGATAAGAAGGGAAAGACTGCACAGACAGCTTGGGGGTGAAAAATTCTTCCTTGGCTTCCTAAAAAACAAACAAACAACAACAACAAAAACAGCCAAACAGGCATTGGGGTTTTCAAGCAATGGCTGAGGAGTCCAGCTATCATGAGTCAGAGGCTGACTGATTTTCAGTCAGTTGATAGGGGTTATGAAATTTTCTAATTAGTAGAGTCAGTCTTTGCTATAATTTTAAAAGGATGATTACTGTCAAGACAGATAAAGTAGACTTACTTTGCAAAGAGAACATGAGAGTACCCCAGACCCACATCACTCTAGTCAGGGAATAACAAGAAATGAGAAGCAATTCTTTCAAATTAACAGTGTATTTGTTCATTTGCAATGTCTGTATTTCTCATTTAGCAAACAGTAACTGTTATTAGACCTTAAGAATCACAATTAAATGTTCAGTCTTGATCTTTAACATCAAAATTGAGAAATCTTCCATAGGTTTGCTTTTCAAATTACTGCTCAATGTTGTTTTAAAAAGTCAATAGGAAATAGATTAAAATATTTGATAAATATTTATCTTATTATAAGAAAAAGAATGTTTTTGTTTTCATCCTGAAATTAGAAAAACAATTTTCCAGATAATTCTAAAATATTTAACAAAGTATTAAAGCATAAGCATTTATGTTCAAATACAGCCTTAAATACAGCCCTTAGACATTTCACTAGGTGTTTTGTGAAATATGAACATAGATGTTTAGGGTAAAACAAGAAAGAGGGGTTGGAGATTTAGCTCAGTGGTAGAGCACATGCCTAGCAAACGCAAGGCCCTGGGTTCTTAGCTAACCCTCCCCACCACACCCCCCCCCCCCCCCCAAAAAAAAGGAAATAAAAGAAAAGAAAGAAAAAAGAAAATCAGCACTTAACATTCAAATGGAAGGGTAACATTGCATAAAGTATGATAAATACCCAGGGTATCAAATTCAGCATTATTCTGGCTTAGATTTCTTTTCCCAGCTAAGACTTTTATGATGAAATGTGTTATAATACAGCAGAGCTAAGGCTGAAGACAAAAGAATTCGATTACTCAGGCTACTGAAATAACATGATCTTCAGTATTTTGTAACGCACTTTAATCTATAGCACAGAAAACTGTCACTTTCAAGACAGTCAGGTCTACAGAGAGGAACCCTGTCTCAAAAAACTAAAAACAGTTTTTTGTTTTGTTTTTTTAATGAAAACTGTTATTTTTGGCAAGAAACATATATTCAGGTAATTGCCTCAATTACCTTCTTTTTCAATGTTTTAGAAAAGAATTGGTAGTATGAAAAAGAAATAAAAGCTATTGTTATTTCTCGACATAACCTTATTATTCTAGTACTCTCAGACTTTAACAATAAATGTCTTTAAGTCTTAATATATGTTACATAAATTAAATACTATATTTACAACATATAAAACTTTTAAAGTAAAATACTATACAAATACTGTCTTTACATTATTAAGGGTGCTTTTTTTTTTCAGTTGTTTTTTTTTTTTAAGGATCCCACCTCCCAGCATATCACAGATAAGTTTTTAATGGTAGAAACTGTTCTGCAATAAAAGAATAAATCCAAAGGTTAAAAGTGGTATAAATTTTACAGAGTTTTTACACTTCCTCGGCAAATCTAGACACATAAAAATCCCAATCAGGTATTACTTTTTACATTTTGATTCTTTTATTACTTATCTTTAAAGAGACTTTAAAAGAGATATTATATCTGTTAACGAGAATACTTTCAACCGCCCTTCTTTTGGAGTGTATGAAAGCGGAAAGTAAGCACCTGCCCCTTGGTTACTTTTCAGCATCTTTTGTCTACACACAAATAATAAAATTGATTCTATTAAAATACTAAGGAAAAATGCAATTCAACTGTACTGCTCCTTGCTCCTATAAGAGATGTCTTTAAGAAATGATCGATGTGCAGCCTTCCGTAACTGTGTCTCCAGTCTAAGGTCTTATTCTGAGCCTGGACCAGTTCTCTGGGACAATCCGCCCCACCTCGGTATCACTTCGGAAACAGACTGATGCTCGCTATCTGTCAATACGTGTATATTCCCCAAACCATCCAAAGGCGACTGCCAACCTTTCCAACTTTAGAATCCTAAGCAATCCTCATGATGGACTTGGGGACGGGTCTGGCTGGCGCAGGGGTCTGGAACTAGCACAGGCAGCGACTTCCCCAGCCGCGCACGGTAGGGGACGCCCTCAAGATCCCGGCGCCTCTGGTTGCTGCCGAGGCGTCCCGCGCCGGGCTGGATGGAGAGCTCACTTACAAGTGTGGACATCGGCCATGCTTTCACACCTCCTGCAGCGGACGTAGCAGCACCAGATGAACTTACACTCACACCTCTCCACGTGCCTGACGACGTGCGTGTTGTAGCCTCGGCCACAGCAGAGGAGGTTGCAGCCGTCGGCGCCTCCGGACGTGCGGTTGCACTCTCTGCCCTGGGTCCCAGGGATACCCAGTTTCTTGTTCTCCACACAGTAGTTGGGAGACTTGTGAACGTACAGCAGGTCGTCCTTGAGGATGGGGGTCTGCCTCTGATCCTTTTCTCTCCTGCGCATTTTCCTCCTGGTTTTGTCTGAAACCTGGACGCTGTTTTCATATTTATCTTTTAAAAAATGCCCGATCTTTTCAAAAGCAGACATAGTTTTCCAGCAGGTCTTCACGGCACAGGAGCCGGAAACGCCATGGCAGCGGCAGTCCACAGACATTAGCTTGGCGACAGCCTAAAACCAACAACGATTGTGTTCAGATGTCATTGGCGCGGAGTTAAACTCGACAGCAGAAACAGTTAAACTAGCCACGCCAGGTCCCTACGCTTCCCTCTATAAAAATGATGGCTTGAACATAAACCATCCTTAAGGCTGTTTAGAGTTCAAATATTTTGTCATTTATTTCTGTCTAAACGTTTTGAGTCTATACAGAAAACCTTCCCACACTACATTTAAAACAGGAGGGGATGGGGTGGGACAGGGAGGTTCTCCCTGAGTGCCGCCTAGCCTGAAGGTCTGAGTGGGATTCCTGGGAAGCCGCGTGGTGGGAGGAGAGAACCAGTCCCTGCAAGGTGTCTTCTGACTTCCGCGTGTGCGCCGTGGCTTGCGCATAAACCCTTGAACAATAAATAGCTACGGAAAGGTTGTAAGATAAGTGAGTGTCAGGACACCTACTTTCACTGCTCACCAAAGATGGTCTGCAGCAACCTCAAAGAACTCTCATTCTAATACCTCCCTCATTTGCGGGTGAGAAAGGATGCTCCTGCTTGCCTGCATGGATCTGACACTTTTGCCCTTCAGAGTATGCTTCACGGACCACCAGCTCCAGCATCCTTTGTAAGAAATGCAGACAACCCTGGTCCTAAGCATGATGGACAGAATGAAAAGCTACATTTTAAACTGGAGTCCCAGGCAATCACCAGGCAAATCAATAACAGGGTAGTTGCCTTCAACTTTGACAGTGTATACAAGGGGAACCATCAATAAAACTTTCCAAGTGACCAGTTCTCAAACTTGAAATCTGATTGGCTGGGGTAAGCTGCTTACGATGATATAGTGGCACACCACAGCGACACCTGTTGATGCCAGTGAGCCTTCCTAGGTTTGGTCACTATAGAGTCAGTTACAGGAGGGGGGACAGGGGGGAAGGGACATGAGAACATGCTATGCTCTGGCCAAGGACCACACAAGTAACCTTGCCACAGGTTAGATTTTCAAAGGAAGAAGGAGCCAGAGTGTGGCAGCAGCTGACTTATTCTTGTGCTTTTCTGGAAAATTAGTAGAAAACACAGCTCCTATCCCTGATGGATAAACAGAATACCCTTAACATGAAGAATAAAAAGAGAATAATATGCCCAGTGTCACAACTCTTGGGTGGGTGACATAGGGAGGCTGTGAAGGTGAGGCTAGAGCCTGGGGAACTTAGTGAGGTCCAGGCCAGGCTAGGCAGCATAGGACCTTGTCTGAAGCTAAAGGAAGAGAGGACCATGTTTATATAATTTTAAAATTTAGTTTATACAGCCTGGGGTGCTAAATGAGCTTACACACAGTTGCAATAGCTCATTGTTTGACGCACGTTAAAGTCTAAATGCTCCTTCCTATCTTTGATGACGTTAGAGTGAGAATTAAGATAAATTTTTCAATGAGCCTGAACTAACAAGTGAGAGAGTTCTAAAGTTTTAGGTCTCTAGCTTCTTACATATCAACATATCAACTGCTTCCTGCAGTCCCCAGATGATGGCAGAGGAGATTAATAAATCGTCAGGACTAGGTATAGGGTTGACACTCTGTCAACATGCTGGGCAAAATGAAAAATGAACCCACCCATTTCAGTGACTTAAAAAGTAGGCTTATAACCTCCCAATAAAGAAATTTAAACTCCACTTACAGTTCTTATCAAAACTACAAAATGACCAAGGTTCTGTTAGTATCGATGTGTCTGTAAGACAGCATTTTCTAACACTTTCTGAATATTTCCACAGAACTATTCAGAATATTTCAAAAAAAATATTATATTGCAGCCTTAAATGAGAACATATGACATTGATTTGTACAATGTTTAATACTTCTCAGTAGCATTTAAAACAATCCATACAATAGTATTTAAACCTTGTTCTTTCTAGAACATAGGACATAATCATTTTAATTCATAAAACTTCAAAACTAATAAGTGTATCCATTTCTTAATGCACTGAGAAAAAACACCCTATGGTGGTAAAAAAAAAAAAACCAACCTTATTTTTTATTGCATAAAGTATGGACTACAAATAATCTGATTTACGGCATTTGATACCCACAAAATACTTGCTTCTTTAAGAGGTCTATATGCAGATAAATGTTTAAAAGTAATACAATTGGCCACCTTTGTTCATATTTTAAGTGCTAAAGGATATGAGAAAAAAAAAACAGCCCAATCAATGTAGGTAATAAAATAAATTGTCCGAGAAGCCCCAGACCTGAGTGTAAGTTTATGTTTAAGCCAGATCAGCGTTCCTGATAGCCATGACTTGGTGATTTAAAGCTGCCTTCCCTTCAGATCATGACGGAGAGCCCGACTTCTTTTATTAACCAGTTCAGACATGGCTGTCGGTGGTTTGCAAAGCACGAGAGACAGAGTAGAAGGCCCACCTAATGGCTAATTGACTGGCTCACTCACACATGCAGTCTTAACCCACCTTGGGTGGGGGGGCTAACCTTATTGGAAGAGGTAACAATAATCACCACCATTAAGCCGCCGCTGGCAAGTGAGTGGTCCGGGAAGCCATTGAGCGAGCGGGGGTCTCCTCCAGCTCCATCATAACTCTCTCCCAGACAGCATGGGTCCACCTGAACTGCTTCATAGTTTGGAAGAATAAAAATAGACTTGCAAATTCAATTTTGTCACCTACTAAGCTTGCTTTAGGATTCTGAGGGATTTTCATACTCTAGAAAGCAACTCTTTTTAAATACTAGAACTTCGTAATTTCTCGGTATTATGTTTTTAAACTTTTAGTTCTATGACTTTTGATCAAAGTTGATCCTAGCATAAGCAGAAGAAATAGTATTCTTATCATAGACGTGACATGTAATTTTCCCACCCCAGAATTTACTTACATAAACGAATTTCAAGAAGATGAATTTCAAATATAATTTGAACAACGGTGTCCCCATAACACTCCAAAGATAGAACTTGGAATTAAGGTAGAGCAATACAGTCGCTGCTTGGAGAATTTTATGAAATGAGGAGTTTCTGGGTACACACGCACACACGCACACACACACACACACACACACACACACGGCTTAACTTTGCCGGCATTAGTGTTTCTTGGAGTTCGTTTTCATAAATTATGTACTTGATCTGGTTTTATAGCAAGAAATTCTTTTCACTTAATATCCAGTTAATGAACAGGTACTTGGTTGTGATTCCAATTTTATAGAAAAATAAGCAATGTGGTTAGGACACTTGTCTCACATAAATTGCTGACATATGATATACGGTCCTTATAACTCAGCAGGATAATGTTAGAAAAACAGAAAAACGAAAGTGGAAAATATAAGTATATTTAAAGATATTGCAGAGACTGTCCAAAATGTATATCCTGTATCTTTTCTGCTGCGGTTCTTAATTAATGTGAAACAGCTAGTGTGAGCAGCAGTGGTTGCTCTGATGTTTTCTGGTAACTGGAGAAGAGAATAGCAACCGAATGAATTGTGTGCGGTTATGGGAAAATTCCTTTCTCTCCTCCAGTTGAGTTGTTAAGGTTTATAACAATGTTAACAAAGGAATGTTTTGTTAACTATTGCAAACAGATGTGCGCATTTTGGTGGAGTAGTGTGAAACCTATGGGAGGGCAATTAGGAAGGTGGCCTTTAATCTACAGGGTTCCTCATGGAAGTTTCGGGTTGGTAAGTTTCTAATGACGTGAAATAGGGAAGATGTATCGTTAGGACTCAGTGCAAAACAGACAGCACATAAGAGATGGTTTCAGGACTAACGGCCTCGCAGTTTTGAGTCAAAGGAAATGCTGTAATGAAGACTGTTTTCCACTTACTGCTTTATCCAAACTTTACTAGGAATGGCCAGAAACTGGTATGGAACATTCTGTAACCAATACTTCATTGTGTCAGCCATCGGAGGATCTGTTTAATTTAAGAACTCCGCCAGTTAAGATCAGATGGATGTGTGTAGGATTCCTATGCCTCTGACCCATTTTCTCTCTTTCCAACCCAAAGTACATTTGAACCTGCTTAAAAGCAAAACACTGTTTTGTTGTTTGACTACTTATAAATATTCTTGAAACAGGTCAATGAAAATTTGGGGTCTGCCCTTCCCACTTTGTTGAGTTACTCATAATAAAACAAATTATGGGGTAGGAAAACTTAAAAGTTTATGAGGTAGACATGGTAAGAATGGAAATATTTTAAGCACACCAAAAGAAATACCCATAAATATTCCAAGTCACATTATTCCCAGAAGTTCTGCCCCTGGAAGACATCACATCATTCTTCCAGCCAATCACCGCCCAGCAACATTATTCTTGGAGTCATAACTTTAGGAATGGTGTCAGAAACCAATTGGGAATCGGAGTATTTAAGGTCAGCGGTTAGAAAATCATCTATCCTGCTCACAGTGCTACCAAGCGCCAGTACCCACACTTCTCTGAACACTTTCCTACATTTTGAGTTTGGGATTTTGAGACTAGAAAAACCAACTCAATTGAATGCAGACCTTAAATTTTACTCAGACAAACATGCCTGACAGATCAAAGTCATAATGGCCAATATTAAAAATTGAGTCAGTTTCTTGTCCATGTTGGAGAAACCTACTTTTTGTTTGTTTAGACTTTTTTTTTTAAGCTACCGGTGGAAAGAAAAAATACAAAAATATTTTAAATTATAAATACCTCTTGAGAAATGACCAACAAAAACACCCATGTATTACCCTCAAAATAACCAGGTAAATGTTTTGTAATATTTTAGGATCCCATCTAGAATGATGTGAGAAAAAAAAAAAAAGATTCAGTAAGGGCACCAAATCTGCACAACATGTGTTCCTCTGTGTGTGCTGAATTGCTCTTCGCCAGTACAGAAAAACAGCAAAGATCTATGTGATATGCAGAAATGGAGTTTTTTCCTAGCTAACAGTGAATATTGAAATTGATGCTGAACAAAATAAAAATGTAAATAACAGTTTAAGACCAATATTAACAATGATAGGGTCAAATATTGCTACTTAATTTGCAATTGCTAATACATATGATGAAATAAAACTGAATGTTATTAATAAAACTAATTTACTTAATACAAATGTTTCAATGTCATTATCTAAGAGTTAATCATAAGATGAGCTTCTTAGTTTTGTCTTTTTTTTTTTGGATATATTAAATCACCTATCAAACTATTTAAAGACTGCTAATAATAAATACTTATGTAATTGATTTATCAACCTTTAAATGTAGTGATTGATATGCCTTGATGTTTTTCTTGAACATAATGCTAGAGCTTAAAAAATATGTTAATTGCATTTTACTTCTTTCATATTGATATGTTAGAAATAATACATTTTCCTTTATTTAAATTCAATCAACTTCTTATTCTTCTTTTCACAATGAAAAACCGTAAGAGAAAAAGGCATATAGCTAAGTGCAGTGCTGAACAAGAACAACATAAAATAACTTTTCTGAAGCTCCTAAATAAAACAATGGAAAACTTGCATAACCTATTTATTGATTTTCTTGTTTGCTATCTTGCCTTTTTAAATTGTATAGTCAAATGAAATGGAAACTGTAAATATAAACTTTAGAAGTTATGGTAAAGTTTTACTGAGTCTTCTAGTTTTTTGTATTTTAAACGAAGGCCGTTAAATAAAGAAAGCTGGCTGGATATTCCAAGCATTGTGAATGAGGCCCATTATTCACTTGCCAAAAATGTAAAAAACAAATGCAACATATACTTTAACTATTCCTAAGAGATGCTGCAACTTGTCTGAATTGGCTTCAGGAGGATGTGGCAGATTGCAGTAACCACATTTGGGACCTTGACAGGTAATTGGAAATTCAAAATAATATACAATATATGCCAATATGGCTGCCTTGAAAAGTTTACTGTGACACAGAAAATATGTATGCATAAAAATGTTACAGTCTTTTAGCAAAGTTACGGTGAATTGCCAAACAATTCAACAGTGTTGTAGAATCCAAAGTTTATTGTATGGATAGGCAGTAATGTAAATATATAAAAACTAAGTAAGCTAAACACATTTCTTTTTAAGAAAACAATTTTTAAAACCAGAATTTATATAAAGGAGTTCACTAGGTGCTAGGTCCTTGCATTCAGCTCTCCTCAACGTATATTTAATATAGCTATGTTTTAAAATGTCCTTCTTTACTTTTAATATAGTCATAGCTTTATATTCATATTCTTTTATGAGTTTTAATTGAAACTAAGTTATTTTATACAATTAACAATTTTCCACACACACACAAAAAAAACTTGCTTCACAAAAAATATAGCGGTTGCATATTCCCTAAGGAATCTTACTGGAGAAAATAAGATAAACCTGACAGCAAACTGACATGTTGAAGAGTCACTGGCTACCAAACAGTAGATTTAAAACAATAATCAAAATTCAAACGGTGGGGATAACACTTGATTCAGCCCAATAAATGATAAACACTGTAAATCCCATTCTGGAAATGCCAGGAAGCAGGTTAGTGAGTAACCAATGAAAAAACAGGACCTTGTATATCTTTTAATTAGTAATCTTTCAGTATGTGAAGTGTACCAACAGTAACACACTATTGCAGAATTCAATGCTTACCAGCTGGTATTTGCCTAAACTAAGCCAACAGAGTCAATACACACGCATGAAGGGATATGTGCCTATTTATTGCTTATCCCGCCAGTGTCTGGCTTTTAAGTTTTTGGCGTGGACTTGCCCAGAAGCATAAGCCAAGTATTATTTACCCAATGGCACTAAGGTCTTAATCAGGGCTCTCATACATACCTGCCGTCCTGCCTCGTTGTTGTGAAGATTCATGGCTAGCAGCACTGTGCTCTCCTTTCCCGTGGTGTTGCTGATGGGGAGATCTAGAAACTTTCTGCTGAACCACATGCCGTACTGGACATCATCCGAGCATCCTCCCCAGTGCCAGCCTTCACTGGCCGAGCCACCATTCTGCAAGGTGGTGTCACAGGAACACTCTGTCATGTTTCCCGCACTGCATGACCTCGTTACTGAGTGCACCAGGCCTGCAGCCATGATGGCATAAATGAATGCTGTCTCCTTGGTGCCTAGGAAGAAAACATCGATAAATCACAGAGCCGTCATTTTCTGCTGAAATTCAGTCCTAAGCCTCTTATTTGTTTTCTTGTGAGGCAATCAGTCTTTCAGGTGTTCACAATGGATGCTGTAATGCGTGAATATTTGGAAAGGAAATCTACTATTCTAAACTTTAAAAAAGAGCAGCATGATAATTTTCAGGATTCGATGCCATTTTGTCACCCACTCTCCTCATATATTACACTCGTGCTTGTCTGTAAAATCTGTCCCCCTCACTAGGACCTACCTTAGTGTTTCATAAATAGGAGTAGCTCATTAGTACTTGTTGAATGTAAATCTTTTGCATGGACAATGTAAATGGAAACTGAAACGGAAACAGATTCCTCATCCTTTTTCAAAGTGTGCTGCATTCACAAAACACAAGTGGAAATTTTTGGTGTGGTTTTTTTCTTTGAATAGATGCTATGCGTCAGAATGCAAACTGAAATCAGCAAAAATCAAGACAACTGGCAGATAAATATTCATTTTCTTTCACAGCAAAGATAAGACTTTAGAACGGGAGAATGTAATCAATCGGTAACAATCACTGACATTAAGCAGTTAACATTTTATGCAGTACAGCTGGTCTTATAGTCACAAAAGTAATGAAAACAAGATAATTGAAAACTTGCAAAAAATCGAATTGTTGTGGGAAAGTACACTATTTTGAAACAGTTGCATTTTGCACTGCTTCAGTAGAGTTGGAGTTAAAAATCTTTGAAATCAAAGTTCCATTAAGACATTCATAAAATAGACTAGAAAGGACTCAGCAGGCAACGTTTTTTTTCTTTGCAGATGTTTAAATTGGAATAGAAACAGCTTCACACCCGTTGTCCAATAAACCTTTTCGGCAGCGAACGCTTTTGCATCTCAGAAACTCTTTAAGACACGTCAATTTTCTCTTTTCTTAATTTTCTTTCTTTCTCCTCCAGGATCTTACCCCAACCCCCAGCTCAGGGATCCTTCAGCAGAGCTTGCCAAAACTCAGAACTGGGTACACAGAGCTCTGGTGAGGCGCGTGCAGAAACTGAGTGGGGAAGGGTCAAGGGTGAAACAGGAACGGAAACGATCTTTAAAAACGACAGCGCATCTCTCAATGCCTCGGGCCTAAAACTCTCTGACTGCTAATATCCCAGAAAGCATCCTAGCTTCGAGTACCATCATCCTCGCTAAGTCACCACGCACGTGGAAGAACTTTTTTTTTTTTTTTCTCACTGCGCTTTGATGTCCCGCGGAAAGCGAGCCCAGTCATGGAGAGGTAGAAGGAACAGGCAGCTGGGGGGACGCAAAAGAAGTCGCGCTCAGGTGACAATCCTTTTAAAAATCACCATTGTGCACTAAACCTGGTGTTCCCAGGAGTCAATAAGACTGTGCTTCAATTAGGCACTTGTCTGCGGCTCTGGGCGCCACAGAGCTGCTTAAATCAAAGCAGATGCGGCAGCAGCATTCCCGGCTGCAGACCTCATGTTTGTCCAGCTGGTCACCCACGGAGCGGGCCGGCACGGGGTCCTAGGGGTCGATGGGGTGGAGCCTCGTGGTTTCTCTGCAACTTTGGCAGGGGCCGCGGGAGGGAGGGAGAACCGCAGCCCTTCTAAGCGCCCCTCGGTAGATGTGGGACGTCCCTCTCGAGGGCCACACCTGCACGCTGGGCTCTGGCCCCTGCCGACCCACTCTCCACCGCACCAAAAGTCCTATTTGAAGGTCTCGCGAGCACCGAAGGGTGCAGGCGCTATTCAGTCTCATCGAAGGCACTGGCAGAAAAGTTGTCGCTCGTCTGTCCCGCCATCCCCCGGGGTCCCGCTGACTCACCGCTACTCAGCTCATAGCCAAAGAGGGGGCCGGTGCCGAGCGGGGCCGAGGTGGCAGCGGCGACCATACAGTTCCACCTCTCGTGTCGGAACTGGCTCCTGCACTCCTGAATGCCCAGCCGGGCTCCTTCGCGGATGCTAGGGAGCAGGTACGGTTTCCTCTTGCACAGCTCCTTCTGGCGGCTGTTCAGCGGCAAGCCGGCGCAGCCCAGTTTCTCCGGTACCCCGAAGGAGGCGATGCCTAACCACCTGTAAGACGCGGCGCCCCTGCGGTAAGCCGCTCCCCTGCCCTCCCCTGCGCCCCCCTACCGTAGACCCGTGAGACCAGCGGTCCCAGGGTCCCCGCCCCCCCCCCCCCGCCCCCCCTGGAAGGGCCCCCCCCCCCCCCCGGCCCGGGTCATCCCTTCGACCACCTACCCTACCTGCCTCCGCAGCGCCCATACTCACATCCAGTTGCCCTGGGTTCCGCAGGGGAGCAGCGAGAGCACGGCTGCCCAGAGCGCGCACAGGCTGGGCAGGGCCAGGAGCGCCGCTCTGTCCATGGCCCACGCATGGAGTCCCCCAGGCTCGGCCACTCCTCTTCTGTCCCCTCTCTCCAGAGGCCCGCAGGGCCTGTGGTCAGTTTCCTAGCACCCAATTGTTCCTTGCTCTCTCTCTCTTGGAAGGTAACATTAAAAAGGGCAGCAAGGACAGAGACTACCAGCAGTCCTCCAGGCCCCAGGAAGATGAAGTGGAGAAAGTAGCCTGAGGTCCTCTCGCGCAGAGGTGCGTACGCGCTGGAGGTGCAGGAGCGTCCCTCACGTTCCAAGGTGAGAAACTTCTGCTGATGGCTCGGTGTCTCCATCGCCCCAGGCTTCTCCTCGCATCTCCTCCCCCGACCGCGCCTGGCGCCTGATTGGCCTAGCAGCAATCCCGTATCTCACCATCTGGAAACTTCAGTGTCTCATTGGCTAACAGTGGGCTCTGCGGGGGGCGCTCCTGTGCTGAGCCTCTGCGACTGTCTGACTAGACCTGGGAGTGTCACGACCTTTCTCCTCTTGTCACAATGTCCTTAGAGGAGGTCACTGCGAGACTGAGTCAACCCGAAGAGCGAGGAAGTGATGGGCGCTTCTTAGCATCCTTACCCAGCCGCATCTAAATTAATCCTCTGAGTAAAAAGAATGAAGGCTCTCGCTGGGATGGGTGTGCGAGGGTCGGGGAGGCCTCCACTCTTCTTTCCTGTATTTCACCCTAGAGAATTAACTTTTTAAGGTCAGAGTTGGTACCACGAAAAGTTGACCTTTAATTCCCCAGGCTGAGGTGCCCCTGGCCAGCAGAGAGGATCAGTGAGAAGCTGTTAGGGCTAGCTCCTCGCGTCATTTGGATATGCATTTATCTTTAGCATCAAATATAGACCATATTTTAGCTGGGTTCTGTGATGGCTTCCCTTTTTGTCTTATTTCTGTAGCTTTCTCCTTAGGAAAAAATGGCAGGCAGGCAAACGTGTGAGGGCTGACTAGAGAATTCCAAATAGGAGGAAGGCTGTTCCCTTCTCTTCCGAGCCACACTGACTTTCCCAGAAATACCATACACAGCGTTACCGACTGAAAACAACAGCGACGATGGTTAAAGCCCACGTGCTGCCTCCACACCAACTGCATGCCCACACCTAAGGAAGTCTGCAGAAGCGACCCCTTTCCACAAGTGTAGAAACCAGCCAGGCAGACAAATCTAAGGCCAGAGAAATTCTGAGCATCAGTAACGCGGATTATAGGTAATAGGTATTGGCAGTTTATGCTTTGGCCAAATATACTTTAGAAGCAGGAAGTGTTCTGGCAGCTGGTAGTTTTGGAAGGTTAGGTAGCCAGCCTTTGCCCTCAAGAACTCTTTGAAGATGCCTGGAACGTACTTTGCCGTAGAATCAAAGAACCCTGCTCCTCCTCTACACACACACACACACACACACACACACACACACACACATATACACACACACTGTTCCATCACCTGCTCCCAGCAGGACGTCTGGAATGATAGCGAACTCTCCAAGGTACTATCATCCCAGCAGGTGCCCTAACTCAGCCTCAACACAGGAAGGCTTTGTCAGCTTTGGCTGCTTCTAACCCTGAGCATCACCTAGGGTCAATCAAACTTCACCCAAACTCTCACCCTGTCTCCTTCACTCCCTTATCCAGCAAATATTTATTGGATGTACTCTGTGTACCACGTCCTAAAACCACATCATAATTTTTAGGAAGTCAAGTTGATCATAGGGTATAGTTACTGATCCAGAAATATTTTGGCTCCTGGTTAGTGGTCTCTCTGAAGATCAGAGTCTTTATCCAAGCTCGCTTTATCCTCTCAGCCTCTCCAAGAAGGGACCGTGCTAGATCCCTGGCTGTACCACCACCACTGGTCTCGGAGCTCCAGACGCTGTTTCGAAGCACAGCTCATTGAGTGGGGTACTGTGCTGAGGGACATCCTGAACAGAAGCCTATGTGGCCTAAATGCTGAAAATAGAGACACTTCTTCCTTGTGAAAGAAACTGGGGAGGGTGCAGTCTTGGGTTTGGAAGGAGGGCGTGGAGAACATCAATCCCTTAAGCTGATTTTCTTCTTTTTCATTCACACACTGACATAGAGACGGCTTTGGGTTTGAATGTGGGACCAGCATTGACTCGCATGGTTGGAGGGTTCATAATTTGCTTGACAAATCCGACAAGCAAACCAGAAATTACAATGTGATACAGGGAGCGTGGGAAGTACACTGTGCCATGAGCTTACAGAGGATAACGCAGGGATGGGCAGACGGGCGAGCGTGCTGAACACTGCCTTCGTTTCTAGTTGGGATGCAGCACTGTGCAGGCATCCTTAGAGCCTTGGGAGGAACGCCAAAGTATGCAGCTCGGGGACACTGGAGCTCAAGCGTTTCCAGGTCCAAATATATAATCCCGTAGTGTCTCTTTCATGTGGTCTAGGGCCTTAGGGAAGGGGTGTGATTCTGTGTGTGCTTCTCCATCCAAGTGCGCATTCCCATTAGGTCATCCAGCTGAGGGATTAGGCTTGACACTTAGTGAGTAGACAGGTGAGTGCGGGGCGTTGTGAACCCCGACACACTCAGAGCCTGCTGTATGCCCTCGGATTCTAGGTCGTTTCATCTCTTTCTTTTCATTTTTATCACTGCCCCTCCCCCCAGGCCTGCAAAGGTAAAACTTGAACTGTCAGAGAAGGGCGATGTATAGGGGTCAGTTCTCACACTCCACCGGGTGGGGCAAGGGGATCAAACTAAGGTTATCAGGTTTAGCAGCAAGTGCTTTCACTCGGTGGAGCCATCTCAAAGGCCTCCGCACCATCTTTCTATCTTTCTTTACTCCTCTGTCCACACTTACACAATCCTGCCCTCCGCACATAATTTATCCTAATTTTGCATATGAGGCAATAAATTTGGGAAGATAAGGAAGTTTACTGGAGACGTCTCTGATAATAGCACAGAGTCCATGGCCAATTTTATTTTAAACGGCCCATCGAATCTACCACACTTCTGCATATCCTCATACAAAGCCACCATTTGCTTTTTTTTTTTTTTTTTTATTGTGTCCCTGGGTTCTGAACACGAAGTACACAGCGCTTGTTTGTTTTCAGGAATAAACAAAAGCTGTACTTGGAAAGTCTCCCAAGGAGCTCTCTGGGAAGTGGGTGTCCCTGAGGCAGACAGCAGTTTGCAAGGACAGGCTTCCATTTTCCTGCCTTTGCTGAGTTGGGTTTGGGTGGGGCATGGGAAAGAGCAGTGGAAGGAACAAGGCCCTGGAAGGCCAGTTGGCAGAGGTGACAATCTGGGACACACATCTGAACTCTGAGCCTCAGTTTTCTTGTTTGTAAAATGATCAGTCCTCCTATCAAGAGAAGGAAGGCTGCTGTACTGAGGGGCTTGTCTCCCTATAACATGGCGGGGCACAAACATCCCTTTTTTTAAATTTTTTTCAATATTAGTTACAGTTTATTAACTTTGTATCCCAGCTGTATCTCACTCTCTCATTCCCTCCCAATCCCACCCTCTATCCCCTCATCTCCTCCCTGCCCCTTTCCAAGTCCACTAATATGGGAGGACCTCCTCCCCTGATTTATCAGGTATCTTCAAGACTGGCTGCAAAGAAGGAAATCATGAAATTTGCAGGCAAATAGGACCTTGAAAAGATCATCCTGTGTGAGGTATCCCAAAAGCAGAAAGACACACATGGTATATACTCACTTATTTAGACCTATAAGATAGGATAAACGTACTAAAATCTATACACCTAAAGAAGATAAACAAGAAAGAGGACCCAGGGTAAGATGATCAATCCTCACTTAGAAAGACAAATGGGATGGACATTGGATGTAGGAGAAAACAAGTAATAAGACAGGAGCGTACCCCAGAGGGCCTCTGAAAGACTCTACCTAGCAGTGTATCAAAGCAAATATTTAGACTCACAACCAAACCTTCTTCAGAGTCCAGGAAATCATAAGAAAGAAAGGGGAGTTAATATGACCTGGAGAGGACCGGAGCTCCACAAGGACCAAATATATCTGGGCCCAGGGGTCTTTTATGAGACTGTTTCTTCAACCAAGGACCATTCGTGGATATAACCTAGAACTCCTGCTCGGATGTAGCCCATGGTAGCTCAGTATCCAAGTGGGTACCCTAGTAAGGGGAACAGGGACTATTTCTGACATGAACTCACCCCCCACCCCCTAAGGGAGGAGCAGCCCTGCTAGGCCACAGAGGAAGTACAAAGCATCTTTACATCTCCACCATCATGCTTGTTTTGAATTTCAATGAAACGATTTAATTAGATCAGGAAATCTTCTTTAAATGGTCAAATTGTGATTCATCAAAGAACCTAGTCAGATAAATTAAATTTTATTGTCAGAATAAAAGACGTTATAGGTACTTTATCTTGGAAGATGAAATTGAAGAACTCATTTATGACCTAATTTAGTTCTCTTAAAAGGTGGCTCATCTCTACTCTTGCCAATACGTGTTAATGTTCTCTATTTGGACTAGAATAACAGAAAAGATGGGTTAAATTTAACTGTACCTACAGCTACAGATTTCAAATATCTTTGTTTCTGTAGCAGAATGTTATTGAATGCTTTTAATTCTGTAATGTGGAGAGGGAGACAAACTCTTTTTACTTAAAATTTTTATTTTTTTATATTAATTACAGTTTATTTACTTTGTATCCCAGCTGTAGCCCCCTTCCTCCTCCCCTCCAAATCCCATCTTCCCTCCCTGATTTCCTCCTATTCCCCTCTCCAAGTCCACAGATAAGGGAGGTCCTCCTCCCCTTCCATCTGACCCTAGCTTATCCAGTCTCATCAGAACTAGCTGCATCCTCTTCCCTGTGGCCTGGCAAGGCTGCTTTCCCCTCAGGGGGAGGTGATCAAAGAGCCAGGAACTAAGTTCATATCAGAGACAGTCCCTGTTCCCCTTACTAGGGCATCCACTTGGATACTGAGCTACCATGGGCTGCATCTGAGCAGGGGCTCTAGGTTACATCCATGAATGGTCCTTGGTTGGAGTATCAGGGAGAAAAACTCTTACCTGACTAATGTGCTATGAGCATCATTGAAGCAGGAAGCACCACTGCAAGTGGTCATTGACTGAGGAGGACCTTACACTTGCTGGGTGAGCGCTCTGTCATGCAGCATACGAGCAGTCCCCAGATATTTTAAGAGCTGTGACATTACCTGTTCAAGAAGTGAGACCTAATACATTGTTTGTTTGTTTTCATTTCTTGCTTCTCAAAACAGGGTTTCTCTGTGCAGCCTCAGCTCTCCTGGAATTCACTTTATAGAACAGACTGGCCTAGGACTCAGAGATCCTCTGTCTGACTCTACCTGTTGCGTACTTGGGATTAAAGGCTCATGCCACTGTGCAACCATGCCATCTCACAACCTGAGCTTACTACCCTGAATTTGATCAGTGCTGTTAGCATGAATTCAAATTTTCACAGTCGACTGAACTCCGTAATTTATTGATCCCATAAGAAGGACGTGACCTTGACCTTGTTTCCTTAGCAGGAGGGGGTATTTTGAGCTGGCTTCTCTGAGAAGAAGGCTTAGGCGGGAAGAAGCAGATTTTAACTGCTTTCACTCAATGAAGCCTTATATATCCCGCTTCCCTTCCCTTCCCCCCCCCCCAACTCTCCCTCTCATCTGTGTGGTCTTCTCTGTCCAGATTAGGAACAGAACCAGATGAATATCCAGTTGCCAATAAATCCCACCTCCTGCTTGAGACATTTGCGGATTACTAGATGTAGAACCAAGTGGAGCCAGTTCCTTCTGGTAGTTTTCTCCCAGTCCCTGGGAACTCAGTAAAAAGTCTGCTTGCATAGATATGCCTTGGACTCTGCCTCTGGCAGCCCATCAGAGAACGAGACTTCTAAGGGCCCTGTTGTAAGAATTTCTGCTGCAGATCACAGAGACTTAGGCACTGGAAACTGATACCAACAGCAACACAGCTGGTCTTAACTCCCACGATAGAACAGAAGACCAGAGGTGACTTTTCACATAGCTGGGTCTCCATTCATTCTATTTTAAAATTCACCTGGATTCTGCAAGTGTGGAACAGAGCACATGCTTGGGCCACTGGCTCTCGGGTGGGGGTGAGAGTGGGGGTGGGGGTGGCAATTGCCTTCTGGACACCCTGCTTTCCTTTGGTGGCAGAAAAGCTTGTAGGAATGACAGACCCACCCAGGGTAAGAGGAGACACCAGTGGCCACTTCGGGAGAAGGAGCAGGGTCTGGCAAGGGATAGGCTCTTTCTCTTTAAGTCACATGCTAAAGTGGCTCATCTCTTGACTGACATCTCCTACCACCTGGCTTGAAATCGTGCACATGCTCCTACCATCTTGATTAAAACACAGTATTACTATTTTATTGTATACGTGTGAGCGTGAGTATATGTGCTTCAATACGGTGTATGGTACGTGCTCCTGTAGGCAGGTACCTGTTCTTACACACAGGACTGAGGAAGCCAGTCCAGGAGGTCATCAGCTACCCTGCTCTCTCACTCAGCTTGGAACTGGGCTGGCAGCCAAGAAACTCCATAGGTCATCCTGTCTCCACCTCCCACAGTGCTGGCATTACAAGATCACACAGCACTCCTGGTTTTTATGTGAGTGCTGGGATTTAAACTCAGTTCCTCCTGGTTTGAGAGCAGCAAGCATTTTTACCCACTGGGCCATCTCTTTGGCCCTCGGATTTAAATTGTGTAAAAGTTCATCTTAAAATCTGCCCCAAATGTGGCTTTTTTTCTTGCAGTATATGTAGGCACAGTGCAACCATTTAAGGAAGGGGGGAGGGAGGGAAGAGCAATTTATACAAAGAAGAGCCAGTCACAACTCCTTAGAGTCACAGGCCAGAAGGACACACAAAAACCGAAATATACACAGGGACTATATTCTTTAAGTATTTCTTTAATTTTTTTCCTGAATTTTGCAAAATAAAGCAACTTTACCAATGAATTCAGCATTACTTGTTCTATTGTTATCAAAAATCAGTTTAGAAATCTGACGTTTACATTTTTTTAAAAGTTAAAATATTTATGGAATGGTCATGGGCAGTTACAAAGGGAAAAATAAAACAAAGTAACAAATTGCCTTTCCTAGAGGGCTTTATTAAAGTAGAACAATCAAATTTGTTTGAGAAAGTTCATTAAATCTCCGCAATGTTTCTCTTAGTCTGGGGGGTGGGGGAGTCCGTGTAATTATACTTACTATTGTGTGCCATAAATGCCATTTAGCCAACAAATGCCAGCCAAGAACCAACGCTAATGCTGCATTCATACGCAAAGCTGCTCTTCGCAGTGTTTCACGACCCACACTGTTCTCACGTGGTGCGGCAAAGTAATAAATACAGGGTTTGCTGTCCTTACTCAGGTCTCAGCCTTCACGAGGGGCAAATCACATAGGAACCTGACCTGGATGTTTTCATTTTCTTGACTGAAATCTTTCCTGTTTTTAATTTTTTCCTATGTCAGTTTCAAGCCCTGTAGTCATACCTCTAACATCATTCCTTCAGGGTTTTATCTGTAGCCCCCATTTTTGATTAGTCACTCCCTTCCTTATTCACTGTAGGCATCCTGAATTAATTTTTTTCTCTCTCATGAGCAGGGCTTTCATATTTGTACCCAATGTCTTGAGAAACACTGCCTCTAAGATTAGAATCTCCTCTTCCCATTTTCCCACTCACCTTTTTTTCTAGATCTCAGCACTTTAGGGGAGAGCCATATTTATATCTCTTTCTGCCCAGTGCTCCTTCACTTGAGATGCCTAACACAACATTTTTCTCTAAACTTGCTTTCGTTTTACAGTGATCCGATGTACCCTGGTATCAGCCATCAGTTACATTGTAAGCGTCTTTAAGTCAGGAACTATGAGTAAGTGCTCCCATCTTCTGCTGTCTAGCACAGGGCCAAGCACACAGTGGGCATTCAGTAATGGCTGAGCGGGTGTGGTTTTAACAGACAGGGGAGCTTCCCTAAGAACAGCAGATTCAGGAAGCGTTAAGCTGAGAGTTATTAGCGTTGCCATAATGTACTGTTCCTTAACTTTCCAATAGGAAATCAGTTATGTCTTGTCTCTACTAACCCTTTCCATTTGGGACGTGTCATGGCGACCCTGGCGCAAGTTCCAAGGGGACTTCTACCTGGCTTTGGCTAGAGCCCTAACATCTTTTGCTTCTTCTAGTGTTCAAGTCGGTAAGTAAGCGGAGATTCTTCAGTCATTCTGGTAAATCTTCAGTCATGTCATGTGCCCCTGTTAGGTAAGCATCTTGAGCTATGCTAATAACTCAAACTCTTACTGGACTTTTCCCTGGGGAAAGCTTTGATTCCAGTGGTAGAGCGCACAGAGGCAGGAGATTTATGAAGGCTCAGAGACAAAAACACAAGTGCGCAGTAGGTGTGAGGTGTGTCCCAACTGCAGCCTCCCACCTTCTGTTAATGATTATGAGAAGGGAGGCATCAATACAAAAACAGGCAACTTGAGGCCTCTCAAGTTCACAATCTGATGATGTCTTCTGGTGCCAGACCAGCTTTTGGGGTTGTCACATGGTTTAGTGGAACAGCCTCCAAAACGGGCTGCAAAACCACAGTTTTGATATGCTGGGCCAGACGCCAGAACAGAATCGGAGTCCAGCCGACTGACTAAGAGTTTTCA
The DNA here is from genome assembly GCF_907164565.1 of Psammomys obesus. Classification (NCBI taxonomy): domain Eukaryota; kingdom Metazoa; phylum Chordata; class Mammalia; order Rodentia; family Muridae; genus Psammomys; species Psammomys obesus. The sequence goes on along the minus strand of NW_026590663.1, from coordinate 2,046,233 downwards.
GTTGCTTCCTCAGCACCGGCACGTCGTCCAAATTCCCCAGGGCTTGCTCACGTGATCAGAAGCAGCCCAATAGAGTAGTCTTGCTTTTTAATGCTGGTGTGGGGAGCGAACCAATATTTGCCTTATAGGTTAACTGAGTTAGGGCAGGCTTCGCCGGAAGGAGTTACGTTTCAGGAACTGATTTGGCCCTCAGCATATCTTCATCTTATAGTAATTGCTGGCAGCACAGGGTGGGGCTCTACGCTGGAATCTAACTTGTCATGCTCCACCCCTCTCGCTCAAGGGCTTCTGATGAAGAAAACATGCATGCAGGGGACTGAATTGGTTTGAGTAAATATCACTGTTACAGAGGGGGGGAAAAAGCTTATTGGTGGGGTTAGACTATGCAAAATTCATTTCCCCAAACTGAAGAAGGCATGGCCGATAAAACAAAGCTGATCCAATATTCACACCAAGCCTCAGGCCAGAGGACAATCATAAACATGTCTGACCAAGCAATGTCTCTCATAGTTAGCTCAGCACTCATTCAGCACCTACCACTGGAAATAGGCATCAGGAAGTGGAGCCGCCTACTCTTCATGAGGATACAGAGGGCTGGAGAGAAGGAGGGCGATATCTCATTTAGAGGCTCCCACTGGGAACGGGATCGAATTCACCAACCACATTACTTCCAACAGGAGGAGATGGGAAATATGGTCAGATGCTTGCCATGGAGGAAAGAATGGAGAGCACAGAAATTTCAAAGGGGCTGAGAGAAGCTGATTCTTCGGTGTGCCGTGAAATGTAGTTTTGCAGGACCTCGGAATAGCCAGGCAGGCTGGAAGGTGATGGCCCAAGCCCTTAGTCCCAGTACTTGGGAGACAGAGGCAGAGTGATGTTTGTGAGTTTAAGACCATACTGGACTACAGAAGAAGTTCCAGGACAGTCAGGGTTACACAAAGAAACCCTGTCTCAAAATTACATAAAACAAACAAACAAGCAAAGCAACCACAAAAACAGAAGAGAGGCAGGCAGAGGGGCATCACAGAAGCTGAAGCTGGCTCACCTACAATGCACATGCTCTGGACTGTATTCAGAGAAAAGGAAAATTACATGATGACAAAAATTAGCTGCTGTGTGTATGGTAGTTAGCAGAGGGCCTGTCAATCACCACTAAGCACTCTGCTATTATCATACACCTCAAACTATCATGTTAACCCAGAGGCAGAGAGGAAGATTCCACTAAACTCATGGTGTGCCTGTGTGACATCATGCTCTGTGGTTTCTAACTGTACAATGTATTATCTGTTTTCTTTTTTCTGTTTTCAGTTTTCTTTCTTAACATTACAATGAACTCATCATTCCTCACACTTTGTCACCTCAAGCAAGTAGCCCAGAAACATTTAGAGTGGCTAATTAATAAGGAGGCTGGAAAGTTGGATAAGATTAAATTTTAAAAAACAATTAATCAGGGTCAGGGAGAGGGCTCATCGCATAAAGTGCTTGTTGTACTGGGGATCTGAGTTCAGTCCCTGGAAGCCATGGAAAGGTGGGAGAGGAAAGCGGACTCCAAGGAAGGACCAACCTCACAGAGTTGCCCTCTGGTCCCTACACCTACACGTGTGTGCACCCATGAGAATCACGTGTGTACAATAACAGTATAGTTTTTATTTTTTTAATTTGCCATGAAACGAGTACGTTACGTTTGAGAAATATCATTGAAGTGTGTAAGCAAGCATCAAAATAAATCCTAAAGAAATATTTTGGTTCATTTAATATGCTCAGTTACCTGTTGATAGCTTATATATTTTTCAGGCTTCCAAGCACATAGCACAGGCGTGTGACTGCTACATGGAAAGAAAGAAATCTGACAGAGCTTTCAGGGTGACACAAGGCAGCCAGTGACATCGTGATGGAGGGTGATTGTTGGCAATTGCTGTCTTAAGGTGTCTTCCTTGGAATTCAAAGACCAGCACATAAAAGGATTTCGAGGCACAAATACATCTCACAGCTGGAGAAAACGGAAGAACGGAGGAAGTTGTGGCTCATGTAGTACTGCTTATCCTTCAGGCTCAGTTATGTCTAGCAACTTCGGCAAGCCGAGGAGTTTTTCTGCAGCTATTTCCTTCCTTCCTTCCTTCCTTCCTTCCTTCCTTCCTTCCTTCCTTTCTTTCTTTCTTTCTTTCTTTCTTTCTTTCTTTCTTTCTTTCTTTCTTTCTTTCTTTCTTTCTTTCTTCATGTTTAAACAATGCTATCTGGCCAAAGGCATGTGATAGACACTCAGCAGCACATGGCAAAGCAACTTGTATACCGTGATCTTCCTGTAACAATTCTGATAACTCCAGGGCTTACAAAAAAGTCATATCCATGATGCAAATAGCCCAGTGAGTCATGTAATAAAAATTACCATCTCCCACTTCCTCACTTACCAACGTCTTCCCCGGAAGTAGCAACTTCTGTTTCTTCAATTGATTCTTTTAGCATTTTTTAAAATTGTTTTATATAATATTTATTATTATTATTATTATTGTGTATATGTACGTGTGTGTGTGTGTGTTAAGCCGGAGGTTGATGTCTGATATTATCCTTGATAACTCTTATATATCTAGTTTTTATATTGAAGTGGGGTCTGAATTCTTTGATTCAACGTAGTCAGCAGCCTGCCCTAGGGTCCTGTCTCTTCCTTGCCTGGGATGGCAGGTTCGCCATTGTACCAGTCCAGGATTCACATGGGTGCTAGAGGTCTGAAATCTAGTTGGGACACTGGTGTAGCCAGTGCTTTCTTTAGCCACTGAGTCACCTCTCAGTCTCGCCTACTACTTTTTAAATTGTAAAAACCTTAGACATACTGACTTTCACCCTAACCCTGAACACACACACTTGAGAAAATCTTTTCTAGCATGCATATGGCCATTTCAAACTTAGACCAACAATGAGCCTTTATACTACTGTTGTTGAGGAGACAGCGTCCCATCGTAGAGCCCTGGCAGGCCTGGATCGTGATGTACAGACCTGGTTGGCTTAAAGCTCACAGAGATCCACCCATCTCTGCCTTCCAAGATCAAAGGTGTGAACCACCACACCTGACCGAGCCTTTATGTTATTATCTTTAGAATTATTCATGTTGAGCCAAGGGTTATATTATGATTAGTTTTTTTTTTCCTTCCTTGCATCTTCCATCTGACTAGTTTTTGTTTCAGATTTTATTACAAATTGAACATCTTTAACTATGTGTTTTCAGAAATGAAGTATTGCTATAATCAGCCCCACAGTGTAGAATGCATGATACTCACCAACACAGAGATTACCTCAAACATTTATTTATTTATTTATTTTGTGACGAGAACATTGAAAGTTGTTAAATATGCTGTGTTTTTTTTCCCATGTGTGCTTCTGGTTTTGGTATCAAAAACCATGTGTCCATAGGTGTATGGACTTATTTCTGGGTCTTCCATTCTATTCCATTGATTAACATGTCTTTATTTCTTATCACCCTGCACAAAACTCAACTTCAGAGGGATCAAACACCTCAACATAAATCCAGATAAACTGATTTTTGACAGAAAAGAAAATGGGGGCTAGCCTTGAACTCATTGGCCCAGGAAAAGACTTCCTGAACTGAACACTGATAAAATAGGCATTAAGAACAAGAATTAATAAATATGACCTTATAAAATTGAAAAGCTTTTGTATGGTCAAGACCACCACCATTTAGACAAAGGAATAGACTATAGAACAACAAAAGCACTTAAAAAATGTTGAACATTCTTAGCCATTAGGAACATGTAAATCAAGAGTCCATCTTGAACCAATCAGAATATCCAAGATCAGTAAAACAAGTGACATCTCTTCTGGTGAGGATGTGGAGTAAGGGAAATAATCATATCTTGCTGGTGGTAGTGCAAACTTGTATGGCCAATATGGAAATCAGTGTGACAGTTTCTCAGGAACATGGGGCTCGATCTACCCTAAGACCCAGCTATACCACTCTTGGGGATGTACCCCAAGGATACTTCATCCTCCTCAGAGATTCTTCTCCATTAGTAGCCTTCAATCGCCAATAGTGCTTCTGCTAGAGGTGAGAGTTTGGAAGGCCCTCCCACATTCTTGCTGGCACTTTGGCTGGCCCGATCTTGTCCAGGTCGTGTGCATGCATTCACAGCCTGAGTCCACGTGTGCACCATGTCCCACAAATACTGTTTTGATGCAGATGCCCATTGCTTTTGGCTCTTCCCATACTGCCTCCCCTCTTCCACAATGATTCCTGAGCATCGCGGGAGGGGCGATAGAGATGTGGTCTTATAGTCCCTCATTCTCTGCATGTTGACCAGTTGAGGGCCTATGCATTAATCACTATCCACCGTAAAGAGCTTCTGTGGTGAACTGAGAGATGCACTAACATACAGGTATAAAGGCAGGAGCTCAGAGAATAGCTTATTCCTAAGTCTATTTAGGAGAATGGTGGTATTAGGTTTCCCTCTAGGGCCTAGGACCTACCAGTCCACAAGCTTAGGGGCCCGTTAGTGGTAATAGGTGTGGGTTCTGTCTGTGGAGCAGGCTTTATATCCATCAGAGTTGACACAATATCTATCTCTCAGTGTTCTCTTGATCTGTGTGAATCAGGAATGGTTGCTTCCAGCCTTGGTGCCTGCTATGGAATCCTCTTCACCTTCCTCAGAGAGTTTGCCTTTCCCTCGTTTCTCTATAGAAAACTAATTTTCTGAATTTTGCATTTGTGGTTGTTGTAGTTTTGGCTTGACTACCCTCTTAAGGCTTTTGAAAATGTATAAAAGGTGAATGTGAGAAGTTCCCATTGTCGGACGGCTTTTCCCTCTCTGATACTTTGACTAGATAGTGAATGATAGGTTAGTAATAGTTTACTCTGAGAATTCTGAAGATATTTTTCTATTGTTATTTAGTTTCCACAGTTACTATAAGACTATCAGGCCATTTGCCTCTGAATGATTTTCCTTCCTATATATCTTGAAATACCACTTTTCTCTGTAGTTTGGGAACATCATGACCCTCATTAAATAGATGTACTCACACTTGCCAGTTTTACTAGCCTCCCAGCATGCTGTGCTTTCCCTGCAGAAAAAAAAAATACTAGAAAAGCATTTCTTTGCCTTCCTTCTTCTCCTTGAAGAATTCCTATTTTGTGAACATTGGCTCAGCTTTGTGGTAAATGTTACTGATAAACACTACTTGAACATTAATTTGAATTTTTTGTTTATTTTTTTCTGTAAGCTTTTCTAAATCACATCTCACTTATTTCTATGAGATTTTTCATTTCTGCAAATATACATCTGGATGTGTACATGAGCACGGTGTGTATGATGTCTAAGAGCTCCTCTTCTGTCCTCTGTATGCTCCTTTTTTCCTTTTTATTTATTCTTCTCTCATACAGTACATCCCAGCTGCAGCCTCCTTTCCCTCAAGTCCTCCCAGTGTTGTCCTGCATGCCCCTGCTTCCCATCTCTCCCTGACCCATTGCTTCTCTGTTTCTCTTCAGAGAAGAACAGGCCTCGAAGTGATACCAACCGAACATGGCATAACAAGATGCTATAACATTATAACACTAGGCACAAACCCTCATATCCATACTGAGGCAACTCAGTAGAAGGAAAAGCATCCTGAGAACAGGCAAAAGAGTCACCCCCAACTGTTAGGAGTCCCACAGGAATTCCATGGTAAACATCCACAGCATGTATTCACAGGACCTAGCACAGACCCATGCATGCTCTGGGATTGTCACTCCATTCTCTGTGAGCCCCCATGAGTCCTGTTTAGTTGATTCTGTGGGCTGTGTTCTCCTGGTATCCTGAACCCCTTGTCTCCTACAATCCTTCCTCTTCCTCTTCTGCCTAATTTTTGGGTGTGTGTCTGCTCCCATCAGCTGCTATATGCATAGATGGCTGCTTAGCCCAACCATCATCAGAGAGGCTTCTTCTAGCAGCTGAATTATTTATTAATTATTTATTAATTATGTATTTATTAATTTGTTTCTTTTGCCAGTCATGTTTAGTTCTACTCTAGGTCTTTGAGACATCCAGCTTTCTGTTCCTGGCCATCCAGGACCTGAAAAATGGTGAACTATGCCTGGGCAGGGTGAGGCCAGAGACAATAATAGTGGAGGTCCAGAGTTGTTCTGATGTGCAAATTGAACTTTGGACATGGGCATAGAGGAGAAAGACTAATCAGACCATATAGTAGATGGTTCCCACCAAAGTTTCCCTCAAGTTAGCTAGTGCTCTTTCAGAGACAGACAGACAAACAAAAATCCTTGTAGTTTTATGCAGTAAAGCAAATGGTTAGAGGTCTTGTGCCTGTATGCTCCTTTAAAAAACGAACCATTTCATTCTGATTTTAAACTGTATTATCTTCTTTTATCATCATGTGTGTGCAAATCTTGATTTCTAATTGTTCCCATTAGAAATTCCTACACATTTATGTTTTTTTTGGGACAGGATCTTTTTTTATCTTGTAGGTCTGATTGTTTTGGATCTTGATACATAGACCAGTGTGGCCTTGAACTCAAAGAGATCCACCTGCCTCTGACTCCCTAGTTCTGAAAAACCCTCGATCCAAAATTTGTCCTGACTACAAGGTGTGCAGGAATAAATGACTGAACACAGTTTGAGGAAATGGCCAGCCAATGACTGGCCCATCTTGAGACCCACCGCATGGGAGAAATCCAACCCCTGACACTATGAATGGTGCTCTGCTCTCTTTGCAGACAGGAACCTAGTGTAACTGTCATCTGAGAGACTTCATCCAGCAGATAATGGAAACAGATGCAGAGACCCACAGCCAAACATTAGGCAGAACTCAGGGAGTCTTGTAAGAGTTAGGGGAGGATTGAGGGTGTTGGAGGGGTCAAAGACAACACAAGAAGACCTACACAGCCAACTAACCTGGGTACATGGGAAGTCATAGAGGACTGAATCACCAATGAAGAACATGCATGGACTGGTCCTCTCTACACATATGAAGCCAGTGGGCTGCTTGGTCTTCAAGTGGGTCCCCTAACAATTGGAGTGGGGGCTGTCTCCTGACTGGGACTCTGTTGTCTTCCTCTAGATCCTGTTTCCCTAGCAGGGTTGCCTTGTTCTGACTCCATGAAAGAAGAGACACTTAGTCCTAATGTGATTTGATGTGCCCAAGTGGGTTGTTGGGGAATGAAGGGGGTAATGTGGCAAGTAGGGAAAGGGTGGGACTGGAAAGAGAGGAGGGAGTGGGGTTGCAATCAGGATGTAAAATGGACAAACAAATAAATTAACAAAAAAGGTGTGTGCCATTATACCCAGCTAGAAATAACTACAATTTTAATGGCTCCCAGAATACACATTCACACCACACTGTTCTGTATACCAGAAGTGTCTACCATGGATATCTGAGACTGGATTCCATCGGGTGTTCTAGAAGAAAATCTTTTTCATTGCTACTTATGCCTTGTGATCCTCTCATCACATTAAACTGACCTCTTGTAGCGTCTTCTCCCTAGACCATGACTGTACTTTCTTATTTTTAAGGATCTCTCTGGCTATGTTAGAAATACATAGATCCAGAAAAATTTCCTCATTTTTACGATCCTTACCCACATTTGTAAGGTCCCTTGTGCCAAGTGAAGTAATTTATTCACGGGTTCCCAGATAAGGACACTGTAGGGGCTTACTGTCAGATTACCCAAAGACATAAGAAAATTCTAGTACCCAGTGTCTATGGATAAAGTGTTGACAGATAGAATTAAGTTAAACATATTGAAAGGAGGGACTATCTGTGAAGGTCCTGAATTCAATGCAAGCTATTTTGTCAGGGACGGGAGAGAAGATACAGGCATAGGGCAGGGGAAGGAATTCTTCTGAAGGCAAGGAGGGCAGAGTGTGCGCTGAAGCCAGGAGGAACCTCTGGAACAATGGGCAGTTAGATAGCAAGACGGCATTTCTTCCCTAGACTACCTAGAGGCTCACAGCCCTGCTGGAATTTTGATTCCAGACTTCTGCCCTTCAGCACATACCTGCTCTGACGCTTGGGTACATTTGCTATACCAGCACTTGGAAACCAACACAGAGTAGCACATACCTGGGGCCAGGGGACATTACACTACCTAAAAGAATATACAAAAAAAAAAAAAAACCCTAAAATTTTTTCTTATTTTTATTTATGCATATTTGTGTATGTCTCTGTGCACATGCATGTGGGTGTCCACAGAGAACAGAAGAGTGGATCAGATCCCTGAGAACAGGACTTATGGGCAGCTGTGGACTGGTTGACATGGTACTGAAAACCAAATTCAGGTCCTATGGAAGAGCAGCAAGTATTCTTAAACACTGGACCATTTATACAGCTTTACTCTATGGAGATATATATATATATATATATATATATATATATATATATATATATACATATCCTTCTCTCTGCTTCTTCTAAGCTTCCCTTTTCTGCTGTTGCCTGTTTTGTTTGTATCATTTCAGAAGTTGCCTCGGATGCCTGGTAATCCTTGGTGGTTGATCATAATTAGCTCCGAGGGTGTAGTTAAAGAATCAGCAGCTCTGAGTGTATGGGTGGGGCACTTGGTCTTTTATTTTACCATGACCTTGATGATGAGTCATTTGTTGTGGCGATTCTCCAAAGCCAGTATGTTTGTGCTTTGTCCCGTAGGCTAGTTAACTTCCTCAAAATAGAATATTGCAATCTCCTGTTTTGATGGCTAATGTTCATCAGTCTTGTGGGGGCAGAGGGCTTAGTAGGTATTTTTAATGAGTTAACTATAGTATCTGTGTTTCCACTGTGGTGTCCCTTCATCCTTACACTCTTCCATCTGCCAGAGCACAGGACGAGCCTGGCTACAGCTTCTATGCTGGGAAAAATAAGTTAGGATCTAACTGCTTCCTGAGTTTTCAGTTCTTCCTCTTGTTTTTAGACCTATAGTTATATTGATTTACAGAAATTGTGGTTCATCCCAGGTTTGGTTTTTGGAAATTCTGTGCCATGGTTTCTGGTGACTCAAGACTCCGCTCACCTGGCTCTGGTGACATAGTGAGCATTCAGCTTCTGATTCTAGTTTTAAACTCATGTTACCTCTGCTTCCTTTGTTGTCCTTTTCTTTTAGACAAATGTTCTTTAAAAATCAGTTACCGAGTTTGCAGGGGACTTTTAAAAAAGAAAAGAAGTAAATATTTCTGGTCACTATATAACTACAGATTATACCATAAACACACACACATAGACACACATATTCATATAGATATCACGTCTCTGTTACTGGCTAATTTAGTTAGTGCCAGGAAATCTTACATAGTGTTTCTAGTTTTAAATCAAAATTTTTCATTTTGTCATTTACTGTAAAACTCTAATTTTTGAAAGGTCTTGGCCACATTAGCACATGTTTCTTATGGGGAAAGACTGGCCTATGTGGATGAGCACAAAGGAAAGTCATTTGCTATCTCATGAGCAGAACTGTTCCTGTTGACATTTTATTATATGTTATTCTTTATTTTGTCTGTTTGTGTATGTTTCATCCAAAATACCATATCATAATACTGCTTTAGTATTCTACATTTTATTTAATATATAAAACGAGATCATTTTAAATTTTAATTTAATAAAAATAAAAATTTTATTCAATCTTGTGACTACATTAGCCAGTGGTTACAATTCTTTGGTAATTCTTGACCTAGTACTTTGAGCCACTTTTGTGAGTTTCGTGCTGCTCTTAGTAAGACTCCAACAAATGTACAAGTTTGTTTACACTTGAGTATGTTTTTGGCCAATTGTAAAGCCTTGCACCAAGTAACTGTGTTTCAGTCACCAATAAACCAAATGATCTATACGGGCAATTTACAGTCTAGGTGGGTAGCGGGGTGGGGTCTGGTTGCCTAGGGCTGTACAAGGACTACCTGAGGCCTGCACACTGCTGGCTTGCCTGAGGACAGAGCTTTCAGAGTCTATCCCCTCTTGTTAGGCTCTGCACGGCGGTGCCTTTTTTTTTTTTTTTTTTTAGAGAAAAAAATAGATTCTACTTGAAAGTCCTCAGGATGGCACCTCGTGAGCACAGTACACGGACCCTGTGGCTGCATTCAGTCCGTTTGCTCTGATCCCAACTCTAAAGCTTGCGAGTACAGAAATGTCAGAAATCTCATCTCAGGGACAGAGAGCACACAGGGAGCCCGATGGTTTGAACCCGGGAATTCAGGGGAGACATGAAGTGTGTGGGGCCATCGCTGCACGGGGAACACAGCCAGGCGGGACCTGGACGTATCTGGAGGTCACATACCCTTCTCTGTAGCGGCTGCTCCTCGATATGAACATCCGGTCGCTGTGACGCCGCACTTACTGTCTGGTGCATGGTAATGACAGACAAAGTGAACAAGCAGTTCCAGGGTTTGGAGTCACAGCTATCAACACAGATGCTGTTGGAAATGTGTATTGACAGTGAAAAAAAATCGGAAAATGAATCTTTAGACATTAGTTTAGGGCTCCAGATGGATCATCTTTAGCGTGTAAAGCGATCGACGGTACTCTGGAAGAACAATGAGCCACGAAGGTCGTACCGAAACCCTAACAACAGTCACTGAAAGAGCTGGGGAACATAATGGCTTAAGTTAATGCCCTGGGGACACTCAAGCCAGAGTGAAGGACAGCTTCCATTACTGGAAATTGTGATGACTACAATAAGCAAATAAACTGCACTGGGCTGCACGTATTTCTGATGCTGGAAACCTTATGATTCTGAAAACTAAGCTAAGAAGAGATTTAGCCCCTTTCAAAAGGGGCTTTTGAAAGCAGCACTAATCAAATTAGCTTGCATAAAGCACCATATTTTCTTCTTGTGACTACCCCGTCCTCTCTCCGATTAAGAGAATCTTTGATTTTGTTGTCCCAGCAGTTATTTCATGGCTGTAAAACCAAACACACATCTGGAAAAGTAGGTTTCACTCTCCTAAAGGCTTCATTCTTTGCTGCCTGGTTTTAGCAGAGCTTCTGAGATCTACACTCTGAGAGTTTGAGTAAATTCTATATCACTCTAGATAAGTGTTATTGTGATGCTAGCAGCCCTGGCTACCACTTTATTAGGTTTATTACCACTTTATTAGCCCCTTGGCCATTTTCTTTTTAACTGCTTTCTCCTCACGTCTTTCCTCAAAAAGATTTAAAATCCTCTTAGAAATAGAATGTTGTCATCATGTTCTTCAACATTCCCAAATTCTTCTCTGCTGTCACCTGCTTTTTCTCTGTTTCTTTTTGTATTCTGATGAACAAAACAGGCTTATCTTCTCAACGGGGCTACTAGGAAGAGGGTGGATCTTCTGGAACCATGAAAACAGAGACAAGTTTTCCTATTGCTCATCTTATTTTATCATGTGGAAACCAGCATGGCACGTTTAGGTAACATGCATGCTCTCAACTGGCACAAAAAAGACAAATCGGAAGTTTTATAGTTGGTTCTCAGGCCAGTGGACTACTGGAGATCAGAGGATTCCATGCACTTAAAAATCAAAAACCCAGTCAGAAATAAAATACACAGTCGCATCCTTAACATTTCATTCAGTGGCTGTCCCAGGAAAATGTTCTCTGTATTTGTTTTTGTTCATTCATGTCTTGATTCACTGGCAAAGTCATATAAATGATCTGTACTAGTATGTTTAGAAGTTCTAGGAAAAGACAGCTGTTGCTCTACAATTGCTTGGGTAATTCCTTTCCTATCAGAGAGAAGCATGAGGCCTGGTGACTGAATGGAGGACAGAGGACACTGACTGCTGTGGATCGGTGAAATTAAGCCTAACAATCATGAAGGGAGCTGGCATTTTATCCAGACTGCATCAAGAAGCAAAGTTTATTCGTATTCACTAAGTAATAAAGGACGGGTATAAGATTTTAATTGCACCAGCAGTTAGGCAGTGGCTGTTTCTGTATGAACAGTGTTTCCTGTCCTTGGCAAGCTTCCCAGTCATTGCACTTGACTACACTTGTAGACAAGGAAGTAGGCTGGAGAGCCAAAGTTTCACAAAGCAATGCACAACAGCAACTGGAGCAACGGAGCAGGCAAGCCCATGGCTTCTGTTAGTTCCCTGGCTGTCCTGACAGGGTTAAGTGCAAACCAAAGAATAATGGGTGTAGCCTGTTCGTCTCTGAAATCTTCAGTTCTCGGGGTAATCTGTACCTCTTTAGCAGTTCTTCAAACTGCTCAGCTCGCAGAGGCGAACCTGGCACACTTCAGCACTCGGCCACAGTGGCCCGTGGCAGCCAATGCCCTCTGTTTCTAGGTTCTTCCCCCGTCCCCACCCCAGAGAAATCTTCCTTTCAACATGATTTCTTCAAAGTTAAATTCCACCCCCAACCCTTTATTTGCTCCGTGAATTAATTTAGCCAAGTGCTGAAAGGAGAACAATGGGATTAAAATTTATTACAGGGAGAAGTGCCTGCTGATCTCTAACCAAGAACATGAGTCTCTTCAGATACTACAGGTTAACTTAAGTGGTTTCTATATTTGAGTGGATTTTGAATACAGAATCATGAGATACATTGTGGACACGGTATGGAACCAGTCGGTCACAACTTTTTTAATTCCTTATATAGATGAGTATAAATAGTACAATTTTCAAGCTTTGCCATCTTCTTCATTCTTCCTACACTCATACTCGAAAGGCATATATAATGACACTTGCAAGATAAATTACTAGAAATATATCTGTCAAGTTATCTTAGGAATAAATATACAAAAAAACCACTGTTGCAAAAAAAAATATGAAATGGATGGGTGAAAAAGATTGAAGTACCTTTTGAAACTCTCCAGAAACAGGTGCCTTCTTACCTGTGTTTTCCAGTGTCAGTGTGATCTCTCCATCCATGCTGCTTTTAGTCCTCTAATTAAATTCAGCTGCATTGTTAATGTACTGTTGACATTAACTTGTATTTCATACACACAAGACTGGGAATACACATATGTTAACTTGAAACAGCTGCTTGCAAAATTACTACAATATGGACAGTTTTTGCCCATGGACCATTATGTCCTCCTATTCAAGCATGATTTGCAACCATGAGAACTTATTATCTATAAAGTTAAATGAAAATTTATGACATAAAATGAATTTTGCTGCTACATTACTATCGCATTTTATAAACGTACAGTAGAAAAACAAAAGCCAGAAGAGATAGTTCCTTAGATCAGCAGTCATGACCCGTTGGCAAACACGTCAGAGGGGCAGACGCTGCTACCCTCCCTCACACTTTAAGATCCACTTAGCTGACCAATCTGAGTGGGCTGTCAGTCTAGCGCCTCGCCCATCTCCTGTGACCCTGACGTAAGAATGGCATTTTGGGGGTAAGTTTTGTAATACCCTTTGCTGCTTCTAATGGTCCTAATTCTGACTAGCTGATAACCTGACATTTCAGAACCCAAATAATATTACTTTACCTTCTTTTAAAACTTCAGTGCCTTTGCCTGGCCCTGAAATATGAAACCTGATTATTTCTTTAGACCTGGGCATGGCTTCATCCAAGCCTTCCAAGTTTTAATAGGGGCAGAGTAGAGAAAGCATTCACTCCTGCTATGGTAAGCAATGGGCAGGGGTGTGAAAAGGAGGAGGCCTGGAGCACTTCATGCCTGTGTAAGCCACAGTCCTTATTCTGGCTCAGCATCCCCATTGGGTCTAGGCACTCAGCTTTTGTTTGAAGTGTTCATCTTCTCAACCTACTGTCATAGCACAATGGAAACAAACAATTGGTCCTTAGTTATGAGGGTTTCAAAGAGTGATGACATTGTTTCCAAAACAATGGGTTTTCTGTTTGGAGCACAATTTCTAACCCCAGGAAATGCTAGTGTTTGCTAGAGCACGCAGCCATTCACTTTTTTAAAAATTATTTGTCCTTTTTACACTAAGTAAGTAATTTTTAAATGGTATGTAAAAATGAAAACATCCCAAGAGTAAGCAAAAGAAGCCAGCTACAAAAGTTTACTCCTTGTATGACTTTATTCGTATGAACATCCGGGCTACGTAAATCCATAGAGAAAGCATGTCGGTGTTGCCTAAGTGTGGGGATGGAGGACAGGATGTGTGAGTACAATTCTCATGTTTCCTTTTGGAATGAAAGAACACTCTAAAATTATATTACTGTGAGTAAGCCAATTATTTAGGTGTATTTAAATGCAAGATATAAGTGTATTTGCAACTTCAGAATTGTTTACTTTGAAAAGAGTAAACCTGGGAGAGATGGCTGAACAGTGAGGCATGCATACTGCTCTTTCAGAGGACCTGACTTTGGTTTCTCAGCACCCACACGGGAGGCTCACAACTGCCTCTAATTCCAGCTCCAAGGCATCCATAGGCACCCATGCTCAGACACACATAGACATACACACAACTGAACTTAAAATAAATTTTAAAAGAGAAAACTTTATGGCAAAAAAGTTATATCTAGATACTTGAAATAATAAGCAAAAAGTTATCGAATAATCAGATAATAACAGGAAACCCCACAAGACAACAGAAAAACCCTTTGTCCTTAAAGCTTACATTCTAGGGAACATGCTTAAACAGACAAAAACACAGGCACTGGTGAGCAGAGAGAACTAAATCCTAGATACAAAGGAGAACGAAGAAAATAATTTTTTTTCTCGGTATTTGGGAACTCAAAGAGAGTTAGTTCCATGAGAGGGTACAGAGAAAAGAGCATGGATAACAATATTTGTGCAACCCGTGCCCTGTTTAAAACCTGTACACTGTTGTTCAGCGTACAGATGTTAAGGTTATTCAGAGATGTTCTGGGCCTTGATGAACTCTGTTTATTGATGCAGAATAAACCAATGTTATTAGAGGTGGCCTGAAACTGAGATAGCAGGATGGCACACACACACACACACACACACACACACACACACACACACACAGAGAGAGAGAGAGAGAGAGAGAGAGAGAGAGCGGGAGAGAGAGTTACAGAGGGGCTTATATTTTAACAAAATAAGCTGCGTAATTGTGGTCTGGCCAAGCCTTCTACCCAATGGCAGTCTCATCCCCATCTCACAGGATGCAGTTAGGCTGCTGTCACCGCTTAGTCCTCATCCACCCATCTCCACACCTGGCAGTGGGGATCCGATGAGGTCAGAGGCACAGAGGGAGGCTGTAGACAAAAGAGCAAAGGTGCAACTTGCATCACTAGTGTTAGCACTGGATAGTTTCTTCACCAGCTCTGCGATTCATTCATTTCCAGGGGGTCACAAAGCTGACGGTGAGGCTTCTGTGGCTCCAGTTTAGTATCTCTCAGTGTCTTCCTATCCTGGTGATGTGTAGCTGTTCTGTCACTTGTCACCTCTTAGGAGACATCTGGCAGACACTTTGCCAGCACATCCCTACAGGCTCTGCCACTGCTTGACATAGACCTAGAATCACATTCTCTTCATGCTCAGACAAGCACCTGGCAAATGCATCCAGAGATACAGATAGAGTCTGTTATTCTAAAGGTTTTGTGTACTGTTGTAAATCAAAACCAAGAGGACTACGTTAAGAATAATTTAATGGCAATAAGATGAATTGGTACTTTAACCTATTGCTCTGTGGATGTATATGGCCACATGCATATATGTTTATATCACACATACACAGTATGGATGTTCTCATTTAAAATAATACAGAATTACTTTTAAAAAGCTTTTATTTGATACAAACTCTATCCAGACGCAAACCAGGGGAGGTCTGGCCTTGCCCCAATAGTTTAGGTTTTCTATCTGCAGAACAGAATAATGAGTCCATGATGGAGGTAAGGCATTTATTTTCATTGTATTTAGTAACAGTTTACTGGGGATGTCTGCCCAAAGATGCTTCCATTGGAAGATAAGTTGACTTCAAGGAAGACAATACTTCAAAGACAGAAAAACACAACTTAAGCCAATTGCCCATTGGAGATTGCCTATTCTTCTGGGGAGCAGGAACCTGAGATGCAGGTTAGCTTAGTTTCATCTCATATTCTATAAATAATTCATGGAAGATGTCAATTTATTCATAAGGTAGGTGGCCAAGAACAAGTTCTGGGTGTTTGCCAACAATGTGGCTCTGAATACTCCATCCTATTGGAAGGATCCTGTTCTTGGCATGAGAAACTTGTGATGAGGGTTGGATCCACACCCTTTAAAAAACATGCCACTGTTTTTGCATAGATGATGTGAAGGTTGAAATGAATATCCTTGTGAGGCGTGTGTGAACTGGTTTTCCCCAGTGGGCATGCACACACGGTGGAAATCAGAGGATCCGAATCGGTGCCATTTGATGACTAAACTCACTTTAGGCTACAAAGGTCTTGTTTCAGTTCCACTCATACTATTCTTAATGCAGAGCAAATTTTATGTTATAAAGAGTAGCCGCAGATAATCCCATGTTCTGCCAATTATTTGGGCAGTGATTTTAAACAAAGGGTCATAAATTCTCTTTATGATACTGTAAAGCTGGAGAGCCCATTAAGCATAAACTTCAGGTTACATGTAATTAAGGCAAGGGGGAGAATGTAAAATATAAGCTTTAAGATAAATCTTGTGTTACATATAGATGCACACAGAGAAATGCTGCATAACTTCCATCTAGAAGGCGAAGGTAGAGATGAAGAGGGATTGGGATTGCCCTGGAGGAATGACCTCTTGGCCGGGGGCTGGGGAGCCAGTTTGATGGGAAATGAGCTGTCATTTCAGGCTCCCCAGACAAAGACCATATGAGTAATCACAGCACATTCTCTACTTTTCTTATTAAATGATATGCAATTAAAAGCACATTGGCTTGCTATTTGGTTGGTTTGGGTTACAGAGTTTGGCTCAATAAACACATAAAGTGACTATTTATGCTTTTACTTTATGGGTTATGGGGCCTTGCAGAATGACTTACACACTAGGGAGAAGGTTTGAAAAGGTGTCTACCATTTGTCAAGGCCTCTAGAAGGTGCTTATGATCTGAGTCATTTCCCAGACCTCCCGAGGCCTGAACAGGGCCTGGGTCCCTTCCTTTCAACCTTGCGTTGAGTGTGGTAGTCCTTAGGGACTAGCCTGGGCTACACTTGGTTCAGTACTGGTATTGTGCACCACCCTCTCCTATCACATATCTACTGACAGGGGTCACATGAATTATTTGGTCAGGTCTCTAGTTATTAAGGTAAAAATGGGCTGGAAACCAAACAACCTTTTATATTTAGGAGAACCATGCACACACACCTACCCAGAATGGTGCTCATTTTATTTTAAGGTCCTTTTTTCTTCCTTCCTTCCTTCCTTCCTTCCTTCCTTCCTTCCTTCCTTCCTTCCTTCCTTCTTTCTTTCTTTCTTTCTTTCTTTCTTTCTTTCTTTCTTTCTTTCTTTCTTTCTTTCTTTCTCTCTTCCTACCTTTTTGCCAAATATAGTGTCCTAACCTTATAACCTTAGCACTTTGGAGTCTAAGACTGGAAGATTAACAGTTCAAGGCCAGCCTAGGTTAAAGAGGGAGAACCTGTCTCAAAACAAGCAAACTGAATTTATTTTCTAAGATCAATTAATGTTCGAATGTTAAAACATGTAAATTATGGACCTGATATGAACACGAGGCTTTTAGAAAATTAGAATATTGGTCTTAATCTCATACTGAAGTGAAAATGAAATTCTATAAGATTTCAACCCATCAATTTTTATTATAAAAAGAAAGTGGAACTACAACTAAAGGTTGCATCTGCAGTCTGAATCACACGCTATCCGCATTTATACATATTTGATTAAAACTTCATCAAGTTGATGCACTGTGCCCACCAACCATATAAGAAGAAGAAAAAAAACACTACATAGTTGAGAATCAACTGAATACATTTTAAAATATATGAAACCCTCTTACTTTCAGATGCGTATGTGATCATAATCTATTATAATTACTTTGCTTTAATTGTGTCTAGGCATTCTTATGGAGATTTACTGAATTACTTTTTTTTATGCAACAAAAGAATGCATTTTTTATTACCTGCAACAAAATGTATTGTGGATGTTATACATAAATCACCCCAGCAGGGCAAAAACCTTGGTTTGAAATAGGAAATATCTAAATTGAAATATTTTCCTAGCTGTATTACATGATGTTAGAAAAAAAGGCTTTTACAAAGTAAATGAAAACAGCTCTTTGCAGAAGCCTAGAGACTTAGGTATGTTTTCTCTAAGTGTAGCTATGCTGTTCTTTCAGTTAGAGTTAAGAAATTATGTTGACTTACATTGTAAGTAGGTTTACAAATTACCCCTGATTAATTGTAAAAGTGGACAGATTGTGTATTAATGAGTGTGCTGAGGCTCAGTGATCTGTGATTCACAAAATAAATTCTTTAAATTTCAGTGAACATAAAGAGAAGAAGATTATGATGTTAGGAAGATGGTTTGTATTGGCAAGGGGAAAATGAGTCTGGTCATCTGCACACCGTGAGAGAATCATCAGAGGAGTATGGAAGTTGATAATCACAGTTATTGCACAATAAAAGGCCCTCAGATCATACGAAACCTCCGAAGCTTTGCCAAACACAGTCTAGTTTACAGGCATGCACAGAATCCTCTTGTCCTAAGCAGGTCTTTGAGGGGGCAGTTCTTACAACTTCTAGATGCACTCCTTAAGCTGCAAAGATAGATTAAAAATGACTTCCCTTCCAAGAGCAATCAAAATTATTTGAGATTTAAATGCATGTAAAAATTGCTGCCAGGAATGATGATTCATGACTGTAATCCCAACATTCATTAGGAAGATTGTGAGTTCCAGACATGGGTTGGCTTACATAGTGAGCCCCTGTCTCAAAAAATAAGCAAGCCAAGAAGAAAACAACAGTGAAAGTCAAAATACCACTTGAAGAGCTCTTATTCCTTGATCCAATCAGAATGGTGGGATCTGGGTATTGCTGGTTTGTGTTGTGATGCATGCTTTTTTAAGTTAATGATACATTTGTTTGTTTTAACCAAAATATCACTACTATAGATTTTGGTGATTTTCTTATATTTTTGTTTTATCGTTTACTTAAATGAAGAACAATGCTTGGTGTCCACTGGGCTCCAGCTTTCATAACAGTAGATGCCTTTTCTTTCCTTCCATACCAAAGCTTTAGACTAATGAAAAAAACTCCATTCGATAATGTGATTTTAGAGCCCCCTCCTTTTTATATTTCTTTTGGTGTTTTTCAGTGAAATGGAACTAAAGGGAGAAACTAAAGATGTAGGGTACCATTGATATTTATTTTCTACCTTATTTCCACTAGGATTCTTTCCTGTAAGTTCTCCCAGTGCTTTAAAGTGAGATCTGGTCCTCTCTGGGGAAGACTTCTGGACATAAAGGAAACTCGTCTAAAGAAGGTTTGATGACTCCAATGCAAGGCAGCCCAGCAAGAAAAGGTGAGTGCACTCTCTCATCTCTATAAGGTTCTTCTTGGCTATAGGTTAAAAAGTACACTGTACGTTTCACACACACACACACACACACACACACATGCACATACACACACACACACACACACACACACACACGGCTCCACATACAAACGTTCACACACATTTCTACGCATACGCACACCCTGTCACCCTCACACAGTGTCAACAAAGCCGCTTGGAAATGTTTGCACAGTTATTCTTGACTTTTCATATTATAAATATATATTTTTTTTAAGTTTAGTTTAGATTGGATGCTGATCAACTCTTACTCAAAACAATACACTTCCTGTAACTAACTTTCACACTTAAAAAGTGTTTTTAAAGGCCTACTCCTATTTCTCCCCCGCTCAAATTAAAACATTCTAAAATAGAGAAGTATGTTTGTAAAGGCACACATTCATATTTATTTACCCAGGGCAAAATACAGTTTCTTCAGTTAAGAGGTGTCTGGCACAGTCACCAGAACTTCAGTGCCCCCTGTTACAGACATAAAAAGAAATACTTATCGCTACCCTGTGTTCAGAAGCAGAAAGTTCATCCCAGTGTGTTATTAAGACAATGCCAGAGCTGAAGAGACAATGTGGTCAGGCCTACTGATCACACTAGACCTTACACCTTTCCCAAATCAGTCAGCTTCTGCGTGGTTGTATAACTCTAGTAGACAGAAGGATAAGGGGCTGGAGAGATGGCTCAGCGGTTAAGAACACTTGTCTGAGCAGAGGACTGTGGCTTGATTCTCCACATTGACACGGTGGCTCTGAATCCTCCGTAGCTCCAGTTCCAGGGAATCTAATGCTCTCTTCTGACCTCGAGGAGCACCATGCACTCACATGGTGCACAAAACAATACATACATGTGGACAGAACACGTATGTATTCATATACGTAAACATATACTCCATATACATAAAGTAAAATAAATCAATGTAAAAAGTTTTTGAGAGAGGGAAGGTAAAGGAGACTCCCGGAAGGCAGATTATTACCAGTTAAGACATTTATTGACCAGACATTACAGTTGTTTCTAACATCTAGTGTTATCTGGGTGGTGAAGAGGAAGACGCCAGACTAGCTGGAGTCGGAGGGTTCTCCCGGTCATGCTGACAGTGAGTCGAGAAGCCGGCGCTAACTGTGACACCGCTGGAGCGTCCGCAATGCGTTAAAACGTGACAGAGCAATGGCGACAATTGCTAACATCTTCCGTCCTGGAAGGACAGCTGAAGATTTAAGCACAGTGTTTGTATACAGATATCGATATTAAAGACATTTCATAGTTAGGTTAATTCTGTACCGATGTTCAAAAAACCCTTTTCTAAATGCATATGTTGTTTATATAAAGTGGTATTTGCGCTTAAATATAAGTTAATATAGTTAAATATAAATTCATGTTTATGTTCTTATAAAAATATATATAAAAATAGAGTATTTGAAGGAAGTGAATATTCATTCTAAATAATTGATGGGTCAATAGATCAAAATAGTTTCATTTTTTTATGGCAATGAACTTGAGGTATTTGTACATTTAATAATCTCAGCTCCATACTGAGTATATCCTCAGCTTCCTCTCCTCACCCCCAAACCATCCTTTAAAACCCGCTATAGCAGTGAGAAGTTATCTCACAGCAAACTATTTGTATAATAAGAAAATTTACCATCTCGTACCTAAAAAGACACAAAAGAAAGTTTTCAAAGCTAGAATTAGGGTTGTTTCATACTTATGCCACAGTTTTCATAAGATACTTGTATGCCTATTCTAATTTCAATTAAACATATTTGTTCAAAGAAGAATACAGATCCTAGCCACACAGTGCTATCTGAGGACACATAGGAAATGTTTTATGCTTATACATTTGAGAACCCTCGATCTTTTGCAACGTATCTGAAATGCAACTGTCTTCCTAAATCAGATAGGTCTGTAGGCAAGCGAACACGTCTTCAGCATCCACAAACATAGCAAAGTAACAGGTGGGGAAGTTTATCTGGCTCCACACTTTAAAATTATGTGTATTGTCAGACTGTGCACCCCATCTAAACTCACAGACATTTGGGGTAGGGGATGTTTGTGGATAACACAGGATCGTAGACTTGAGTATAATATTGCTTTTTATCACTCACTCTCAGAGAATCCCTTTGGATTCCCCCGTAAAGAATCACTCCTGTTCATTCCCTGCCATTACAACATTTTAAAAGACTAAGAAGAAATAGTTTTCACCTGCATTAAATCCACAAAGCTCAAATCACCATAAATACGCATTTTCTTCGGGTAGAGGCCTTAAGTGCTACTCTTCCTTGCACATGGAATGCAGTTGCTTCTTTGACTTTTTTTTTTTTTTTTTTACATTAGTGAACCTTTGTTGTGGGTAGCCCACAAACAGCATTACCCTACCCCAACGCTGTTACATTTCTGCACTTCTGTTTTTTGTTGCAATCCAATACCTAGTCTGGTCCACGTGGTCCTACTTAGTGATCACATTTCAGGTGATCATCTTCTAGCTCTGTCCTTTGGCCTGAAACTAACAGATGCTCAAGGTCACTTTTGACTGTACATTTATATTTAAAAAAAAAAAAAAAAAAAAAAGGTGTCACTACTCTCTTGTGAGCTGTGTGCTTTGCTGTGTGTGCTTGCACTGGGGAGTATCCAGTGATCGGGAAGTACATGTGAGGCACGTTTGCTACTCAGACCACTGTCCAGGTGAATGACTTGTCTCTCACTCTGACGTCAGCTCTCTGTCACGGAGCCTGTGCAGATCTCTGGCTGGCACACATCCTGCTGAGCAGGATTTCAGAGCAAACCTGATTTACTGGACCTCTGACATGATACGGTGAATGAACATTTGGGACAGCATTTTGTCGCTGCAGTTTGCTTTGCCTGCTGAAGTATTTCCCCACCATGTGGTTCTTGGATCTTTTCATCTTGATGATATGGTGCTCTCTGGATAACTTCGATTTCACTACCTGCAAATAAAGAAACAAGAGATCAGAGGTGCAAAAACCGCAAATATCTGAACACCACATACAGCACTATGACCAACAGTCTCATGCTTGCACTGCGCTGCGGCCGCACAGATGATGCCTAAAGGGCACGATACGATTTACATAAACATGGACTACTGTCACCTGTGTTTCAAAAAAGACCAAAGCCAAAGTTACAATTCCTGTTGCTTTTCAGAGCTTGAGTCTTCTAAGTGCGACGTGGGAACTGTTCCGTGTGATGCCTTTGCCACTCTGTGTGTGTGTGTGTGTGTGTGTGTGTGTGTGACTGTACCTTCATTTCAAGTGTTCTTTTGAATAGATGGTATTACAGAACATTCACGGTGCCTAAAAAGCCTACGATCAAGCTTCCCTCGCATCTTTTTTCTTATTTCAGCCACTCAGATCTCTCTCTCTCTCTGCATGTTACCATTTTTCTATGATTCACAGCTACTTTGTACATACCCATGTCATACACACGTAACCCTACAGTTTGGTTTATGTTTCCAATTTGTAAAACATTGTCCTGGTGGGACAAATGTTTTAAATCACTATGCCTAAATGCCTAAATCACTATCTTCTGCCTCTGAGACAATAGAACTCAGGGTATTAAAACTGAAGGTTTGGCAGAAGTGAAGGAGAAACCAAGATAGGAACTGGAGAAGGGATGAGTCCCTGGGAAGTCACACAAGAAAGAGAAAGGAAAGAAAATACTAGTGATGATGTTTGGAAATAAGAACTTCATCTTGTTCATCATGCACACGTAACACAGTTTTGTTTTGTTTTTCTGTCTGTGTTCTTGAGACACAGAAAAGTACTCACTGATGGGAGTATAAATGGGAGTAAATTATGTCACATAGATTTTTTCCTTATTCTTTTAGGTGTAATGTAATTATTAAGGTACATATCATTTGATCCCATAAAAGGGAATGCAATGAAAATGCGTCCTGAAAACAAAACAGGATATTTGGGGAAAAACCCACATAATTGGGAAAAAATATGATAGTTACACACTTTAAATAAACAAATTATTTTAGAATAATAAAACAAAAACTTTGTAAAGATCTATAACAAAATATTAAGAGTGATTTCAGTACAAGGATTCTATATGGTTTTAATTTGTTCTATTAACTTTTATCTTGACTTAAAAAAAAAAACAACCAATGTGCATGATTTTAAGACAATGAAAAAAATGGAATTTAGGGAAAAGTGTTTCAGTAGTGTATTATAAAACCAGTAGCCCTTGTTAAACCATTGGATGTCATTGTTTTCTTTCTTCCTTCCTTTCTTCCTTCCTTCCTTTCTTTCTTTCTTTCTTTCTTTCTTTTTTTCTTTCTTTCTTTCTTTCTTTCTTTCTTTCTTTCTTTCTTTCTTTCTTTTTCCCTTCCTTCCTTCCTTCCTTCCTCCCTCCCTCCCTCCCTCCCTCCCTTCCTTCCTTCCTTCCTTCCCTTTTTCTTTCTTTAATTTTACATTTATTTATTTATCTTTAAATTAAAAAATTATTTAAGTATACTTACTTTACATCCCAAGGGTGTCCCCTCCCTCTTCTCCTCCTAATCTCCCCTCTCCCTTTTTTCCTCTTTCCCTCTTCCTTTTTCCTCCAGAAAAGGGAAGCTCCCCCATCAACCCTTCCTAGTTACATCAGGACTGAGCATATCCTCATCCCCTGAGGCCAGGCAAGGCAATCTGCCAGGGGGAAGTGATTCAGAAGCAGGCAATAGAATCCATATTAGAACTCTCCCCTACCTCCAATAGCCAGACAACCCCCATGAAGACCAAGCTGCCCATCAGGCACATGCGTGCAGGGACCATGCACACTCCTTAGTTGATGTCTCAGTCTCTGAAAGCCCCCGTGAGTTTGGATTAGTTGTCACTGTTGGTCTTCTTGTGGGATTCCTGTTCCCTCTGGGTCCTTCCATCTTTCTCCCAAAACTTCCATGAGATCCCCAGAGCTCTGCCCCATGCTTGGCTGCAAGATCCACCATCTGTCTTAATCCGTTATGGTACATTTACACAATGTTATACTACTCAGCTATTAAAAATAAGGAAACCATGAAATTTGCAGGCAAATGGATGGAAATAAAAAAGATCAACCCAGACCCAGAAAGACACACATAGTATGTACTCACTTATAAGCTATCCTTGCAGATGGAAGCCTAACATGACTGTCATCTGGGAGGCTCCGTCCAACAGCAGATAGAGACAGATGCTGCGACTTGCAGTAAATTGCTTTCTAGAGAACAGTCACCACGAGAATATGCCTTTTCTTCTATCAGACCCTTAGATCGGGTGACTTGTGAAGGGCAGTGAAAGCATCCAGTTGTGGCAAAGAATTACTGTGGATTGTGATTTGGAGATCAGCTTGCCATTAAGCTTGGGCTGACATTCTAGATCCCAAGAGTGAAGTTCCTGAATGTCCTTCCACCTGAAGGTGTGTGTATCAGAACTCCAGTATGGCGGGCCTGAGAGGGCACCGACGCTTCCTGAAGATCTTTTGTATTTTAAAGGGGATTGCCCTTAATGTTAGTGAACAACATTCTAGAAGCTTACATAAAGAAACATTTAAGCATAAATATGGCATTCAACCTTGAAATAATATTATTCCACTGTTCTGCAGCCAAAATAAAGGCAATTTTAAGATACGATACCTTAAGTTTGGTTTCTACAGTTGCCATGATAGTCTATGTGCTAATTACATGTGAAATGAAAGCAAGTCTATATCATAACATACAGGGCCATACTGCTTTAACCATTGTTTTAATGCTTGGGGCTGATGTATTTGCTACTCTTAAGTGAGGTATGTAGGTAGGATATCCAAGAATATGTGCGTCCGTACATTCTCTGAGATAGGTTTCCCCTAAAGTAAGTGTCAATGTTTTACCAGGTTTCAATGGGAAACTTGATAATTTATCTACGATTTTAGAGAGCTTAAGTTGATCTTGGAGAAAGGGGGATGAGATGATGGCTTTGCCCAGCAGTTGCTGAAGGCCAGGCTAGCTAATATTCCTGAATTACCAGTGCTCCTCTTAGATGCTGTTGGAAATAGACTCTGGTGACTTGGCCTCCACACTTGCCTCACTTTGCTTTGATTTTTGAAAGCTATTTTTAGATAATAATAAGAGATTGTGTTTCCAAACTCCTTTTTAAAAGTCACTATTGATTTGATACTGAATCCTGAATGCCAACAAATAAGGAGAATTATTTCCATTTTGATTTACCAAAATATATGTCGAGATACAAAATTTCTCTGAAAACTGCTAGTGTGAATCAAGCCTATTTAAAAGCCCCGTAGTAGTATGTGTCACACCACTAGTACATACAACTTACTCCAAGATGGAAAAACACTTCAACGTTAGGAAGTATTTCTTTACAGGAAATTACCAGAGCATTATGTAGGAATATACATACATACATACATACATACATACATACATACATACATATATATACATATATATGTATATATATATATATATATATATATATATATATATATATATTCATTTACTCTGAAAACCCAAATGAGCCTACTAGAAATGATCATGTATTCTAAAGCTGATGTTTAAAAATGATAAAGCTTCTCCATAGCTTATCAATAATTAAGAAAGTTATTTAGAGAGCATTCCCTACAACACCATATAACCAAGTTCGACAATGATCCTACTGGCTGCAGGTGAAGAATCCATCACACGGTTAGTGAGGCACAAAGGATACATGGTCAAATAAAGAGATCAACCATGTTGGGGCTTCACGGTTGGTGAAAGTTCACTGGGCAATTGAAGGATGCACAGCAGATGAAAATACATGTTAAGAATCAATATAGGAAAATAACCATGATCACTTGAGAACACAAGGTCCTGGTGGTTGAGAGTGGGCATTCTGAGTGAGCTGTTCTTCATGAATATGAATGAAGTCTACCTCAAAACTGAATGTGACTCAAGTCATCCTTGCCAAAATCTAAGCCTTCTTTGTTAGAAGCTTCGCTTCCTTCTTTTTCCCACACAGTCTTCTCCACTGTGTGTGTGTGTGTGTGTGTGTGTGTGTGTGTGTGTGTGTGTTCTTATGGCTGAACCTAGGGCCCGGTGCATGCTAAGCACTCAGGGCCGTTGAGCTATAGCCATAGCCACAGCCATGGTTCATCTGTGTTCTCTGCATCCCTCCCTGTCCTTCAGAAACATACCTCTTCTGTCCAGCCTTCCTTCTGCTCCTCACAGATCCGTGCCAGCTGGGAATATCTTCCTCTCATGCCTTTATAGTCAAACATCTAGGGACCCATTCTAATCTCATCTGCATCCTGATTGTCAGCAGGATATTTATACATAAGATTTGATAAGCCATTCATCTTGGAATCAGAGTCTCTCAGGAGCAGGAGGGAGATATGGGCCAAGGGCTTCAGTTACACCTAGCCTTTGTAACACACTGACAGGTACACATTCTGTCTAGGCTGCACAATTTACCAGGGCTGCAAAGTCTTGTGGGAAGAAAGTCCTAAGCTGTACTTTTTTATTTGCCTGCAGATGCTATTCATTGCGTCTCATCAACAAGCTGGTGGTCTGTGCTGAAATAGCTCAGGGACCACTGAGCTTACTGGAGTGGCTTGTCCCAAAGTACAAGTCACCCTGTCTCATTTCCTGGAGTTGATGTTCATCATGAGTTTGTGGGGTCATCTTGAGATTTGCGGTGCAGCATACTGAACTGAACGTATCTGTGGGTCTCTCTTGCCCATTTTCAGAGGTCGGAGGTCTGAATGCAGTATTTGGGACAGAAGCAGGCATTGATCACATGCTCAGTGTTTGTTAAACAAACACTGAGTTAAAAGTACCTTTTAACTTGCATTATTATGTTTCTGCCTACATTTAGATAGAACATTTCTTTATGGAAAGCAACCTTAAGTGCTATGTTTTCTGGAACTTGATTGTAAAATTTGGGCTCAAGGGCCCTGCAAGATGGCTCAGTGGGCAGAGATGCTTGCCACCACGCCTGACAAGCTGAGTTAGATTCTCCAGAACCCACGTAATGGAAGGAGAAAGTTGTCTTCTGTCTGTGTTCTTTGATACACATGTACACATGCTCATCTAAATAAAATAAAAAATAGAGATGTAATGGAGATCATTGAATTATTTCCATTTAGAAATATAGGTTAATAGCTGAAATGCATGAAATAGTCAATACTGACATGGAAAGAACAGTGCTCATTCTTCAGATTAAAAAGCATGTCACACGTTTTCATTGTTACCTAAGCTTTTCATGGAGAAATAAAGAAATTCTAAATTGCTCTCAGTGTTATATAAATTTTTATAATGTTGACAGCCCAACACTTTTAAATAAAATAGGATTAAAATCAAGAATATAGTTTAAAATGAAGCTATGTACCACACTGCACCTATCTAATATATAGAGAGAAGAGTTTTATTTTTAATTAATCTTATTCAAACTCTCAGAGTGAACAAGAATTTATGTAATCCTTTTGCAATGAAAAAGAAAAGGAGAAATAAGGTAGCATTTCACATATAAATACTTAATTACTGCCCTCTCTGTGTAATACCCATCTCTCTGAGTTCTCTGCGCTAGAAAACACATGGAAGAATTCAGATATGGTCCCTACCCTCAAGGGGACTATATAAAGACACATGTCTAAGATACTTGAAGTAGGAACAAGAATGAAGGGACTTCAAAGACATTGTCTGGGACTAGATCTACAAGGTCAGGCACCATGTTGTTTCCATGTAATGAATAGTTCCTGAGTACATTAAGGAAACTTGGTGCTAATTTATGGTAGGCATGAGAATCTCTTTACATGCCTATTAGTTCTTTGAACTTGTTTGTGAAAGTTAGCATCCAGCCCTCAAGCTGCTACCTGTGTCCAGATGCCAAAATATCATCTTGTTTTACTTCCAGGTTCTAAAATGGAGAAAAAGTAATTTAGACACATTTTTTTTAAAGGGCTGGAAATATTATGCCAAAAAAGATGTTTGATACCTGTATAGTAAAAAGCTCCTTCCCTTTGATGTTGTGTGGAACCCAGCCAATTTGGGATCCTCCCAAAAAATCAGAGGACCCCTTGAGGTTGCTAAAATCCAACTGATGTGTCAAGTGGAGTGCAGCTTTGAGAGAGAAGGTCTAGTGGCACAATTGTTAGGTTGCCTCCAAGCAATGACAATAAACAGTATAAATAAGCTACCCGGGACCAATTAACAAATACTAAGCTATACACCCAAACACTGCTCTAAAGTGAGCCACGGAGGAAGTGACCCCTGACCCCTGAAAAGTCGGCATGCTTACATAGTAAGTAAGGGATCCATTATGTGTTGTTAATAATGATGGTTAATGGCATATACATATACGACTTGGCAAATGTTTGACGTATTTACCTAGGAGTACTAAACAACAAATCTCTCGCCCCTTTTAATCCAAAAGTGGGTCTTTTTACCTATTTGCTTGACCTATTTTGTAAATTTTCTGTTGTGAATTATATTTTAACTTAGTAAGATATGGAGGACAATTGGTCTCATAGAACATGATAGCCCATTAATGCGCTAGCATTGTTCGGTATGATAAAGAGCCTTATTGTTTATCATGTCTTATAATAAAGATTTATCAGCAAAGATCTGGGTTAGAGTATGATGCACACAGGTATAGTCTTCCAACTTTATTTTCAAGCAAAAATTACAGTCTATCAATGGTGATTGATATGTCACCATGCTAACGGCAGTACTTAGGATCAGCTGCCTGATGCCTGAGAGTGTAGGGAGAACAGAGATTTTATTCTTTGCAGCCCAGAAGTAAATTTTACCTTTCCATAGATTTAAAAAAAAATATGTTGAGATACCTCTCAGTTTGCAATTGTATGTTTTTATTTCTATGTAAATAAAAATGTGGTCATAGAGATATTTTGGAATGTGTAGAAATACCACATTTCAACTTGACTAGTTTTGACCCCTAACTTTCGTTAAGACTTTCCAAACAAACAAAAAAATCATTTTAAGTTACACCACAAAATAAGCATTGCAACTTTAACTGTTAAACTTGGGCAATTTCAACACTGAAAATTGATTTCACATAAACGTTCATCAGAATGAATGACTTGCCATGGCAATTAGTAGCTACATCTGAAACAACTTTGAATTTTCCAAAAGCCGGTACCAAGAGGGCAGGCTCGCCGAACTGGAAGCACATCAGGAGATACGGGACAAGCAAATACCTTTTGTAAAACTGATCTCGACCTGAATAACCTCCAGGGAACTTCTGATGTGGTTCCAGGTTCAGAGAAGAAAATAGGAAACAATTTGCTCGGTGCGAGTGTTCCAGAACTGCCCTGGACTGGCTGAGGGGATGCTCTGGCTGCAAACGGATGACTGTGGATGAAAAGCAACGAGGTGACCTGATCGCTTTCCAAGGCTGTAAAGCCTGTGGTTGACCTTAGGAAATACACTGTCACCTTATAAGAAAAGCGTACACTGCCGAAGTGTTTATAAAGTCACTTGGCATGCCAGCTAGTCTCATCAGCACGGCTGGCTGGGACCGAAGACTAAGGATCCACAGAAATGGGATCGAACCAAAGCAACACAAGACAGCTAGAAGCTCGTATTTCTAATTTTTGATTTGATTTCAAGTTATCACACAATTTTGGAAGTTAATAAGGCATGCTTTTCTTTCACTTGCTCCACAAATATTCAGTTATGGAACCTTCAAGAAGCTGTATCAATTCAAGCGACTCCAAGGTCCAAATGAGACAAAGGTGGTGAGGATTAGGCCACAACATAACACTTTTTTTTGGTCCTATTTGGGGCTTTCCAGATTCTCAGTGAACACACTGTCCCTCCATCACACACCTCCATCATAACCCCCTTTCTCTGAGAGCTTAACCAATGGGCCAGTGGTTCTCAACCTTCCTAATGCTGCAATCATTTAATACAGTACCTCATATTGTGGCAACGTCCAGCTTTAAAATTATTCTATTGCCACTCCATAGCTGTAATTTTGCTACTGTTATGAACCATACTGTAAATATCTTATAATTCTGATAGTCTTAGTCAATCCCTGTGCAAAAGTCATAGGATTGTGACCCACAGGTTGAGAACCACTGCCATAGGTTCTCATCTTTGGCTCTGGGAACAAAATGTGCTCTGAAGTGAGCAGTTTGATTATGCGGGGTTCTAGATATGCCTTGAAACGCCATGAGGCTTCCCAGTGACTCCGACCTTAGATCAAATCTCCCCTTAGTCTCATCGAGTGTAAGCTGAGTTCCCACTTCATTCTAGTTTTGCACATCACTTTTGACCTTAATTCTTAGGTGTTTGTTTCATCTCTCTTGAACTTAAAAGTTATACTTAGGAATAAGGCATCTGCCTGGGAAAGGTATCTCAGGCCTATAATTCTAGCACATGGGAGGCTGATACAGGAGGATCACCCTTCACAAATGATGCCAGTCTGGAGTATATAATGAGTTCTAGAAAAACCTAGGCTACAGGGAGATTCAAAAACAAAGAAAAAAACAAGCAAAACAAAACAAAGGCACGAAAACTGTCACTCAGAGATGCCTTGTGTGATCAATGCTTTCAACTGCTAGCTTCCCTGTATGGATTTGGTCTGACAACAACACCCGTCTTTTTAAGGGAGCTCATTTCTCCTCAGGAGATCTCTGCAGCCTTGTTCTGGTTTCTGCACTCCAGGAGGTCTGGGATCAGGTTTAAGAGCCCTCTCCCATCAGGTATCAATTTCTCTTCACTTTCTCTTTCAAGCCCAAGGATTAAATTGTTCCTTACTACATCTGTGCTTCCAGTTTTGACTCTGTAGCTCACCTGTGAGATACTATAAGCCTGGATGCTGATTTTTGTCTTCATGGACCTGGAGAAAGGACCTAGCAGCTGACCAGGTTGGCATCAATATCTGGCTGTGAAAACACAGACAATCCGTGGGTTTCTATTGGTATCCCTCTTCCCTAGGCATCTGGAGTAGTTTTTTTGAGGAGTTATTTGAGTGATGTAAATACCTTTATGTCTCTAGAGTCTTTTTCACAGGAATTCAAGTAAAAGAGAAGAGAAATGATTGTATACCTCTCACTGTTAGCCTGAACCTCATGTCTGAAGTTAGGCCTACTCACTACACCTGCTCTCCCACTATCTGGAGTGGGCTGTGAACAGTTGTTCTGAATCTAAAGCAGAGAACACAAGAGAACAAGGTTGTACAAAATAAATAAATCAAGGCTTGCTGTAGTTGGGGTGGTTGACATTTCCCCACATCTGATCTCTGTGCCATTCCCAGTGCTGTTCTGTGGTAGAGCATTGGGATGGTTCACGGTGTCTATAGGACATAGGAATCCAGGGATGAAGCTGCCATTTGCAATGGGAAGTAAATAATGGTTACTGGTTGCAATGATGATACTTTGGCTCTGATTTGTTCTTTAGAGTAAGACAGAAAGTGCTTAAAAATTAAGGATGTTTTAGTTTTTTCATTTAGCACATATGAAGGACTTTCTAAGAAGTATCATCTCTGAGAAACTGATCAGAACCTTTAAGTTATATTTATTACTAAATGTGTAAATAAACTTGTGAAATAAAAAGAAAACATGCTTTTGTGTTCCAAACAGTTTGGAAAAAACTATAGCAAACTAACCTAATTAACTAATTAATTATTAAGAAATTAATTGGTGAGATAGTCCTTCTCCCTTTGTTGTTTTTCTTAATCACATACAAGACCTCTGAAATCCCATTTTCCCATTTGTTATATCTTCACAATTGATGGTCCCATCATTCCTGCCACCAGTGTCCACCAGTGTCAGCTAGGACCTTCTGACTGCCCAAACAGTGAAGATTCTGAAGTTTTTATCTGAAGTGAAGTGTTTGCCACATTTGACATTTTTGGTTCCGTCTTGATAATTTTGTTCTCTTGCTTTCCAGGGCACTATTCCTGGAACTGTACGAACTATACTACAGTTCTGCCTCTAAAAGTTCATGCTCTAAATTGACATGATCATGTACGCCCAAGCTTTTCCTGATCTGTTTTTGTGGCTTCAACTATTGCCTATTTTCTCAAGACTCCCAATCCTCCCTCCAGTCTCAACCTGCCCCTTTTAGCTTCTCCATACCTGTGGATCCAACTGCCCGCTCAGAACACCACCTGGATGTCCTACAGGCATCTCCAAAGCAACATGTTGAAAACTGAACTCGTCATGTTTTCCCTAAGCGGATGCCTTTTCAGTTCTTGGTCTCACATGCTGTCTCAGCTTTCTCATCAGTCATGCAAGTTAGGAATCCCCTTTGATTCTTCCCACTCCTTCATTC
Source organism: Psammomys obesus (assembly GCF_907164565.1). Classification (NCBI taxonomy): domain Eukaryota; kingdom Metazoa; phylum Chordata; class Mammalia; order Rodentia; family Muridae; genus Psammomys; species Psammomys obesus. The sequence continues at coordinate 2,013,603 of NW_026590663.1, read as the reverse complement.
CACAGATAAAACCTACAGATTATGCTCCTTAAAAATAGCTTGCATTTGTTGCCCACTTCTATCTTATGCTTGCTGCTTCTGCCCTGTCTGTAGTAGCCCTTCACCATTTCTCATCCGACTTCTGGAAAAATTAGCTACATTCTTGGCTTGGTTCTCTCCACATCCTCCCTCTTTGGTTATAAACTTCTGAAGATAGACGTATTTACTTTTATTTTTGTGCATGGGTGTTTGCCTGCAGATATGCATGTGACACACACGGGTGCAATTTTTTAGTCAAAAAAGGCTTCAGATTCCCCAGAACTGCAGCTGCAGACACTGGTAAGTTACCATGTGGGTGTTGGAAATGATGTGCAGGCTCTCTGCAATAGTGAATATTTTAAAGACATCGCTCGGGTCCTGGCTTATAAATTTTTTCAAACAGAAATACTACCTCATTCTCTGTGTAAGAATTTCAATGACTGTCCACTACCTACAGGGTTTAAGGCTAAGCTTTCACCGTGATTTGGGCCTGAGTACTTTTCTCCAGTCTCTGCTTCTGTTTTGTTTTTTAAACTGATGCTCTGCCATGTCCAGAATTTCTCCTGGTTCTCTGAGACCAGAGTTACTCATGATTCCATAGGATCAGAATGGCCTACCTCTCGGGGCCTTGGCTAGGGCCAGTTTTCTACCACAATCCAACTAAGCAGTTTTATTGCTGTTGTTTGGTATCTTTTTGATTGTTTGTTTTTATTGTTGTTGCTTCTAAAGAGGAAGGTCACTCAGTCTCCAGACCTGGACTTACACCTCTTTTCCTGTATCTACGAACACGCTACTCTACATATTGTGTCATATGGGCCTTTATAAATTACATTTTTAGTAGTATCTTGAGGCTAGGGAAGAAATGTGCCTTATTTATTTTCACTTTCTACTGTTTAGCTCTAGAAATGGACTCATTAAACAAATGCTGGATGATTGCATCAAGGAATAAACAAGATTGAAATATTTGGAACAGAATATAGGGCAAAGGTTTAGAAGAGTATTCATGTGTAAACAGGACTTGGTAACTGACTTTTTTGGGTTGTTAACTAGTCAGGAAGGACAAGCAAAATCTTCAGTTTGTAAGTGGCAGTAAGGGCATACGAGTGGGAACAAAAATTAGTGAGGTCTTGAGTCATCTTTGAGGACATATGGCTTTTGAGATGTTTTTTGGAGTCCTGTGATGCATCCTCCAGCTGATTACACAACAGTAGTAAAGTCTTCTTAGAGTACTAGGAAACATTTCCAGACAAAATTGCCATAGTAATGTATTGCAAATACTCATGCTTTGGGAAGATATTCCTGAAGGTGCAGTAGTGGCACTTATATCTAGCTGGAAGCCAACACCTGTCTGATTGGACTGAAGGCCCACTCAACAGGAGGGAAATTACGCGTGTTACTGGAAACCTAGCCAATTACCCGGGGCTAGTGAGGTTATAAATCTTAGAGAAGCATAGTTTAGCTACTTTAACTAAACCAGTGAAATTCCTAAAATGCATTCTAAATATCCGTCCTTGTACTCATAAATAAGCGTATCTCTCTTCCTCATCAAAGAAGCTTGTCTTTGCAGAGATGGAGACCATTATGGAAAGCCGCAGTGGTCCAAATGCAGAAAGCAACTGATGACGGGTGTGCCCAGCCCAAGTGGATACATTGACAACACAACCACACACCTTATGCTCTGGAAAGGTCATGGAAGAAGTGGGTGAAAAGAGTCTAAGAGCTAGAGGATTAAGAAGTCAACTATGTGATTGTGTTTCCCAGAAATGGCAGGAAACCTGCACCTATGACACCTTAATAAGACCTGAGTGATAATGAAAACATCACCAATAGATAAGATAGAGGAGAGCAAAATAGCACAGGGCTCTAACCCTAGATTAATAACTACTGGCAACTAATGACTGTAGAGAGCAGGAAAATAAGTCTTCCCCAGGAATGAGCCCTTAATTGGTCTTGTGATAGTAAGTGGTCAGTTCTGGAATTATTCCTATAATACTTATACATTTATGCACATGTGATGATACTAATTAAAGGTAAGGGGGTTGTAAATTTGCAAGTGATTGAGGGGGAACATAGGAGGGAGAAGGGTTGGAGAGAGGAGAGGGAGGAGAAAATGATGTAATTAAAAAGTAAGGGGATAAGGGTAAGAATTAGGAGAGAGAATAGAAATCAGTGGGAGCATCTCTGGGAAGGGGAGGCTCCTGGGAGTCTATGGAGGTGACCCTAGCTGAAACTCCAAGCAACAGGTGTTAAGGATCATGAAGTCAGCACCTCCTGTTGCCAGGTGGGACTCATAGTGGAGGGAGGGGGGCATCAACCCACACATAAAACCTTTGACCCCAAATGTGTGTTGTCTACAAGAAGTGTAGGAATAAAGATGCAGCAGAGAGTGAGGAAACAGCAAACCAGCAACTAGCCCAGCCTGAGACCCACCCCACAGAAGAGGGCTGACCACAGTCATGATTAATGATATTCTGCTAGGCTTGCAGATAGGAGTCTAGCATATCTGTCTTCTGAGAAGCTTCATTCAGCAGATGATGGAAACAGATGCAGAGACCCAAGGCCAAGCAATAGGCTGAGATTGGGGAATGCTGTGGAAGAGTGGGAGGAAGAATAGAGGGAGCTGAAGAGGTCAAGGACACCACAAGAAGAACTACAGAGTAAACTAACCTGGGCCTACAGGGACTCACAGAGCCTGAACCACCAACCAAAGAACTGAACCTAGACCTCTATACATATGTAGCAGTTATTACTTCAGTTTTAGACCAATGAATTTAAGGAGTTTGTGTGTGTGTGTGTGTGTGTGTGTGTGTGTGTGTGTGTGTGTGTGT
>NW_026590663.1:1875466-2010747 GCF_907164565.1 Psammomys obesus | reverse complement strand
GTGTGTGTGTGTGTGTGTGTGTGTGTGTGTGTGTGTGTGTGTGTGTGCATAGTGCTGGGATTTGAAACCAGGGCCTTACGCACAGTAGGCAAGTGCCAAGTGTCTTATTACTGAGTTACATCTTCTATCCAAAGGCATTTTGTTTACTCTCAGTCCTCGCTGTGTTTAGACGCTAAATTTGAAATGTGAAGGAGAAAGAGACGAACATTATTTCTAAGCTCATCATGTTGTTTATCCAATTAAGTCAAATAATAAAGCGTGTCATATTAAGACTGAAGAACCACAGAAAAACCATCTCTAACAGAACTAAAATAAATGCCTTCCTCTTTTCTTTCCATGTCTGTATATAAAGGCAACCTGTTGGGTGTTAATGCCAGATGCTTTCTGTTGCCTGACTCAAAAGTTGCAGTCATATTTGCCAGAAATTAAAGCAATTACATAAGGCCTGCACCACTGATTAGACTAATTAATAACCACCCAGTACTTGTGGGTTTGCCCTTTCTGTAGCTGGATTGGGCTGACAGAGTTTGCAGGTCTCTGCTTTCACACTAGATGTTTGCCGTACAATGAAAGACACCATCTGAAACCTCTGTTGTGCAGAGCTCCCGGGATCTGACCCTCTTTGCTGTCCTGCATCAACACTGGAAAAACAAGATTTCATTCCCACCCATAAAAAGAAACACCTGTTTTGCTAATCAGTGAGGAAGTTTTAGTCAAAACGGGTGCACACTATTTGGAAACAGCTTAGAGATTCATGGTGACAGCCTATTCGGCTTTTGTTGCATTGACAGACAAAAGCGGCTTTCCAAAACCCTCTTTCACCTGGGACAGACACAATTTAGAGAAACACGTTTGCTCTGTCTGCAGTAGAATTGTGGGCATAGAGCAATCATAGAGCAATGAGATGTTAGTGTCTCAATGCAATGCTTATGCCCGCTCCTCCCAAGCGTCCTTGACTGTATGTGGTGATAGCTTAGTTGAATACCAGGAGATAAAACCCCTGCACTAAAATTCTTGACATTTCCTGTTTTTTTCTATTATCTTCAGGTGACCTTTTTCTTTTTCTGCCAGTCACATAAAATGAACATGAAGCAAAAAAAAAAAAAAAAAAAAAAAAAGGATAATCAACAGAATTTTTACATTTCATTATGTAATAGTTTAGAAAGACTGTAACATGTTAGTGTCATCATGAGAGCTGGCCTGAGGTACACTGCTTCAAACTGCCAGTAAAGAACAATCATGTCCATGATCAATGTGTGAGTTTAGCGACCATGTGAACAGGGGTCAATTGAGAAAGATGACCTCATCAATTCCACACTGGAGCTACAAAGCCAAATGCCCCTGAAAGCCGATTTCATCGCAATCCGAAGAGAGTGAGCATGCATTGCAGCATTCAGGAACCAGCTGGAGTCACCTGTGGAAGACGCACATGGCTTGCCCTCAAGCCATGAGGAACACAGTTAGCCGAAGGCAACCTGTGTGTGCTAGCTGTAGGAAAACATAAGCTCGTAAGTTATATTTTACCTGTCATGCTTAAATCTTTCTTTTGTAAATCAAAGATGGTTTCTGCTAGAAGTAATTATAAATCAGTATTCTACTGTGGGGGGCGGTCAAAGAAGTTTGTTTGTGTGTGTGTGTGGTTTCCAAATTCCAGGACTATTAGTCTAAACCACAGGCGACCTGGGTAATAAAATCACATTGGAAGGACATCTTCCATTTTTAAGCACTCTGCGCCTCTGGCCTCTGGCGGGCATTTCCTTGTTAGTCTTTCAGAGCACTAAAGCTGTAAAAGAAAAGCACACACTCTTCCTCTAATGTACTAATTGAAGACACATTATATAAACATAAATAAGTAAACATTTTCTAAAAGAAGTTAAAAATTTTTTGTGAGTTTGGTGACTATTGGCTTGCTTTTGTGATCCACCATGATCCTGGGATGGTTTGTTTTTCTGTTTGTTTGTTTTTCTCTTCCAAACTACTTGGGCATGCATTTTTAAGCATTTAGCTTTTATAACTAGGACAAGTACTCTGCAGGTGATGTATTTTGTTGTGGAAGTGAGCAGAAACACAGTATGCTACAACTTAAAATCTGTTCTGCAGCAATATGGCCAAGTTTCAAGCTGGGAGTTGAAAACTTAGATGTTTCCCCCGTGGCTGCTGGGTCTCACTTCTCTGAGACGTAGTGTCACTGGTCACTTAAGAAGATGGTGTGCATCTATCAGCAGAGCATAGAGGACAGGCACCATCTTAATGGCTCTTGGGTGTTTATAGGCTCTGGGGACCAAGATGGAGTGAAGTCAGCTAAACAAATGAACAGGATCTTTCACTAGTTAACTGACTAAACGTATTCTGGGTTGTTAAGGGAACTGATCAAGAGAGAAGTGGGGTGAATCAAGACATGATGGGGAGGTAACTGGGGTGCCCTTTGTCTGATGTCAGCAGAGTCTCCTGAGACCTACATTCACACAAAGGCTAACAAAGGAGCTCATATCCCCAGTGTGGGGTGGCTGTTGCTTCTGACCTGACACATTCCCACCTAGAGAGAGGCAGGAGACTGGGATAACCCAAGCAGCTAAGAAACTTACAAGACTCAGGAAGCCCAGAAATCGAAAGGATTCTCAGATACCATGGCCAAGGTTAAATTAAGCCATGACCACTGCAATGGGGAGAAGAGTCTGGGTTGGAGCTGCCCTCCAGGGGAGCAGGGAACTCTGGGAAGGCAGCTTCTGTAATTTATCACCCATGTTGGGGTGGGCTTTTCAGTGAGGTAGAGACCGGCAAGTCACATGTTCTTGTAACAACCTTTCCCCGATGTCCCTGGGGGCATCTTAAGAAATTCCCTGGGATTTCTGGTGGGAGGGAGGTGAGACTCACCTTCATGCTCTCAGCCACCCACCATCCTGGGTTTTCCGTGCCTGAACACTAACTTCTAACAGCTCGTTTCACCAAGCTGGTGGTCACCTTACCTCTTTTTGACATGACTTTTCTCATGCAAAACAACACAGACAGTACATTAAAGGTATAAGATACAAATGAACAAAAACTAAATCCAACAATGCAAAGCTACAAACTCCAAAAGCCTGAGGAGAAATACCTCGTGGAAATGGCATCCACAGTTGCCCTGCAGAAATTCTTTGTGCCGTCCCATCGTGACAGTGAATGTGTCCACTACTTCGTAGCCGTGCTTCTTGGCAGCCTCCAGAATGCGCAGATTTTCTTTATGTAAGTTCTGTACTTCACTCTGTATTGCCAAGCAAGAGACACAGGGTTTTTATTAACTGAGGATTATCTTATGATTTAGCAACTCGAACAGACATTATGTAAACAGCATCTTCTTTTATCAAGATCGGTTGTATTGTGAGATGAATGTCATGTCAATTTTAAAAATAAAGACACGCTCTAATTTTTTTCTCAAAGCATCAGCATAACCATTCATGTATACATGATGCAACAATTAATGGATAACAGATATTCTCAGTTTTTATTTTTTTCCTTACCTAAAAACGATTAAGTTTATTGCTCATAAGTACATTTAAAATTTTCAAATTGTAAACTGGTATTTGACATACCACGGGACAGGCCTTCATTTGCTTGGATTCACATTTAATTAAGCCACTTGAATATTAGTTGGCACCTGATTTTTGCTTCGCTTCCTGCTGAGGGACAGAACGGTGGGTTACATGGTATGTGGTCCATGCTTGTACGTCACAACCCTCTAATTGGAGAAATGGATCTATCCACAGCTAGTAAGTCCTTCATTCGGGGAAAGCACACCAGATTCTGCGCTGAGAGGAGGATCCCTGGCAGAAGTGCGGCAGCTGCACCATGACACTTCCAGAGGACTCCAGGGTAGTTTGGAGTGAGGTTTGCTACTTGGACATGGAGGAAGAGTATGGTCGGGTGAAGCAGCAGAACTGAGCGAGGGTTCCGGCTGCTGTCCCTCTGGATCACAGTCTCCCCTCCTGTCTTGCTGTGTTGCTGCCAGTGACTGAGTCTAGCTAGGGCTCTAGTTCAAGTCCACCCTGTCAGGAAGGGACAGCACCACCTATTACTCTGGCTCCAAGACCTTCCCATGCCTGGTTCAGTTTCTCAAAACCGGCCTGCAATCTGAGACTTTCTCCCCAATCCAGCCTACTTCCTCTCCTTTCCCATCAGACACTGTGTCAAATTCAGTCTTCAGCACGTTGGCTACTCGGTAGATATGTGGTGAAAACTGAACGGCATTCATTGGACTGCAGTGCAAATGCTTCCTGCCTACGCCTCAACACTTCTGTTTATCCCCTCTACGCATTTCCTCAGCACTTCTTCTTAGTCCATCAGTCCTGTTGTGATGCCTCCCAACGAACACAGGGAAGGAATCACCATCCCGTTTCCCATCTCTGAAAGGTAATAGGAATTTTTTTTTTCCTCATTAGAAAAGGCAAACAACTACTAGCATTTGTTAAGCCAACAGCAGGATAAAAGAAGTGGAACACATCATTTATTTTTCTTCTGTTTGCGGGGCTTGCATGCTTATTTATAACCTAGCACTCAGAGAAGATTGTTTTCTTTAAGATAAAGTCAGTGACTAGAGAAATGTCATAAAGAGGAAGCCCCAGATTAATACTTAATAAGTTAATACTTGACTGGTGTGAGGAGGTGGAAGAGAATATGATCCATGAAGAGGACATGGATTTGAAGACCCAGAGCCACTGAGAGCATGGCATGGTCTCATGTACGTGTGTACCTGCGCTCTGGTGAGAAGGGGAGAGTCTACACAGGAAGCCAGAGGCCCATCTTGAGCAGCTCTGAGAGTATATGCTAGAGTTCAGAATGGGGTCCCTTGCTTCTTTCTGTTTTCTACCTCTCTTCTTCCCACCTCCTGCCTTCACTCTGTTTATTAAAACCGACGAGCTGGACCACGGCTCTGGCGGCAGGCAGAATCTCAACAGTCTACAGTATAGTAAGTGCAGAAGACATACCTGCTGAGACAAATGGTTGGGAGCTAACGACCTAAACATAAGGGGTCACAAGTACCAGCTGCTGTGAAGGACACTGTAACCAGAAATAAGCGGTGCTACCAGCATCTCCCGGAAGAACCGCAGCCTTTGAGTAACACTGAAAAGGTTCTAACTCCTAATTTAGGGCACAAAACTATCCAAGTTTCCTTCCCTGATCCCCAGTTGTCCTAAAACCTTCTACTCCAACTTACTCTAAGTTGCCCAAACCCAAGATGGCCTCAGTATGGCGGATTTGGAGTTCGGGCTTTGACTACAGTTCTCTTGCATTGTAGATCACTCGGCATTCAAGAAGGCAAAGTTTTGAGTAAGAAGGCGATACCACGCTTTTTGTGCTTGAAAACACTAGATGGGCTCAATATAGACACAAAGGATGACCTTAAGCTGCTGACAGTGTGTCCCTGACCTGTGACTGTGCTCACTTGTAAACATGGGCTGGTCTCTGCGCTTGAACAGGAACGGCTGGTTCTCTGACCTACAGATACCTTTCTTTCCCATGCTATTTTTTTCTTCTCAGTGCTGAGACAAATTTACTATCTCAAGAACTAGCCAGAGGCACCTAAAACCTCTCATTTATGGCTATCCAACTAGAGAAAAAACCAATAATATTACACACACACACACACACACACAAAAGATACTATTTCCCAAAAGAGTCACTGATATTGACGGTCTCACTTGTGGTTTCAGCATGAATCTGAGAGCCTCTTGCTAGAACCTCTAACAGTGAACACACAAGCTCTCTCATCTATGCGTTCATTGCTGTTTAGCACAGCTTGGATTTGGTTTTTTTCTTCCTCGATCTCAGCACATCATTTATAGTATATTTATGGGCTACAGTCTCCTGGTCTGCAGGAACAGTTAGGGTACATTTGGAATATATTTCATAAGTGCATATATATATATTTTTTTATTTTTATGAAGGCTGACAAAATGGTAGCATGTCTGTTGGCTCCTTTGTGATCAGGGATCCTAAATCCCTGCAGCCTAGGAGAAACGGCCTTACCTGTGTTAGGAAATGCACTCCTTCCACCGGCAGATGAAATCCAATCCCCAAGGTTTTGATGATCACTAGGATATTGAGCAAATTTTCCCTGCATGAAATGATGAGAAAAGTCATAGACTTCAGCTGCATTTCCACACGTTTGCTAATTGCACAAACATATATGACAGAGTCCTTTCAGAGTTTAGAATTTAGGTTATTGATGTGCCATATAGTAAGATTTTTCTGTAGACAGTGTTTTGTGTGTTAATTAGCTAATAGTGACAACTAGGTTGTTTCCGATGGGAATGTGTGAGACAGTGCTCTGAGAACCTTCGCTCTATATGCATGTTTGCTGTGACACAACGTCTTGTTCTGTGTGTTTGAATTACAGGTATGTGCTACCACACCCGACCAGAAAATATGTTATGACCCAGAGTAAATTTTAAATTAGAGTGCTGAAGATCCCGGGTTAAATATGAAAGTATTTTGAAGTGTGAAAATTTCCTTTAAATCTCTAATTTTAAATTCCAAATCTGCCCTCGCGATAAGCCCCAGATGAGGTTTGGTTACCTAAACGCTACTTTCAAAGAAAAGATTAAGACATTGATGACAGTAGTTGCAGAGATTTACCTCTTTAAAACCTTGTGAATAATTTGCATGTGATTGGAATTAAGCCACTGAACACCACCAACAACCAACACCGTCTGGTCAGTATTCTCTAAGGGATGCGATCTGGAATCCAGAAAGAAAAGCAACACATGTTGTTTTAGAACAGATGGTAAACATTTTAACTGGATTGCCTCCTGTGTCAATGAACCACGCCTGGCTTCCTGATCACAAGACTTCCTTGTCATTTGCAGTCCGTTTTCAGTCACGTTAGTGGGTATCTAAGCCTTTCAGCACACTCGATACATCACGTTCAGTGGTGACTGCACAGTGGTGGCATTTTGCCATTCGTGGTAGCTCCGTTGTACCTTTGCAGGAGATGCTCAAGCGCTGTCTCGAATGTTGGTCTCGATGAAGGGCTTCTCCAGAACTGCGGGTAGTAGGAATAACCGATCAGTGTCTTGCCACCGTTGACCCTGGGGTAGAGCTTCGTGCCATGTACTTTCTGCCCCTCCTGCAGTGTTTCATTCAGTCTCTCGATGAGGTAGTACATCATCCCTCTGTTGGTGGAGTCTCCAATGAAAAGAATCTGTACAGAAAACACGTTTGTTGTCAAATCAGACGTTTACCTGGTACATAGTACAATCAAAAATATTTTGTTAAGTGCTCGCACAGCTACACCTCTAATCGAAGGGTGGTCCTTTAGCCTTTAGAAACATCCGTCATCTTCCCTATCATTATATCCCCCTAACTTGCTCACTTATCTCTTCCATGTTTTTAGTAATGACATCATCTCCTGATTTAGTAATTAGTGTCTGAAACTTTCATTTGATATTATTTTTCAATTTTTCTATCTCCCTCATATCCATTGTTTTAATGTTTGTCTAGTCAGCTAACAAGTTTAACTAATAAAAAAAGATCCATGGAATACTGCAGAACTCTAAGAACACTTGAGCTTTTTCAGTCTGTGTGATAGATGTGCTAACCCACAGAAGGGGTTCCACAGAAAACATGCCATTACCTAAAAGAAGAAAGAAAGCAATGTCTGACTGGAACCTTTGTGAGCGGTGTCTCGCTCAGCTTTGCGCATCCCAGCGATACTTGTTTGCAGTGAGGGCTGTCCTGCTCCTGGCACAGCTCAGCTTCAGGCTTGTACCGCCTCAAACCTGTACTGCTGTAAACATACCACTTACAGCTTCTCTTCTGCACCCCAATTCGTTCAAAGCTATCTCATTGGCATGCTCAAAATTGCATTCATCACCATTGTCGACAGAGTCAATTCTGACCTAGTTGTGTTTAGTCAACAGTTACTGAGACTTCATTGCGTAATAGTCTCCGTTATGTGGAGACTGCCACAGATGGGAAATTTGAGACTTGGGGGATGGGTCGTAAATCTAGTCAATGGTGAACACAAGCCTCAAACCCAGGTCCTCTGACTTCCAGAGCAGGTCAGTGGCCCACCTTCTCACTGCATCTCCTTGTGTTAGCGTGGCACACTTAGGGTTTCTCATGGAACGTGATTTGTATTCCACAACATCTGTTTTTCCCTTGTGTTAATCCATCTGCCTAGAGAGGTCCTTCCTATGCAATCCCCCATCAACCACCAGAACCAACATAAATGGCGCTCCTACCAAAGGTCTCCTCTGGTGTCCCAGCTACAGTTACTCACTGTATTCTGTGACTCCATTAAATTTCAGTTTCGTTATAGATTTTATCAAAGGCTGAGTGACATTATGGCTACTTGCATCTGTGTCTTTTCTGTCATATATTACCAAGAAGTATTTGAAAGGTAAATTTTAAAGTTTGCTTTCCTTCATGGTGCCACACACACACACACATGAAAAATACACAGAGAGTCAAAAGTAATAGGAACGTTTTCGGATAAGATTTAACTCATTCTTCAGTTTTGCTTTGTTTTCTCTCTCTCTCCAGGATTTGGTTTTTCCCTTAGCGATGCACATATTCTGTTACAGTTAGAACAGCACAAACTGCCATCAGTTCTCATTTCTCACATCCACAGTGAAGCTTCTAAGAATCTGCAAAGGTGTATTCCCTCCTCGGTGTGCTCAACTACCTCCCTGAGGAAGCCTAGGAAGCTATTCCAATTAGCCTTCAGATACAATACTGCTGTCATAGGCATAGTTGCTGAACAGAGGAATGTGGCATGCCTTGCGGTCAAATTCCATCTGGGTGGTAATAGTCTAGCACCATAAGATAGTGAAATAAATCGAATTGATTCTTGATAAATTTTACATCTGGTTTTATGGTCTAGATTTTTGATTTCTTTAAAAATGATTTCTCTTTAGTGGTAGAGACTGAACTCTGGTCCTTACTCACACGAGAGAAGCTATCTGTCACTAAATTGTCTCTCGTCTTTCCATTTTTAGACAGGGTCTAAGCTATCCATGCTGGCCTTAAACTTGCTCTGTAGCCTTGGCATGCCTTGCGAACCTCTTGATTAACTCTCACAAGTGGCTGGGATTACAGGTTTGTGGCACTGGGTTCAGGAGAATTGTTACTTTTCAAGAGGACTTTTGGGCCACCAAGAAAATGCTTCAGGAAGTAGCGACCACTCAGTTCCGTCTGTGGTAGTTTGTTGGGGTTCTTTACCGCAGACAGAACAGCTTCAATAACATAGATTGCTTTGTGAATGTTTCCCGAAGCCAGAAATACACATCCAAGAGGCTGACAGGGCTGTTTCCTTCTGGAGGACTCTTCAGCTGGTCGATGTTGGTCTTTTCTGTCTGCCTGTGGTCTCCCTCTGTGTATCTGTGTGATCGCATCCTAACACTCTGGCTATACTGGATTTTGTAGACCACACATCTGCCTTGTTTTACCCTGTTTGCCTCTTCAGTGACCTTATGTCTGAATATCAGAACTGTCTGGGATATGAGGGTTTAAACGTTCAGCTTATGAATTTGATGGGGATAATGCAATTCAACTCAGAACACTAAGAATCATTGAGACAGAGTCTTTTGTTGTTGTTATTGTTTTAAGACAGGGTCTCTATAAAGTCCAGACTACCCTCTAACCCATGATCTTCCTGCCTCACACTCTCACATGTCAGCTAAATCAACTAAAGATTTCTCATTGTTTCTTTTCATTTCCACATCCTCTCCAGCATGTGTTGTCACTTGAGTTATTAATCTTGGCCATTCTGCTGGGTGTAAGGTGAAATCTCAGGGTTGTTTTGATTTGCATTTCCCTGATAACTAAGGACATTGAGCATTTCTTTAAGTGTTTCTCTGCCATTCCATATTCTTCTACAGAAAATTCTCTGTTTAGCTCTGTACCCCATTTTTTAATTAGATTATTTGATTTGTTGCTTTTTAACTTCTTTAATTCTTTATATATTGTGGATATCAGCCCTCTGTCAGCTGTAGGGTTAGTGAAGATCCTTTCCCAATCTGTAGGCAGTCATTTTGTTTTGATGACGGTGTCCTTTGCTTTACAGAAGACTTTCAGTTTCATGAGGTCCCATTTATTGATTGTTGACCTTAGAGCCTATGCTGTTGGTGTTCTGTTCAGGAAGTTGTCTCCTGTGCCAATGAGTTCTAGTATTGAATTTAATCCTTCCCAGGCAGTGTGCACCGCACTAAGTATCCCAAGCATTAGGTATTTCTAACATGGACTACAGAAAGATATGGGAATTCAGACAAGTCAAAGAAATTGCATATTACTTCAAGAACATCTAGATTTCCTGTCTTTTCCATGTGGCTTTATCCGAAGCCCACCAAAGCACATCAGAAGCAAATTAGCACTGTTTCAAAGCCCTTATGTACTACTCTTTAAAAACTAGATGATATTTTAAGTAAATTATGTTCCTTCTACAAAAGTTTGTTTCCTTTGTGTGTAAATTGGAGGGAATAACTGCACCAGAGGGCTTAAGAGATGTCAAATACCAATTACTGGCAGTCAGAGAGTGAAATGCCAATGTATGCTGGTCTCGAAGCACAAGAAAGATGAGCAGCACGTTTTATGTTTCCAGGGTACACTGTAGGGTGCTTGAAACTCACTAGCACACACACAAACATGGCAGAAGTAAGAAGAATCAAAGTCCTAACTAGCTCTCTTCCATCCCCATCAAGCTAGCTACCACTGGGAGCAGCAGGCCTGAAAATCAAAACTCTTGCTGGAGGACTGAAGCCATGAGCCCTCTCAACGGGGCCCTGGAGTCTCCATGGCGGAGTGGTAGCCAGTAAGAGCTACATGCAGATTGGTAGACAGTTCATGCTCCACCATGAGCAAACAAGTGCTGCTCCATAGTCTTCTTTAAAGCAGGTGGTACTAGATAGCTGTCAAGATACAGACCAGGAAAGAATCTCCTGGAGGGTTACTTGATCCAGGCCTTTCTATTTATGGAAGGTGGAACTGATAAAATCTAACTAAAGCATTCAGCCATTATCTTAAGGTTGTTCTGTCAGTGAAAAGGCTTTGCCAGAGCTAAGTTAGGGTTCCTAGTAATCGAATATACCTACCTTCAAAATGTCAGCTCACTCAGTGCACAGAGCACAATTACACAACATCATCAATTACAGGTGGCCTTTTGATCACATGATTTCCCATTCACTCTTTAGTGTCTTAGTTAATTTGCTAAATTACCAAAGGAAGTTAATTATTTATTTTGAAGGATACTTCCTATTTTAAAAGATTTATATTATTATAATAAATATCTGTAGCTGTCTATTGAGTTGACAAATCGTCTCCAGTGAAAACTATAATGGCCTTAGAATGGTGTGCGAAGGTATTGGTTGGCATAAACAACCAAAGGGGGGGCAAGTAAGAATTGACAACAATAATCAACTTTGTTAATAAAAGGCTAAAAAAGCTAGCCCCTGTCCCCAAATTAAAGAGAATTTAAGAACCCAGTAACCATATGGGGATGTGGTAAGCAAACCACATCACGTAAATTGCTTAGTGCAAGTAAAGTAGACTTTTTGGGTCTTTATTCTCTTGTTATATTCTTTAAGTTTTTTAATGGTTTGTTTTACTGTTATGTGTATTGGTGTTTTTCTGCATGTATGTCTATGTGAGGGTGCCAGATACCCTGGGATTGGAAATACAAATAACTGTGAGCTGTCATGTGGGCGCTGGGAATTGAACCCAGGTCCTCTGGAGGAGCAGCCAGTGCTCTTAATCGCTGAGCCATCTCTCCAGCCTCATTCTTCTATTAAGTCTGAGTCTGAAGTAACTTGAGCATTTCTGATTAGCACGAAAGTGTGCCCACACGAGGCTGAAAAGCAGGGATCTCATGAGATAAACGCCCATCTGTCAGCAAGGCAAGGGGCAGCTCAGCTGTAATATGCAGCTGAGATTAATGAGATTGCTAATAAGATTTAGGTCAGGATGAAAATCTAGTCAACAAAACATTTCTCTGTGAATTTTGATATGGTTATAATGAATGTTTTCTAATTATGCATTTTAATTATTTTAGCTATACATGCACAGCCAAATTGCTCTTTGGCATAAAAATAAATGTAAGATCAGGATTTAAGCAACCCACTCTCAATCACACAACACTGAGCAAAACAAAAAAAACAAAACAAAAAAACAAAAAACAAAAAACAACAACTGTGTGATGGCAGGTAGAGTGACAATGAATTGTGTAATTTTCATGGAATTCATGTGTTACTCGAGACATACTATAATTTTAACACCCTAATGTCCAAGATCCTACATGACTTAAAAACACTACTTAAAAATTACATGTTAACCAATGTAACAGAATTAAAGACCAAGTAATAGTTCCATACACCTAAAAACATCTGACTTTTGATAAAGAAGACAAAAAATATACACTGGAGGATAGAGCATTTTCAATGAGTGGTGCTGGTCAAACAGCATATCTGCATAGAGAAGAATACAAATACTTCCATATAGATCATCCTGCACAAAAGCCAACTCCAAATGGATCAATGACTTAAACGTAAAGCTAGGTACCCTGAACTTAGTAGGAGAGAAAGTAGGAAATAGGTTTGAACTGACTGTTATAGAAGACATTGATAGCTTAGACGTCAAAAACAATTAGTGAATGAGACCTATCAGGCTAAAAAAACTTCTGTACAGCAAAGGACATCACCCTGTAAGGAGGAAGCCTACAGAATGGGGAAAAAATTAATCAATTTTACATCTAATAGAAGGTTAATATCTAGAATATATAAACAATAGCAACAAAAACAAAACAGCAAGAAAACAAATAACCCAGTTAAATTTGCTACAAAAAAACAAAACAAAACAAAACAGTTCTCAGAAGTTGAAGCACAAATAGCTGAGAAACACTTAAACAAACCAAGAACCTTACCCACCAGGAAAGTGCAAATTAAAAATCAACAAACTTACCCACCAGGAAGGTGCAAATTAAAAATGCCTTAAGATTTCATCTTACACCAAAGATAAATAAAAAAAATAACATCACATGCTTGTGAGGACGCAGGAATAGCAGAACACTTGTGTGTGTGTGTGTGTGTGTGTGTATGCTGGTGGAAATGTAAACTGGAATAGCTACTATGGAAATCAGAATGGAAGTTCCTCGAAAAGCTGAAGATCAAGCTGCCACAAGGACCCTGCTATACCCACCTTGAGCATAAGTCCAAAGAACTCTACATCTTGCTGCAGGGATATTTGCTCATTGATGTTTATTGCTGTCCTACTCGTAATAGCTAGAAATTACAAACAGTCTCTATGTTCATCAGCTGATGAACAGATAATGAAAATGTGCTACATTCACAGAATAGAATATTATCCAACTGCTAAGAAAAATAAAATTTATCCATGTAACCACAGAGGTTAGGTAGCTAGAAATGGATCAGGGAGTAAGATGGGATCTTCCAAGGAGGAAGATGATGATGATGATGATGATGATGATGATGATGATGATGATGATGATGATGATGATGCTGCTGCTGCTGCTATGAAGAGATAAAGTGGGAACTGGAATATAAGGATTAAATGGAGAGTGGAGAGAGAGAGTAAAAGAGGAAATACGGGGGAGAAAAACTAACGTTAAAGGCCTTTTGAAAAATGTAAGCAACTTTTCTGTTTAACAGCCATGTTTAAGTATTTTCTTTAAATATTTTCTTTTTCCTTTTATTTTTATTGTAATTTTATTTATTGGGATTTTAATACAATTATATGATGTTCCCCTTCTCTTTCTGTCTTCAAAACTGTCCCATGTTACTTCTTCTCAAATTCATGGTCTTTAATTTTTGGTACATATCATATATAATATTATATATATATCCATGTATATAAATAAATACATATCCACATATATACATAAATAAAATGTTTGTGTATGTATTCCTGAAATATATAAATGTAATCTGCTTAGTATGTATAATGTTAGTTGAGTATTTGTGTGTTTCAGGGTGACCATTTGGTACTGGACAAGCAATTGTGCTCTTGCCTATTGGTCTGAAGGAGGGAATAACCAACAGTCCTACCCAGCTGTGATGTCTAGTTCCCTCTCTTAATTGTATTTTTCTTTCAGATGTTTCCTTACTGATTGGAATCCTGAACTGTTTTTAACTGACAAACAAAGCAAGATGCGTTTAATCTACTTGGTTTTTTTTTTTTTTTTTTTAGCTATATCTTTGTCACACTTCTAGACTACTTCACATGATAAGTGCAGAAATCTGCTGATCCATGCTTATCAAAGTTCCAGAGTTTATTGAGAAACAAGATTAATTTAGATAAATACAGTTATGATTAACAACCTAGTTTTTTCAATTGATTTGCTTTGATTCAATATAACTGCCACTGTACATCATCAACACACACACACACACGAATACAGATGAAATACCCACTTTGGTAAAATTAATTTTAAGTCTAATAGGAAGGAGTCCCACATTTATTGCCCCACCCCCATACACAAGTTTGTTACAGAATGAATTTCTCAGATGCTCTAATGCTGTTCCCTCCTTCCCCTTGAGAGGCCATTTTGTGCTTCTTCTGCTCAACATTGCTGAAATGAAAGAGAACGACCAAGGTGCAGGAAGTCCTGCTCTGTTGCTCTTTTGCCATCAAATGAGTGAGTCCCTTGGTCAAAATTTCTAGAAACGTGTGCTGCTTTTCATATCTCAGCTGACTTGTGTCTTGTGCCTTCCCTCCAGGTAGGCTTGCATTTCCAAGTACAGCCTTGGCATTCACCAGTATGAACAGTAGAGAAATCATAACATAAGAGGTTTTAATGAAGCTACTTGGAGAATCTAAAGGGAGCTGAATGTTTTTTGAGGATCTAAGAAGCCGATGATTCTCAGTGGCCTTGTGAAATCCTGTTGCCATTATATCTGATTCTTCAGAGAAAGAAAACTCAATGTAACATGTCCCCCAAAGCTGAAGCTTTCCACAATTAGGACTCAGCACACCACTTTTTTTGTAATGTTCAAACTCCTTCTTCAAGGCAATAGTTAAAATTGTGGATTTTCATTGTTAGGAATCTGAGGTTTTCACATAAATTAACAGTCTTTAGGTTGGTAAGGTTAGTAAAAAAAAAAGGGTCATGCTTTGGATGGTCTCACTTCCAGGTCCAGACTGTAAGTCACTGGAGTAAAAGCAAGCGTGAAGCCCAGCTTTGTCCTTGCCTGAACAGTCCTTTAATCAACATGCCATTTGCACCAGGTATTTGGCTGCTAGTTACGCTTTTCTTCCTCTGTGGCAGCCTTGCTAGACCGTCCCAGTCTGGATCTGGTGCCTGCCTCTGGGCTTCTCCCTGCTGTTGCAATGATCATGCATTGAACACTTCTCTTATTGGTCCTTATGCTTGAAATGCAGCACCTGGAGGGATCACGTATCCTGTGGGAACGGATTCTTAGCTCCGCAAACGTGAATGAGCCGTGTGACATCACACAGTGGGAACTTGGTCAGTGATCTGTCGGACTTCCTACCTCATGTCTACCTTGCAACCCTTACCTGTATGTGAAGTGAGTTTCTGAGCAGCACTGCTAATGTCATATTTAGCATTGCTAAAGTCTTCTTGACTATTTGACATATTAGAAAGAGGCAAAAAAATCAGCATTTTGTGTATTCTAAAATATTATTTTCCTGTTTTGTCTGTTTGTAGTATTAGTAGAAGCCAGTGGTTGAAGTCTGATGTCTTCCTCTATTGTGTCTTCACCTTACTATGTCTTCATTCTTATGTGTTTGTTATGTCCAGGAATTTCCCATGTACATGAGCAGGTTTGTACATTTACATTAGTTTTTATGCTGGTGGGCCTGTTTGATATATAATCTACACTTGCATTGTCCCTCAATGTTGCATTTTGGAATTTCACTAAAACAACCTCTGTTTCCCTGGTGCTCATGTCCTTTTGTTAGATTCCCCGTACCGCAATAGGGTGACTTTCCTGATTCTGGCTATGTTACCTCTTTGCTCAAAATGGCGAATGCTTAACTAAAGTTTATAACTATTATATAAACAAGGTCAGCAGTGTGGTAAATGCATCAGAGTCTGTAGGTGCAATGCCAGTGTTGGGGCAAGTGTGAGCTGAGTGTGCTGAGCAGCGCCGCCTGAGACCAAGAGGGGCACTATGGTAAGTTCTCTGTGCTAAGCATCCAGCCAGCGGGCCTCTCTTCAAGTCACCTGTAGGTAAGCTTTGGCTTCCAGGTTTTATGATAACATGTCTATCTCAGTAACACGAAAGAAAATGTCCCCTTTTCTTCATGCCTTGTGGAGTTGCTAATAACCAGTCCAGACAACGTTATGGGCTGTTTATGACTAACAAGAATTCATATGTCAACGCGGTAAATCCCACTGTGATGGTATGAGGTGGAACTGTAAGGCGTGAGAAGTTCAGGCTAGGTGGTGAAGGCGGGGCCCCTCTCATGGTGGTGTTCTCTGTATAAAACGAGGATGTGACTTCTGCACTTTTTTCTGCCATGTATGGATACAAGAAGGCAACCACCAGAAACTGGCAGTAACCCCAGGATCCCCAGCCCAGAAATTTGCCTGTTTGAGTTACCCAGTCTGTGGTATCAGACAACAGCAGCTGCAGCTTTCCACGGGTGACCCTTCCACTGTGGAGGGCTTGCTTGTATTGGCTTATCATTTTACAGATGGAGAAACTGAGCCACACGATACAGGGATGTGTTTGTATCTACTGCTTTTCACGCCAATCAACAGCGACATCTTCTTGGAATTGTGCCCAGTTCGCTAGACTCTGAGGCTAGAATGGAATTTGGGGGTATAGAGACATCTGGCTGGTGTGAGAAGGGCGATTGTCACTGTCACACTGCTTCTGTTCTAAGACGCAGCCCATGCATGGTCCAAGTCAGTGCTTACAGCGCAGTTGCAGCGGCTCATGGATTTCATCAGTGAACGCCATCTCTGGGAATATTAATTTTCTTAAGTAAACAACACACATAATATCTACCTCATAGCGTTGTGATTAAGAATAATTAAGATTTTTGTTCATTCATTTATTCAACAAACATTGACTGATTGATTGGTGGATTGATTGAGTGATTGATTGTAGATGTAGGGAAATAAAGCCAGGGTCCTTGAATATTTTTAGTTCATAGTTCACCACTGAGCTCCAACCCCACTACTAATGGTATTCATTACTATGTATCATAAACTGTATTCATCAATGAGGCTATGGAAGTGAACCAAGCATATCCTTTCCCCTAATGAAGCTTAGAGCCTGGTAGATTTTAACATTTGAGAGTCAGGTGAACTGTTCTTTACACAGGAAAAAAAAAAAGGCTCAGTTAACATTGCTGAGAACAAGCTTTAAATCATTTCTTTCTTGCTCTCTCCCTTAAAAATTAGCTAACACTGCTTCTTAATTATTGGAAATGTTCTCATCTTGAGCATCACTCTGCTTCTGCTGAAACAAAGAACAGATCTATCTTCCTGCCCTGGACCTCCCCTGTTCCCATTCTTCTTAAGCTAATTACTAACAGAAAATTTGGCACACATTCTATACTACGCTGTTTTTAAAATCAGCTTTTGAAATGGGCCGGCGCATATGCAAGAGCTTATGCATCGTACATGAGGGTAAGTCCTTCTGATAAAAAGCACTTTGAAAATCTGGTTAAAATTACTTACTTGATGTCAACCACACATCCCAGTCTCTGTGCCAATTTCGCGTGTCTGAGGATTCTGCCGGCCTCTACCTAGTCAGAGCATGCCTAGCAAGAAGAAACTGCGTGGCCAGGAAACCAGCTTAGGAACCTCAATAGAGGGAAAGTCAGCCTGGTGAGGTCCACATGAGACCTGCCCAGGAACTCAAGAGAAGGTCAGCAGGGTTAGCGTGTAAGCAGAGCACCACACAATAGGTAAGTTTGCAAAGTGAGTCTTGCATGCAGGAGCGGTTGGCTTCCTGCACCGAGCTACAGAGGTCTGTTTCAGCAGTGCTGTCTGCTGCTCTGAGCCACCAAGTGCCTGCTGACATGACAAGCTCCTATACCCATCTGTGCTGCAAAAACAGCACTGGAATTGGGTCAGCAGAGCACGTGACTTTAATACTCTCCCTCTGCCAGATAGACTGGCTTGGAGAAAAATGAACATCACGAGCAAGAATGATTAAAGGTCTTCTGTGTTAACATCTACACATGATCCAAAAAGCCAAGTGACATAGAGTTAGTTTCTCTCTAACTGCAAGAGGGCAGAGGCTGGTCTAGCACATACAACTCTGGCTCCAGCTCTGCAGAAGGCGAGACTCCCAGGCTTCCCTGGCAGAATGCAGAAACCTACCTTCCTTCCTCCCAGGCACTGCTGAAGTTCTGGCTTGGTTAGAATGTCGTGTTGGCAGTTGTGTGGTTGCCAGGTTATTTCTCTCCAGTCGCAGGTCCTGTTGTCTGAACAACTAAGGCAAGGCACAATCCACTGACCTGGAATATACAAGACTCCACTTGGCTTGGTTTCTGCTGGTGAAACTACACTTTGCAAGTATAGAACTCTGTGTCACCCAACTATGGAAATTAAAACGAGAAGAGCATTCTTTTCTAATAAACCCAGTGGGAAAATGCGTGGCCTCCTGTCAATCAAGCAAAAGAGCAACATGATGTCATGTTGTGAAATAAGACAGTTCATGCTGGAGTCAGAGTGAGCTCTGTCCCATGAAGCCACATGAGCACAAAGGAAACAGGTGACTGCCTGCTACTCAACCATCAACTTGCTTGTGGACTTCAAAAAGGACTCAGGTTGATTGGGAATCCCCAAGTTGTCAGTGGGCCCCGAACATTTATCAACCTAACACGTGACCAGGTCACCAGTACCACAACAGACATATTTCCTGTCCTCAAGAAATCTAGACACATCAGTATTTTGATAATTTGATAATCAGATGCTCAAGTGAGATACACAAGCATTTTGACAATTTATAATGTTCAAGAATGGTTACAATTCCTTCATTTGATTACTGGCACTTTGGGTGTAGCTATTTTCATTTATTTATTTATTTAAATAGCTGTGTCCTGTTAGTTTCCTCAAAGCTTGGATAAAGTGAGTAGTGTTCTAATATGTTTGGGGTGAGGCTGACAGCGTGTTGCTGATTCTGGATTAATAAAAACTTTTAAAAAACCTGTTTATTCCTTTTGTGGCGGGGGGGGGGATGCTCTGTAGATGGAGGCCGCCAACGGCTGTTGGGAGCTGGTTTTCTCCCACCAGGCTGAGGCGGCAGGTTCTCATTTGTTTGTTATTTCCACTGCTGCATCGCTTACTCCAGCATAGCTGGATTGGGAGCTTCTGGGAGAGTCTCTGTTTCCACCCTCTCCTGTTTCCTTTGGCGTTCCAGGATTTCAGCTGTGGGGCACCAGACCTGGCTTTTTACATGGATTCCAGGGACTGAACTCTGTTAGGCTTTCACATCTAGCTCTTGTATCCTCGGAGCCATCACTCTCTCCAGCCTCAAGAAACATTTTTTTTTTTTAAATAAAACTTTCTACTTTTTCTGAGTCTGATTTGTGGTGGTGTTTGCAAAGTCTCTACTGTGCTATGAATTGCAGTGGGAAGATTTTCAACTTTCAGGACATGAATATAGTACCTTTTACATTCATGACCTCAGGGGTGTCAGAATTGTGTATGCGAGTGTCGGTGTGCTGCATTGGTTGTAAATAACAAACTATAAAGTGAATGTAGTTCATGGCTTTTCACAGATCTGCCACAGAAAGGGAGAAAAAGTGTCAGCGTATTAAGAGAAAGGAGCTGGGAGGGAAAAAAATGAAAGGAAAAGGACATGAGAAAATTATGTATTGCGAAAAAGGAGAGCAATGCAGGTCAGGGTGACCTCGGCAGGTAGTGTCAGTTGCGGCGGGCGCACAGCACAAAGACTTTACAGAAGGCAGCCCGTATGGCCTCCTGGCCATATTTGTTTTTCTTTTCTCTGCTTTTTAAATGTGAAGAGAATTACAGAAAAATGCCTCATTCGATGGCTCCCCTTGGGTATTTTCAGCTTCAGGAAGGGTCACCATCACTCTAGTCCTCCTTGTGCAGACCACTCTTTCAGTGTATCACAGCTTCAGGCATCGAGGGTCTCTCCTGGTGACGTGTTTGTATGAGGTGTTACAACATTAAAATGTCACAGGGTACTTCGACATTCCAGGCATATTTAAGTGTTTAACACATTAACTTATTTAACCCTCAGAACTATCTTGCCACCTCTCCAACTGGAATTCCAAAAGGTGAATACTCTGTTGCTTTCCACCAGAAGAGGCAATGGATGGAGGATTTGAGCTGAGTAATCCGGGGGGGGGGACGGGGGCACATTTTTAATTATAATGCTAAATCTAAGAAGAACAAGCCTTGATATTCAGATTCCATCTACACATTAGCAGGCTTGCCATTTGCACATTAGCAATCACAGCAATATGCAAAGTTGAATAGGCTCAGCATCCTCCAGCTAGCTTGTGGAACTAAATTTTGACTACAGACCTCACCCAAAAAGCTTTTTAAAATTGTTGTGCCTAGAGTGATCGCTGGTGCAACATGAAGTATGGGACTTAGCCATCTATATTTTTTAAAAAATGCTTTCAGATGGTTCCACAGCAGAGCCGAGGCTGCAGCTCACTGTTTCAATTGGACAAATGGCTTAATATTTTCATGATTAAATTTAGTACTTTATGAGGAAAGTATGCATAGCACCTGCCATGGTGCCTGGCACTGAGCTTCTCATAAATAGACTTAATCCTGTGTCCTGACCACAAGTATGCCATGGTGGTTCGTAATAAAGTGAAAACAGAAAATTCTGGAAATTTCATTAGATGCAAACAGGTCTTTCCTGAGGGATGAGATTCAGAAGTATTGAAAGTATGATGATTTGGGAATAGTGAAGGGATGACTCTGGTAGGGGTGAGACAGAACTGACAGGTCTCCACATGGATGCACACACGGGGAAAGTGTGGGGTCTGCCAGGCAATGGATGGTTGTTTCCTTCAGTGTGCAGATAGATAGATGATAGATAGATAGATAGATAGATAGATAGATAGATGATAGGTAGATAGATGATTTGATAGATGATATATATATATATATATATATATATAGAGAGAGAGAGAGAGAGAGAGAGAAATAGATGATAGATATATGATAGATAGAGAGACAGACAGACAGGAAGATGGGTACTATTGTTCAAAGACAGCAATGGAAGAGTCATAGAAGGTTTTAAACGGCAAAGAGCAATAGAGATTTGCCTCCAGAGCTGATTCACCCGGGATGGAGTTGAAAGAGCTGGTCCTCAACACACTCTTGTTTCTCAGATGAAGTAAACAGAGGCATCAAGAAGTAAGTAAAAATGAAGAAAGTTTAGCCAGAATTGGACTATTACCAAGACTCTACATTCCAGATAAGTTTAAAATCATCAGTTGAAAATGACTTATGACCCAATAAGTCTCTTTAGGAGAACCGTACTGATGATGTTTTTTCTTTATTTTTAAAAAGTTTAATTTAGGGACTGGAGAGATGACTTAGTCGTTAAGAGTGCTGGCTGTTTTTGAAGAGAATCTGGGTTCAGTTCCCAGCCCCCCCGTGATAGCTTTCAACCATCTGTGACCCCAGTTCCTGGTCTCTGCAAATAGCAGGTATGTTCATGGTGCACATCCATGTATGCAAAACATTTGTAGGCACAAAATAAAATAATTAAAAACTTTTTTCATGTTGAATTTACTCAGTGAATATACGTGTTGGTAAAGGCAGTGGTTGACAGTTGATAGTATTTTCTTTATCTATTTGTTTGTTTCTTTCTACTTAATCAGATTCCTATATATCCAGAAGCATCATGCATCCAGAACATTTTCAGTTCCCCAACCTTGCTGATGGCTAACGTTCTATGAACTGAGGACCACGGTGGCTACTTCCATTATGAAGAAAAAGCGGTCAGCTATTAAAAAAAAAAAACCACTCAAATATGGATGCAATTAGTTTTGGGGCATTAAGTTTTACATCCAGAGAAGAAGGCTTGATTTGGTATCTGCAAACTTGGCCCCTATGTCACATACTGCTATATATTTATGTAGCCATGACTCGCTCTGTTTCTGAATCCGTTAGAAATGCCTTTTTATATACGGGCAGTTGAAGTAGCCATCTGTATAACATCTGTAGAGCTGGGATTCTTGACATTTTAACTGACACCGGCTCTTAACTAAAATTGTGGAAAAAGGAGGGGCATAAACCCTATATTATATAGTTAAACACCGGATGAATCAAAGTAATGACATTCTGAGGAACAAAACTGTCTTTTAGAAAAAGTTATTTTCTATATAGTTTGAGCTCTACGACGAATGCAAATGAGGTTCAGCCACTTGAGTGAATCGAATTGGATGGTATCACGGAGAAAAAGTGCTTTGAATTTAGGACCATGGTGGATATAAAACCATGCAAATACTAATGCTAATTCCTGTGGTATAACCTCATAAAATAAAGGTCTTTTTTAGTGAATAAAAAAACCCATACATAATAAAGTACTAGAGTTTTTCATTAAAAGTAAGTTATAGAGAGATCTTTTTACTTTTTGTTTGTTATGATTTGAGGTTTTTTAAAGTTCTTATTTAATTATCATTATATACATACTTCCTTTCTTCAAATTAGAAGAGTCACTTTTACTGTATTAAGCAATTATTAACTTTTTTCCAAGGTGACATAAATCACTTTAGGAATGGAAAAGAAACCCAGTGATTCAACAGTATATAAGCTAGTACAATTTAAAAAAAAGACAGTTTGGTATTAGTATATTCCAGGTAATTAGAATGAATCTGGTTTTGCAAAGTAATTGTAGCACACTCTTAAAATAGCTTTTTGGGCCAAAAAAATAGCTATTTTGACTAAACCTATAACTGCTCAGCATATTTCTTTCCAGCATCGTGTACCATAACTTCTCCCTTAAGATGTAGAAAGTCCTTTAATGAATCATATGAAAGAAGGGGGAGTTAGTATGACCTGGAGAAGACAGGAGCTCCACAAGGACCAAATACATCTGGGCACAGGGGTCTTTTCTGAGACATGCACCAAGGACCGTGCATGGAGATAACCTAGAACCCCTGCTTGGATGTAGCCCATGGCAGCTCAGTATTCAAGTGGGTTTCCCTAGTAAGGGGAACAGGGACTGTCTCTGACATGAACTCAATGGTGGGCTCTTTGACACCCACCCCAGGAGGAGCAGCCTTGCTAGACCACAGAGGAGGACATTGCAGCCAGTCCTGAAGAGACCTGATAATCTGTAACTAATATAAAAAATAAAAATTTAATTAAAAAAAAAAGAAAGATGGGATCATTTCTGGGAATGCACAGTACATTCTAAAAAAGTATTGTCTAAACTATGTCAGTATCATATGGGTCTGTGGGCCTTTTGGTGCCGTGTGTGTGTGTGTGTGTGTGTGTATGTCCTCCTGATTATGTCATAGATTTCTGTGGAAGGGGAAAAGGTTTAAATCTTGGCTAGTTCAGTAAACCTTTTTGTTTTCATTGTCTATTGGACACTGGAAGGCTCGTAGGGACAATTTATGTTCCCGAGAAGTGTAATCCAGGGATGCCATCAGTAAAAACGTCCTGCCTGTTCACCCTTGACGTCTTAGTCCGTGCGTAAGGCGTGCAGCTACTCCCATGTTTACGTATTGTGTCCATCATAAAACATGAAAATAAAAATGATTAGATACAAAGCAGACGCACATATATCTTCATCTTTATTGGCTTCGTCCTCAGGGCTGCCCTGTGCTGTTTCTCCTCTTCATGCTGTTTACCACAGCATTCTGGGAGACCATTGGTCTCAGACGGATCCAGGGAAACACACACTTGAAAGAGAAGGAAGTAAGCGTTGTGATAACTCCAGGCCTGGGCGGCTCTGGGAACACAGAGCAGCTACACTGGGAATGTGGTGGTAAGAGGCCGGTTGGAGAGGAGGGTATGGGCATCCGATGGGAGGAAATGGCAGGAAGAACACATGGAGGGAAGAGCTGGGGATCCCAGAACAGGGGTATCGGGACAAAGTGAGGCCAGGAGCCTGAGAGGTAGGGAAGAGGCGAGGTCTCAAGGGAGGGAGGCTTGCAATTTCAGGCTGTAGAGCATGGCGGTCAGCGCAGAGCCTTTTCTAAAGTGATTCTAGTGGTGAGCCAAATCAAGTCCATGCAATTAAGTATTCGAGGGCTCCTTCTCTGTGACATCCTCCCCCATCGGGACGTTCAGACAGGGACGTTCAGAACTCACAGGCTAGAACAAACCTCTGTCTGCTGAGCAGAAACAGTGTCACGAACTTAGAGGGAAAGAGCTTTGACTCAGTCGTGGTACAGGGAATAGAATTAAGTCGTTTTACGACTGCTGTAAATTGTCATCTGATTAAAACAATACCGAGCTGGACACATAGGTGTCTACTCTGAGGGCCGTCTCCGTCTCCTCCGGCAGGAAGGTCCAGATCACGGCACCTGACCCTCCTTAACAGGCGAGTCCCTCCCTGGCTGGAGTTTCTTATTTAGAACACATGTTCAAGAATGGGACATACCCACGCTGGCTAACTGCGTGCCTAATTGCAATTTGCCCTGCCCATTTGGGAAACACATTTCCCTCCCCAGCAGCCGTGTGAAGTTCACGGCAAGGCTAGCACAGCTGCGTGTGCTTTCTCGGGCCTTTCTGAGGAGGGGAGTCCTGGGGTCCGGATGGAGCAGTCACCGGGACAGTTGAAGAACACAGGAGCTGAGTCTTAATCACTTTGAACTTATTCTCAGGGTCGGCTTTGCTCGACCTCACTCCCTCGCTGCTGGAGATAACCAAAGGGAGGCCAACTCAGAGAATGGTGTCAGAGAATTGTCTGTTCACGGCTTAGGCAAGGTTTAAGGCTGCAATCTGAAATCCTCATTTTCCCATTTATATGAATGCTCAACATCATGAGGGGCATTTGTGGTCATTTTCAATAATTTCTCCAGAACAGAAATGTTTATTTTTTTACCCGCCGTGTGTGAATCAGGCATAAATCATGTATGTGTGCAGTGAGCGGCTGAAACATGGAAAGGGAACCGGTGAGGTGCTCAGTGGGGGAGGCTTGCCTCTGCGCCTGAAGGCCTGAGCTTGCTCCCAGAGACCCACATGATGGGAGGAGAGAATTGACTCATGCAAGATGTCCTTTGATCCCCATGTGCTCTCCTTGACAGGCACAAGCACACACACACACACACACACACACACACACACACTCAGAGAGAGAGAGAGAGAGAGAGAGAGAGAGAGAGAAACACGCACAAATGTAATAAAGAATAAAGCGAAAAAAGCCAACTTCCTGCCCTCATGAAACCAATGTCTTGGGAAGAATGACACTAAACAATGACTCACATACTTGATTACTTGTAGAGATTGTGACCCAAGAAAAAGCACAGAGTTAGGAAACGAGTGAGAGGCTCAAGGAAGTCTCCTGGAAGAACTGACCTCCGATCTTCGATTTCTAGATGGAAAGGGGTTAGGAATGACGCATGAGAAGGGTCTGATTAATCATACATTTTAAATATCAAAACAATGCTTTTACATTTATAACATGTCTTGATGCTTAGGTGAGTGAGAAAGTAAATCCTTGGTTAAAACAAGGGCCACAAGTATCACTTGTGGACTAAGGGATCTATTTTAGAGAAAGGATACTGAGATAATCACCTTTCGTGTCCCCAGATGGACAACTCTCTATTTCAGGCCTCGAAATGGCTTCAATGTAGTCTGAAGAAATAGGCTGCAACCCACAGGTTTCTTCTGGGTGAATCAATAAACCACAATCCTGCATTAAAATAAAAAAATATACACGTCTGTCACTGTCGTTCACAGACCCCATGATAAGAAACCTAAAGAGTAATATACAAAGCAGAGTCCTGGGACTCACAAGCCAGCCTAGGCTACTTGGCAAGTTCCAGGCCACTGAGGTACCTTGCCTCAAAAATGTGGATGGTCCTGAGGTTCTTTGGCCTGTATGAGGCGGCACATGCATGTACATCTGCACACACACACACACACACACACACACACACACACACAGGTATACCTTTACATACCGTGTGCACTCATACACACTCACGCAGAGAGGGAGAGGGAGAGAGAAGTATTTATTTTCTGTGACAAATAGCTTTTAAGGATGAAAGGAAAACAAACTCAATGGGTGTTAGAGAGGTGCTTTTCCCTGTAGTTTCGTATACTGTGCACACATTTTATTGAATAAGCGAGCGAAGAGACACTTTGGGAAGAGCTCACTGCACTTGGGAATTTGAGACCTGGCCATATCATGATCCGGCTGTGATATCAAGTCACATGACTTCATTTCCCCTTAAAAAATGGTGAAGGAGAGAGAGAGAGCGAAAGAGGGAGGGTGAAGAGGAAGGCATGCATCACATGATCTCGAGTTCTGTGACTGTCTTAGGGGTCGACACAACAGCTACCCTTATTTCCTTCCTCCCATTCATCTTGTTTTGTTGCTGTACGTAGCCGCGTGCTCGGGTTTAAAACAAAACTATTTCTAAGCATTTCTCATAGATGAAAGTGGTCAATGGGTATAGATGCTGTCTGAGAACCGCACATGAGCTTCAGAAAAGGGGGTGGATTTCCAGAAAAGGTTAATGTCCCCAGTAAAAACCTCCCTTGTCACTCTGTATCTCCTTTCGTTTGATATGCAAATATGAGACTAGAGAATGAGCATCCTTCTTGTGACCCGGAGGCTGCCTGGAGCAGGAAGTGCGAAGATGGCACAGTGGCTGCACTTCTGCAGATTTCACATTAATAGGGGGGAAAAGCTGTAGGAGAACTGACAGCGCGGTCGGGTTAAAATCTACCTGGGTTTCACGTCTCCTTACTTTCCTCCCTGAAAGAGAAAGTTAATAGCAGGCACCTTTGTCTGTCTTGCAAAAATAAGTGACAGGAGTAGCTGTCCGGTGAGCAGAATTGCCGAGAAGCCTGTGCTACTGTGAGGTAAAGTTTCTTCCTCACAACAACAACAACAACAACAACAACCCACAGACAAAAACCCAAAACACCAGTTTCCAATGATTTTTAATTTAAACTTATCTGTGTGGAAGGGGGCGTATGGCTGTGCGTGCCATGTGGCCTGTGTGGCCTCTGCTGTTGAATGTTCTGAAAAGAGCCCTTGCTTAAGCTACTACCAGTCAGGTTAGCGCTACACACAAAACAGCCCCGGGTGACCTTACAAGCTGCCAACCCCAACTGACCTCCACTCTATAAACTTCCCCAGAGCTCACAGGAGCCCTGGTTTCTGGGGCTGACTTGTTAGCAGTCTCTTCCTTTTCCTTAGCATCCAACTAATCCCTGCACCTTTGCTTAGACTCTGTCCCTCTGACTTAGCTCTTTTCTCTCTTGACTTTCATTGTTGCATTTGTATTCATTTACCATTGGAATTGCTTTGACTTCTTCATGGACCTCTCTTGCCAGCCCCATCACTGGCCCATGTATCCATTTCCTGCATTGTTGCTAAACATCTTTTCCCAGATGTATCTGGGATCCTAATAACTTCCCTTTCTGCCTGATTCCATTCTCTAGACTGTATTGCATGTCCTTTACTTGGTCCAAATAAGCATTTGCTTGTTCAGGACATCTTTCTCTATTGTCACTGTGCCTTTGTACACACAGCTGTCTCCTCCATCACCTGCTTAACTCTTACTCACCCTCCACGCCTGTCTTGTGTCTGCACCTCTTCAGGAGAGATGGCTCTGATGTTTTAATGTTGGGTGTGTGTGTGACATTACTATTTTCTTACAGTACTGTGGCCACTTACTTTCTCACTTAATCTTTTGCTGTGAGGAGAGAAGGCCTGACTTCTAAGTTTATAGCTTCTGTCTTTTCTACCATGTCACCAGAAACACATCAGATATGCAAGTGGATACTGTTAAGCCATAGATGTATCATGAGGGACACAGAAGGCTTGGCTCAGCGCAACAATCATTTTGTTGTCTTCCAATCATGAGGAGAAAAGACAGTGAGTTTAACTCAGTATTTCATCCTAGGGTCTTTTAAAAAGTTATTTTTAAAGAACTTCCGATTCTTTTATTTAGAACATGTCCTAAAATATGACCCCTAAATTATAGAAGAGAGCAGAAATCAAATGGCATTAAATGAAACACTTAGAATATTGTTGAGGAATATTGCTTAAGTCATTAGAAAATGATAGCTCCTGACAGAAACAAAGTAAACTTTATTTTTTCTGAAAAATCTATCATAAGGATCTTCTAAGATACTTTCAAGGTACACTGTAAGATATAATATTTTATGAGTACTGTTAAAAAAAGAAAAAGAAAACTGAAGTATTTAGGTTGTGAGATTTGCTAGGTTTCTTTGTGAAAATCAATGTACAATTTTTATTTTGAAACATTTGTTTCTCTTTGGCACAAAGAAGGTTTTCTTAAACTCATGCTGAAAAATAAAATCATATGTCCTGAGTTGAATGTCGCTCAAATTTAAGATCCTTATTAAGAAAAACTACTTGGTGCCATACTTAAATTAATATGACCATTTGTGCATTTAGGATATGTGAGTTTTATTGTTATAAAAATTCCAAATTCACAAATATGAGGAGAGACATTTCAAAAAGCATGCTTAGTCCAATATGCAATGAGTAACTTTTCTGTTTGTGAATACTGGGATGGATATCAGTTGATGATGATTTGCTAAGTGGAGTTGTACGATACCTTCCTCATGAAAAACTTCCTAACAAAACCTTCATGTTCTCTGCTTTAAGACTGAAGCATAAACATCTTCTATACACCAGCCCTCATATTAGGTAAGTTACAATTATTGTCTTTACTTTTTCTTATCTCATAAATTTAAAGATAAGAAATTTAGAGAAAAGAGAAATGCTATGGGAGGTAGGATTTAAACTCATGTCTGCCTCCTGTTAAAACTCAGCTACCTTGCCTTGGAGTCTTGATAATGGCCCTGAAAATAGAGCAAGACATTACTTTTGTCATCTGAATTAAGCCTTTTGGGGAAAGTCCAGTATTTTTTCTGCTTTGCTCCACCTTCACTTCAGTCCCAGCTGGAATTCAGTTGGTCAAGATTCAGCTATACATGGGCTGAGTTTGGTGTACATTAATTTATAATGTGAGTGTATGGCAGCAACAATGATCATGAGCATTTTAATAATCGTTTTAAACAGGCTCCCAATTGAAAATAATGTCAATGTATGGTATCAATGAAAATAGAGATTCATTTGTGGATACATCCCAATTCCATCTAAAAAAGCCATTAGAATGAAGACAAAGGAGAAATAAAAGCAATTATGTCTTCCAGAGAACCTGGCATGCTACAAGTCCAAGTTTCTAGATGTGCTCATTAGTGCAAGAGCAGCATGAAGAGGGTAACCAGTCACTTTGGGCTTACATTTGAGGCTTGCTCCACAGAAGAAGATTTATTCATGGCACTATTATCCTATTCCAAAGCCCAAGGCTTCGAAAGAAGGTCTACTACTGCTGTTTTGCTAAATTCATGTGTTGTCAAGTTGATATGTGTATCACATCTGTAC
Source organism: Psammomys obesus (assembly GCF_907164565.1). Classification (NCBI taxonomy): domain Eukaryota; kingdom Metazoa; phylum Chordata; class Mammalia; order Rodentia; family Muridae; genus Psammomys; species Psammomys obesus. The sequence continues at coordinate 1,981,234 of NW_026590663.1, read as the reverse complement.
AGATACATAAATATGTGCGCACACACACACACACATGCTTCTACCTTTAGAACAGTGTTGTCATCAGCCTTGGCCAGAGATGCTTCTCTCTGAAGTGGGTAGCAATTAATGTAGAGACTCATAACTGGCCAAAGGGCTGAGAAGAAGTGACAGTTGAATATAGTTAGACTTAGATGGTACATCTTTGTCAAATCCCCTTCTAAATCTTGGGCAACATCACAGAAGAGAAGCCAGGAGAGTTTGGAAGTGTGGTGTGAAATGCTGTCTTCCGGACATGCCATACCCATTGTGTTCATGAACTCATTATGGCTATGGTTCCCTTTATAAGACCTGCACTTCCAATAGAACATCTGAACACATGCAGTGAAGAGCCCTCACAGAGGGTGAGATCATTCTTTCCTCCCTAAGCAAGTGTCAATGAAAATGTGGCCATACATTGTATTATGAAAGTATTCTAAGTTAGTTCACAAAGAACTCAGGAGGAAGAAAAACTGAAACAAATTACAAGCAGATGAATTCATTATTTTCCATTTAATATATTAATATGACATCAATATTTGGAATACTTCTTTGTATTTCTCATGCATTCCACATCTCTGAACTAATATGAAATTTTATTTTCAACTTAGACCTTAAATCAGCTAAGACAGAGCCACTATGATCCTGAGGTCCAGTCCGAAAAGCACCCGGCAGTCTTGGTTGAGGAACATACGCGTGCCTCTGGGCTTTGTAGAATTTAGACTGGAAAATCTGGGGATCTGGGGCTTGTGAATGAAAAATGCTTCCCACTTCCGGGGATCTAGAAACCCTAAGGAAAGCAGCCTTTATTGTGGTTGCTTAGCACTTTTGGTTTTGGTTCCAGCTGGAATCCAGAAGGGTAGATATAAAGGCGAACAAAAAGGAAAACCGATGTTACATGTTTGGATATCTGAAAATGTTCAGCCCCTTTGGATTCGTGAACAAAGCAGCGCAGAGCTGGAACTGAGCGTGCTACTCTGCGCTTTCTTGCACTTTGAAGAATCTGGATCTGTTTGGGAAAAGTCAAAACAATAACAACAACGCAACAACATCAAGAAAAGGTTATTTCCCATTTCAAAGAGCAAACCTGTCCTCTGTAGATGAAAGCTGAAATGGCAATGACTGGAAACAGCCTGCAGGCCCCAGAGATGCTTCTGAAGACAACTGTGGGCCAATGTGTGCTTACCCGTAATGGCGAGGGCAAACACAGCGGATGCTTTCCATATATTCAATCATAAGCAGCCCTGCCCAGGAGACATTGGTGAGTCAGACTGAAAACACTTGTTATAAGAATTTAAGCTTGGACTTTCCACTAGTAAATTGTCCAGTAAGCAAGCAGGCCAGATTATAGCCTTTAAAAATGTGGCTTTCATAAGGGATATTCTGTCTGAGTGGCACCAATAGAGATGACTATCTAATAAAACATGCAGTTACACTAGCTTTAGGCCACCTAGATATTTTCCATCTTCATTTATCCGGGGAACATACGCATATACCAACACACTTCTACACATACCCACACAATCAGTGGCTTAAGTCATTTGGGACTTTAAACTGTAAACATCTATGAGCAAGATTAGCATTGCCTCAAGTCACAGTGCAGTGCTGATTTCTTCCACACCTGCTTTCAGAAGCTGAGGGATGTTGGGGTGCCTACCAAAGAGTGAGGGAGCCTCAGGAAGAACAGCGCATGGGAGCCACCCTGTTGCCAGCCATCATGTTCTATTGAGTTTGTCACAGACAACATTGGGAACAAAATCGATCTTTCCACCGGGTTCTTGGTGTATCTTAAGGTGTAAGCATGAAAACAAGTAAACATTGGACTAGAATCCATTGACTATTTTGTGTGGCTACAGAGCTAACTGATACCTTGAAGACATGGTAAAAGAAGATACAGAGAAACATAAACAGCAGCATTTTCTACTATATATCTTGACTTAGACAGAGGCTGTACTGCTTAACATAGATTAACAAGTTTAGATGGAACCCACTAAGCAATAAGAAGTGAAGCCCGTGACACTTTCTAGGGGTGTCCATTACCTTGACACCCCAAGCCTGGCTCTAACTGCTTGACCCCTAAAACAAACCTGACTTCTGCTAATACTCTAGGTAAAAGTTGTGCTCTGCTCTAACTAGAACACATTCTCAAACATGTTCTACATCTGAATAATAATTAAGGTAAATCTTTCCCCAAAGGACAGTATTTCAAGCAATTCTTTGAAGGTCAGTATGAGCAGAGTGACTAGAAATACCCTTCATGTTCCAATGAGGAGGCTTTGTAAGTTCTACCACCGAATTAAGCAGTGCGGACAATGGGCCACTGTGGTCTGGTCCTTCTTTTGCTTGAAAGGGGGTTTTCTTGTGGTTAGTCTTCATGTTGTGTCTGGAGTAATCTAGATACATAACTTACCTGTTTTCCTCTAAGTCATAGGATCTACAGTCAGTGGGAAACAACCAGTAACTTTCCCAGAAATCTTGGACTTAGAAAAGTGTCTGGCATAAAAAAAAATTTCTACATGTTATTATTGTTGTGTTATTGTTAATGATGCATTATCATTGTTGCTATTGATCTTTTTGAGTCTGACTTTCTACTTAATACCTGCATGGCTGGAAGCTTACAATAAAAACCATGTAAGCTATTGCCAAAAATAAAAACCAACACAAAAACCAAACAAAATAAAAACAACTAAAACCAAACAAACACCAAACAAACAAACAAATAAACAAACAAAAACTTATTCAGGCTTCTGAATAGATTTAAATGATTTTGAAGTTCACAATAAGCCCTTGAATTTTACTTTTGTGTTAAATTGCACTGAATATAATTGATATCAGCAGCATTCTCAAAATAACATTCAAGGGATTGGAATTTACTTCCTATTTATGTAATGTCAAAGAACTAATGATATGAAGAGAAATTATGATTAGATCCTTCATTAAACACATGAATCAAGAGGCTGGGAGACACTTAGTGGGTAGAGGCACTTGTGCAAAGCTGAGGATCTGAGTTACATCCCTGGAATCCACATAAGAAAGCCAAACACAGCACTGTACATCTTTAATCGTAACACTTTTACGGCAAAAGGGAGACAGAGACAAGAAGATTTTCCAGAAGTTCACGGGCCAGCTATCCTAGCTCATCCTAGCTCAGATTCAGTGCCACAAGAGACCAACCAGCTCCCAGACATGGCTCACTGATCTCCATATGCGCACCTTGGTGGATACGCACCCAGACTCACTCATAATCTTAGACACAGACATCTGCACCTACCACACACACACACACACACACACACCAAACACTGCTCGTGCCAGTTTTGAGATCAATGAGTTTAGTTTTGTTAAAAATACATATACATATGCATAATATATAATATAGATTATATATATATTATCTAGGGGCGAGAGACAGCTCAGAGGTTAAGAGCACTGTCTGCTCTTTCAGAGGTCCTGAGTTCAATCCCCAGCAACCACATGGTGGCTCACAACCATCTATAATGAGGTCTGGTGCTCTCTTCTGGTCTGTAGGTGTACATGCAGACAGAATATCATATACATAATAAATAAATAAATCTATAATATTTATTACAAATTATAGACACCAAATGAGCAGAAATACACAGTGTGTGATTCTCTTGTTTATGAGTCAAAGTTTACTTACATTTAGTTATCTTCCATTCACAAACACTTAATGAGATGATAGCCTAAAGTTATTTTTCAAGATGTAGTAACACAATACTTGCCAACTCTGAATGGTATTTTATCTAATCTACCTATTAGGTGCTTAGCACAAGGACTGACATACAAAAGCTGTTTAGTACCTGTTTATTGCATTAATGGGTAGATAGAAATGTGGAATGCAACTCATTTCTGGAACAGAGCCACAGCATGGACCTCAGACACTAGGTTTATTTACAGTGTACGCTCACTAGCTAAGCTCATCTGTCATAAGTGTAAGCACATGCATGGCATCTGACAAGGCCACTTGATATACAGAGTCCTGAGTGTAGGCATAAAGCTTGTTTTTCAGTATTTATTCTAGGCAGATATGTGCTAAGTAGAATCCATCATTTTTAAAAAAGAACTGTTTCGTTATATTACACATCTTAAAATCAAAAGTTTTTAGTCCCTATTGAAATGTTAACAGTACTGGTTCATCGCTGAATAACTGTTCAAAGTTTTCTCACTGATTGACATGAGGCTCATCCAACACTGAAGCTCAAAGGATGCTTTAAAAAACGATTTTTAGTCTAGGAAAACATGCTGACTCTTTCACAACTGAATATCCAAACTACAAAGACATTGTGAGATCAAAGGTTCATACTCATCTTTACTCTGAATTATATTCTCACAATTACAGACCTAAGCACTGAGGTCTGAGGAGATGGCTCAGCAGTTAAAAATACTTGCTGCTCTTCCAGAAGATCCAGGTCTGGTTCCCACAGGCCCTGACTTTGGTTCCCAGCACCCATGCGAGGCAGTTCACAACGACTTGTAACTTCAGCTCCAGAGGCTCCCAAGCCCTCTTCTGGACTCCTTTAGCATTTGCACTCGCATGCATCAACTTGCACTCACATACATAAACGATAACTTTAAATCTTTATCCAAAAACCTTAAATATGTGTGAAACACAGTTATAACTGTGCCGGGCAGAGCTGTGTATACGTGTGAATCAGAGAGCTAGGAGCCAACTAAAGGTCACTTATGCACTATCACACAGGGAAAAGGTGTTGTATGGTGGAAAATACAGCAGACAATGTCCTCATTGAGTGTGCAAGAGGAATAGATGCCTGCCCTACTCCTCGCTTTTCCTTTTAGAGTCACAGCCCTGCTCTAGGTGTCTCCAGGCTGTTGTTCCTCTCGATCCTCTTCCTGAGTGCTGGGTTTCCCAGCATGCACCATCATGCCTGTCACTCCAGGACTCTTGTCCCAACTGTGTTACTTCATCAGCAGAAACCACCACCCAACTGCAAACTCACATACATTCTACTAAATAGCTGATCCTCACTCTTCAAATGTCAAGGTCATGGAGGACAAAGAAACTGGAATAGTCATAGATAAAAGAAGACTAAGAGACATGACAACTAAAAGCAACATGGAATTCTTCATTAGATCCTTCAGCTAACCCCCTGCAATTGCCCCACAAAGCACCCCACATTAAAAAAAAAAAAGAAAAAAAACAGCCAAAAAACAAACCAAACTCAACCTACTCATTAATTTCTCAACATTGATAACTGCCCCGTATGAACATTAGAAGAAGCTGGGTGAAGAGATGCTGATAATTTTCCATAAGTCCAAAATCAATCTTTAAAATTAAAACATTAATCCACTACAGTTTGAAAGTGTTGGAGACTTTTCTAGAAGACAATACGTTCATAGAAGAAGAATGTTCTAACCTATAGGAAAGAGGCTTTTCAATACGAGGTTTGTTTTAAAAAGGAGGATGCTTAACTCCTGCTTGGAAGTAGAAACAGAATAGACAGAGAAAGTAGTTGAAGAGAGGAAACAGGGTAAGAGAGGGAGCAAGGAGAGAAATGAGGGTCAATATCAGATCTGGGGAGAGCACTTTGGGGTGGAGAACAGAGGGATGGCAGAGAGAAGAGAAGCCTTCAGCGGGGACTTCTCTGTGGCAAGCTGGAGACCTGTGACAGGGCAGGCTCCTGGGAGGATATGAAGGTGACTCTCGCTGAGACTCCTAATAACAGGTGTCATGGAGACGGAAGCCGCCACCTTTAACTAAACACGACTCCTAGTGGAGGGAGGGGAATATCTACCAACCCACCCACAAAAACTTCAACCCGAAATTTACCCTGCCTATAAGATGCGCAGGGCAAAAACAGAGCAGAGGTCGGGATGTAAAATGAATAAACAAAAATTTAAAATTAAAAAGCAGTCACCATCTATGTGTGCATGATATGCATGTGTATATGATATGCGTGTGTGTGGTATGTGTGTATGATATATATGTGTGTACGGTGCATGCGTGGGATATGGATCTGTATGGGATATGTGTGGGATATGGATGTGTGTGGGATATGTGTGGGATATGGATGTGTGTGTGGTATGGGTGGGAAACGTACGTGATATGTGTGCGCACGCATGTAATGTGTGCGACGTGTGTGTGGAGCTGTGTGTGTTTGTGTGTGTCTCTGTGTGTGTAGAGGGCAGATGACTGTGGTGTAGGCACCCTCCTTCCTTCACATAAGTCCCAGTCATCAAGCTTGCGTGGCAAGAAAGCACTTGTAGCTGTTGAGCCATCGTACCCGCGCTGTAGGAGTTTCAGAGAGGAGAGATCGGGCTTTGTGCAGGTCAGGTTCTTCTGGCATCACTGGTATCCGAGAGCGGACATTGCGGCTTGTAGGCACCTGCTCTTAAGAATTGTGGAAACTGGGCTGTAGAGACGGCTCAGAAGTTAACATTTCCCACGTTTTGCAGAGGACTCAAGGTCTCAATACCCACCGTGGGCAGCTCACAACTACCTATAAGCCCTCTTCTGGACTCCACAGGCTTGCACTCACACGTCTGCATTCCCACACAGACACTTCTGCATGATGCATGTACACATAACTAAAGGGAAACCTAAAAAATTACCAGAGAATTGTGGAAGGACAGTGTTGGCCAAGGAAGAGCCAAGGCAAGCACACTTAAGGGCCAGACTCTCGTGAGCTCTGTCTTCCTGGAGAGGAAAAGCTCCATTTACAATTCACCAGGTTCCGTGAACGCCTTGCGCAGGCACTTGCACTGAATTTTTCCAGCTGTTTCCAGCAGATATGACTATCCCTGCTCAGCAGATGAGGAAACAACCGCTTTCAGAGTCGGCTTTGCTGAAGTCACACAGCTCAATAAGCAAACAATTAGAATGCGGACTACGGTTTTATCTGACTTCAAACTCATGTTCCACAGACTGAAAAACCAAACAAAGCAGAGCGACGCACGCTGTACTAAGAAACAGAGGTTGTGTTTGTGAAACACTTACAGACCAATTAAAGCCTCGTCAGCGGAGACGCTTCATGGCTACAGATGGCCTCTCTAAACATAGACAGCTGCAAGGGAAATGCTTACAGCCGGTCAGAGGAGACCAGGCAAAACTAGTCAGGCCAGACTCACCCCTTCTGTGAAAACTAAGCCTCAAAACAGCTTCCCGACTCATGCTGGAGCACTCATCTAATTTCTACTTCAAAAATTAGTGAGCGAAGATTTGAAATTAATTTCCATGGTAGACAGTGATTTTTTTTTTTTTTTTACAGCTTGCCTATCATGAAGGAAAATCTCTGTGTCCTCATTTATCATGTGTTTTCATTTCTCCACCAAAGACGTGGGAGGACAGTCCACTGGCTCTAGAAGTTGATAGTTTATGACATTTACCCATTGGTTTTTTTCTCTATGGACCCCCGAGACAGACATTTTTTTTAACATCTACCGCAGCCCCTGCCCTCACAGACCTAGCAGAGAAAATAGATATGTAAACACACCACAGAAGGACTGAATGCCATAGGGAAGATCGCTCCAGAAGTGCAGGCACGGAGGAGCGCAGTCCACTCTGCTTCAGTCTGAGCCCTGAAGTTTACACGGGAAGCAAGGATGATGGCTTTCCGAGAAGGAGAAAGAAAACGTAGCTGGAGATGAGGGAGACACAGAGCAGCATATTCTCTCCGGCAGTGACGTCTCGAGAGCCCTGGCATCCTTCATTTCTCAGATTACCCGAACCTTGTTTTATAAGTTGCTAAGTTTTCTTCCTGCCCATGCCCATTAGTTTGTGATTCCGTCCTTAGCCATAAAATACACAGGGACAATCTGGAACAGATTGGAAATGGATCTTGTCAAGTGGTGTTTAGGGGTAAAAAGCACATGGTGTGGGTTACAAAACTTTAAGCAGTCTGTTCGCAACCCAACCCGGCTGTATCTGTTCCGGCTTTGATAATGTCGGTTATCTCCCAGCACGCCCAGGGAAGAGCTGGCATTTCCCTGTGGAAAATGTTATTGTCTTTGGCTTGCAATGTGAGTGGAAGGATGGCTTGTTTTAATGAGGGAATTTGGGAGTCTGTTGTGACCTCAGATAAAAAAAAAAAAAGTGTCCTGGAGAAATTTCAAGATATAAGATTGTCATGTTGGCTTGTCTTAAATTTCCCTTGGGATTTTAATGAGCTCATTATTTCCTGAACTTGAATGTTGTGGCTGTGATTTGATCATTACAGTTAAGCAGTTGTCACAACTCACTGTGTGGCATCAAGGAGATGACTCTTTTATTCAAAGCCAAGTCTGGCCAGTAGGTCTGTGTGCATCACTTCTCTGTAAGTCTCTGCCATCTTCAGTCTCAAAAGGCAGATACTAGGAGTGTGCCCCTGGTTGCTCTTTCCTCCCTGCCTATGTCACTGGGCCTCACCTCCTCTGCTACATGCTTCTGGTTTTCTGGTTGCTTCCTTCTTACCCAGAGCCACAGGGCTTTTCAAGCTGACCTGAGAGTGTAACACTCATCTGCATTAGAAAACAGCTGTTCTAGGATCCTGCTGTCCTTGTCACCCACCAGAAGTCCCTGCCTAGCTCAGCAGATTGTAGCTACCCCCTCCCCCTCCCCCGTTTAAAGTGAGAGGCTTGGTTTTACTCTAGAGAACTCTGCAGTGGACCTCTGCCTAGACCCAACACTGTAGCTAAGCCTGCAGTGCTTTGTTCCTTTAAAGGCCGACTGTCCCTGAACATCCCCCACACCGGCTAACTTCGACAGGCTCCAACCCACAGGGACATAGCACCAGACACTTGTAACGAAAGCACAGTTCCTTTCCTTTCTCCCCAGGTAGTACTTTTAATTAGAGCTCTGTATATGGCTATATGGTTGCCAGTGGAGGAAATACCATCTAGGAAGATCAACTGTTCAATAGGTGATGACTTTTAGCACCCCCCTGTGGTATTTTGTAGAGTTTTAAGATTCAATTTTAGATGTCTTCTTTTTAACATTTATTGGCATAAAAAGTGATGTAAGGATTCATAGGAAGACCACATGATCCCCGTCACGCTTTTCATAAGACGGAGGCTTGGGGACTTTACTGAGTAGGTGTGAAGGGTGAAAGCACCTCAGTAGTATAGAGCTCTACAAACAAACGCCACCGCCTAGGGAGTAGGGAGAGCTGATTGTGGAAGGATTCAGAACTTGCTATCACTAATGTAACTCGGGTGTGGAGAGAGGCTGGCTTTGCTGAGGAGTCCGCCATTTTTCGTGAAATATCTTTAACCACAAATGGAACTATAACTGGGACATCTGTACAAATGTAGTTAGCTTTCTGCCCCAAGAAATCCTCCAACGAGGGCAATGAGATGGCTCAGTGCTTTAGAAGACATGCTGCTTTTGCATGGGGCCTGAGCTGGTTCCCAGAGCTGGCACTGGCTCACAACCACTTGTAATTCCGTAACCCACAGCAGGTGGCTCATAACTACCTGTAACTCCAGCTTTAGGGGTGCAACGTCCTCCGCCAGCATCTGTGGGTACCCATACATACATAAATACATAAATAAGAACTTTAAAATATCCCTTGAGGTCACTTATTCTGAGGCAGCAAAGACCAAAACGAGAAAATACCACAAAGCTATGGAAACAGTTGCTACCCATTTACTAAGCTCTTAAAGTAAACAGAAGAAATATCTTCTGATTACAGACATCTACTGGCACAACTAAGAAATCACTCCTAGGAATGAATTTGTCAAATTAGTCAAATTTGAATTAGCCAAAAAGTTTCTTTTTTGAGTAAGTCAAATACTAAACACATGAAACCATCATTCTTTGACTACACCCATTTCTTTGTTCATAGTGATTTTTCCTCATGTCAGTTGTAAAGCCATTATTCAGACAGCATGCAGTATTAGTAAATTTACTTTTCAACGACCGTCTTCAACACTTGCAATAGTGAAGTATACACACAACATGTCCTATATATTAAACCATGATGTCTGAGGCAAGACTAGGAAGACTAGATAGTGCTCTTTGTGAAAAAACAATAAAATGTTGAAAGGAAAGCTATACTTTAATTAGGTCAGGGGGTTTTCCATTTTACAAAATTCCCATCCATAAAGTGAGTGAATATTTTGTGATATAAATATTCACAATGCCCGAGTGTCCATTTTGGCCTACTTAATGCTTGATCTTCAGAGAAATAGAGATCAAAAATTCCTAATGATCTGTTTGGGGCTTATTAAACAAGGAATGTCATTTATTTTGACTTGACTGGCATCTCAACGAGAGCGTTCTGTTTCTGTCCCACTTCTCTGTTCAGTTCTGTTCTTCCATTTTTTTTTTTTTTGAGGCAAAGTTTCATATGGCCTAGGTTGATCTAAACTCACATGTAGCCAAGGGTGATCATGAACTTCTGATCATCTTTCCTCCACCTCCCAAGTACACCAGCCGTGCTGTATCTCTGAGGCTCTGGGGATCAAACCCAGGTGATTGTGGCTACTCAGCAAGTGCTGGACTGATTGCCACATGCCAAGCACAGCTCTTCTCTTTTTTCAGAAAGTGCCTTGGCAGTTGGTGTTTTTTTTTTTTTTTTTTTAACACAGAGTCAGATGGAAGGCAGAACGTGATGTTTCTGGTCTCCTACAGAAGGGGCAGATTACACGATTTGCCTGAGAGGAAAAGCCCCAGAGAACTGCAGGCAGTTCCCTGACTGTAGGCTTGGTCTTTCCACAGAAAGCTCAAAGCAAAGCTAACTCAGCCTGGTGGAGGCAACAGATTGGCTGGGAAGCTTCAGTTTTTGACTTGTTCCCAGCTGTGTTTTAAAGAGGATTTTAGTGTCTGAGTATTTCACCTGCAATTGGACTGAAAAATTCATACAGGATTCTAGGCCTTCAAAGTTTTGGGATTTAGTAAAATGTTAGCTGGACGCCTGGGACCACTACAGCTCAATGGGTTCTGAGTGAGTTTTTAGAAAAGTAAGCAAAAGGAACAGGGTGAGTTTTATTTCATATGTCATGCCACTGTTCATCTCAAAACTCCTAAAACAGTAATTTATTACAGTCATAATATAGAGCTCCGTTTTCTGGGAAAAAAATTACAGTGAAAAATACAGTGCCAAAAACTTCTAAAAGTGAGATGGGGGAAAAAAAAGAATATTTCCTTGTATCCCAGAGACAGACTTTCTTGAATATTATCTAAGAAATAATAATAAAATCTTAACAGTGTGAAAAATGAACAGAGAGTTCAGAATTCCTCACAGGGAAAAAAGTAAAAGGGAATGAAATAATTAACTTATTAAAAATGAAAGCTTTGCCTCATTGATAGATAACTGGGAGTCATAAATTCCCAAGCTGCAATAAATGTTATTTAATTTCTCTGTTCCTGATTAACAACGAACAGTATTTCAAATGGCATCATTAAACACAGAAAGGCTCTTCATGCTCCATGATAGCCACAGATTTAGATAAAAAAGCTTCAAACATGAGGAAAGTTATGATCATTATTGTATCTGTTAATTGATTCTAATACGTAGCTTTGTAACGTTTAAGCTGCATAAAGAATCATTATGGGAGCAGTAAGTGTGGTCAGCCCTTTCCTGAATGGATAACAGAGTGTGTTACAAAGAAGAAAGCCAGCATTTTATGGCGGTGGCCCGCAGCCCCCATTTGAATCATAAAGATGAAGCAATGACTTTCTCAGGGTTATATTTATCTGACCATTTTCAGCAGGAAAGGAGCATTAATGATTGCATAAAGCTTCCCCACATGCTCCGCAGAGAGGACTATAGAACCTCTGTTATGTTTGCCTGTAAATGACTACATGTCTCGCACTAGCCTGAGGCAGAACTGACTGCTGGGGAAACTTGACCTGCATCCCGGGCTCATGAAGCTTTAACTTGGTGTGTATAATTCTTTCTACTTCAAACTAGTACGCTCTCCGGGGGAAATGAGAGAACATGTGCCTGTCTTTACTGGCTCTTCTTGGCTCCTGGCCAGTGCTCTGCGAGGGAACAGACAATGCAGCCTGGGCCCTGCTCAGGTTCTTTGATTTTCTCTGTCCTTTGCTCTGGGGGCGCGGGGGAGAGTAACCTTCTGATGAGGAGCAGCAGAGCCTGCTTCCTCAAGTCACCAAGGCTGAGAGCCGGTGTAGGTGGACTCACAGGTCTGAGTGACTATATCTGAATACAACCAACCTCTGCTTTTCCCAGGTGACAAAAACAAATGGCCTTCCAACATCTTCAGCCAGGGAACCTTTTTGTTTGGTGTTCTGGACCCACTAGGATCTCTCTCATCCTTCAGAAAATGAACTTTTACGATTATGGACTTTAGGCTTTTAGTTTTCTCAGGTCACCACAATAGGAAAGCAATGGATATTATGATTTGAAAAAGATTTATTTAATACTCAAATATGTGTATGCAAATGTGCTTGTCTCTGTAGCTGTTTGTGGAGGCCAGAAGAGGGCATCAGACTCCCTAGGCTGGAGTTATAGGTGACTGAGCTGTGTGACACGGTGCTGAGAATCCAGCCTTTGCCTCTAGAAGAGCAGCAAGCACACTAAACCGTGAAACCATCTCTCCAGGTAAAGTACCTTGATATGGGACAATTAAAATACAATTACACAATTACTCCCTTTCCTCCAATTGAGCAGCTCCCAACCTGTGGTTTGAGACCCTCTTGCAGGTTGTATATCAGATATCCTGCATATTAGATATTTATAGAACAATTCATAACAGTACCAAAATTTACAGTTATGAAGTAGCAATGCAATAATTGTGGTTGGGGGTCACCACAACATGAGGAGCTATATTAATAGCTGTATTAGGAAGGTTGAAAATCACTGGAAGCAGAGGAGGACCTCCCCTACCAGTGGACTTGGGGAGGGGCATGCATGAAGAAGGGGGAGGGAGGGTGGGATCGGAAGGGGAGGAGGAAGGGGCTTATGGGGGGATACAAAGTCAATAAAATGTTAAATAATAATAATAATAAAAACAAAACAAAAACAAAAAAACAAAAAAAGAAAATCACTGTGTTAATCCCTCTCATATGCCCTGCTAGTCTCTCTCAAATCAGTGGCCTTTTTTCTTTTAGTTTTTATTCTTACATATACAGGCATAAATATATAAATACAACCTACTAAATCGGATTAGTGCTGTTTGTACATTTATTATTTTGGGGCTGACCACTAGGAGTTGGATAACCAATTAGGCCTCTAATTAGAGAACAATTTAGTAAGACTAATTCTTAGTCTTTTAGCAGTCATTAACTGCTCATGGTTATTTGTCTAGGGGTGAAGCCTTAAGAAATTTTCCCCTTCCCCATTAGCATGTCCATTGGTGTTGCCATTGTTCAGGTCTTATTCAGGCAGCCATATTGTTAAGGGGTAATGGGCATTGTCATTTTTGGGTGACACAGTCTCAGTTTCTAGCCATCTGGCTCTCACAGTCTTCTGGCTCCCTCTTCCACCATGTTCCCTGAGCCTTCAGAGTGGGGTCTTGCTGCAGTTTTATCCACAGGAACTGGGCAGCCCATGGTAAGTTGCTCTCATCGTTTTCAACAGCTGTGGCTTCTGTAATGGTTACCTAAACTCCAGCTACACCTTAGTTTGTATCCTGAACACTCCTTTGCAATTTGGGAGTGAAGATTCACAACTGAAGCATCAGCAAACAGGTGAAGGGGTTTGGGTGGCCACTTCTTTCTAGAAGTGTGTGACTCTGGTGTGTCTCCTCTGTCAGAGCCCATCCGTGCTTCAGCTCCCTCACAGTGAAGAAATGAGATGCCTAGGAATAGACGGACGACGTACAGGAGCTCTAAGAGGGGTGGGTGATGAACTCTTTCCTGTCCTTTGCACTAACAGCTCCAGAACTGGACCCAGCTCTACCATGCTGTACCAGTCTAGCAAAGAATTCCCCATCTTAGTTTCTTATTTTCCTATGCCTTCTGTTCTTCTTCCACTCTACATCTAACTAGAACGTGACTTCATGTTCTTCTCCTTATCACCGTACAACTCCATCATACCTATTTGTGTCCCCTGTTATGAAATGATTAGCAATCTCATCGGCCTTGTTTCCTACAGATGCCATGAAATCAGAAGGAGTACAGAACCAGGGCACGAGATTTCGGGCATCTACACTGAGAGCAGCTGGTGTATTAACTGACTTGACTAAAGGACACTGGGGCAGTTAAGCAACCTCTGTGGAGTCATAGAATGTTGCACTATTAGAAGTGGACGCTGTGGTCCAGGACACTTAGCTGATGACAGAAGACATGGAAAAATGGTAAGATGGCCCTGGGAGTATCAAGAATAAAGAATTATTTTAAAATACGGAGCCGACTTGAATGTTTATTGACAGAAAGGAAGCAACAGAAAAGAAGGGTATAAAAATAAACTTGCAGAATGAGGCTGCTAAGAAGCTAAGAGGTAGTAAGCTCTGATGAAGAAAGAGGGATTAGCCATTGGTGGAGGGGAGCTGCCTCTTCTCAGGACAGGGAGGGGAGGTCTTTGATGCTATAGAAGAGTGGTCTCAATCTTCCTAATGCGGTGACTCTTTAATACAGTTCCTCATGCTGTTGTAATCCCAACCATAAATTTATTTCAGTTATTCCATAACGGTAATTTTGCTACTTCTATGAACTGTAATGTAAATACGTGATATACAGGGTATTTGATATGCGACCATGTGACAGGGTCATTCGAGTTCCAAAAGAGTCTGGACTCACAGGCTGAGAACCGCAAGTATAGAAGGATTTGGAGACATCGTGGGTTTATACCAGCTGGCTTTGATCTTGCTAATGATCTGTTGAGACACGGGGCACAGGAATGGAAGCTTCAGAAGAGGAGGAAAGATCTGAAAAGGCTGGGTCATGTCCCCTGGTGATGGGCCAGGTGTGTCATCTTTATTTATGATGGGCAGCAAGTCAGCAGGTCTTAAAATAGGAGCAACTGGTCTCAGAAATTAGCAAGGGGCTATGCTTAAAGGAGGGACTAATTCTAGAAGAAAATGTCATCAGCGAGTATGGAACCAAGCATGTCTGAAAACTTATTTGTGTGCGCAGCTTTTCTGGAGTTCTTTGGAAACATGTGTTATTTACCAGGAAAGCCAACTACCTAACAGCCTTGCTATGTTTTGGCATCCATCAATGTACTTAACAAACCTATCCACTGTCCCTATAGTGGTGTGCTTCAGGGACAATAGAAAGCAGAACACTGTCTGACCTCAGGTTAGGTTTTGGCTGATTCAGTAGCTTCCTACCCTGCCTCATTTGCCAGCACTGTCAACAGAGTTAAAAACAATTCAAATGCTACTATGCAGATTTTGACCTGTACCTCTGTACCTGAAACCTTACCCAGCCCTGCTAACCACCGATGCCTGATCTAGCTCTCTCTGTTTTTATCTTCTTTTTTTTCAAATTCTATGTATGAGGATGTGCAGTCTTTTTTCTTTCCAAAGTCGGTATCTACATGTGGTGGTGGATATGCTAATTTGTTCTACGATAGAATCCATTTTATTATGCTCATCCTATAACCCAATGCTGTTTATCTTAATTATTAGCTCCAAATATTATCCCATGAATCTCCTAGGGATGCACAGCATTCCTGCAGGGAGGGACAGCAGCTGTCCCTCACTGGGAAGCAGAGAGCATAGTTTAACACCGTGTTTATGTTAACCTGGCCACTTCCTCATATCCTCAGTGACCGGTCTCTCTTCCTGTGGCTGGCTCCCATGATGAGGCATCAGTGTTAATTCCAGCCGAGGCACAGCACACCACCAAGTGCTTTGATCTGCAGCCTGGTGCATTCCTTCAGTGGCCAAAACATTGGAAGGGCACACTCAAAAAGTATGTCAGGTCAAAGGTCATGTTCTGGAAAGGATTTCTGGGAGCATGAAGAAAATCACCTTTTCTTGGTAATGTCTGAATGTACAATATGAAAAAAAAAATCCCCAAAATCTATCTAGGACTTCTACAGACAGTCCATGACCTACAATTATGACCATAAAATTAATTTCTCTACATTGGTTATTTTCATATTCAATATTTTTCAATGTTTCTATTAAATATTGTCATCATTGGTAGAGAAGAGGATTTTTTTTTCTTTTGTGTTTAGGTCAAAAAAGAAACTTTATTCTTAAAGCAAAGATATTTATTTTTTTTCAAATAAGAAAAAGTAAAAGCTGCAAAACATGGAGAACACAGGGAGGAAGGAAGGCAGAAGCAAAAATGTATCTGTTGTTTTTTTTCTTTGCTGACTGTGCGTTTGTAATAGAATTCAGAAGCTGGGTCTGAGGATGCCTAGCCGGAGGACACTGTCTAGATATGAGAAAACAAGCACAAAAGCTGTGAAAACGGTAACTTCCTGGGCGTGCATCTTTAAATAATTCACTTCTGTGAACTTTGAGTTCCCTGTGATAGCCCGCTGAGTGGAAACCTCACCCTCTAGTTCTTCACTGTCCCGCCTCCTCCATTCCTTCCCCTCGCATCTCATCTTCCTAGAAGCCTGAAGGTCTGTTTGCGAGAGGCAGAAGTGTGTAGAGCACAGCACGCCATTTTCTGGTTCTCAGCTTTGTCTGCTTTCTCTTCACTGATGTCCCCATCAGGTGCACTAATCATTAGTGTATCTTTATGTTCTGTTGTGTGGCCCCTGACACTGAGTGCCCAAGAGAAGCTGAGCGGCTCTAGGCTTCTGTGCCTTTGGTGAGGGCACTCCCTTCATGTCACTTCTCTATTCACCTCAGCCTGTGGTGTGGTGGATTCTTTTCTTGGCCTGTGAATCCAGTGCTCTTTGAATCTCCACATTGCATCGATTGCTATCAAACCATCGACTAATTCTATTTACTGATAACCATGCCAAGTCAGACCGAGTTAAGAATGTGACTTAGGCCCTGCCCCTCTTCTCAAGAAGCTTCCAAACACCCGGAGAAGGCAGCCAGGCACAGTTGAAGCACAGAGGCAGACTTTTGGCGACACACTGGAGAGTTAGCTGAAAGGCACATGGATGTCTACAATAGCTATTCAGACAACTGTCTCGGTCTTGTTTGATTTCCAGATTCCAACATCACTTAATTTGGTTTTAAACCAACATTTTTCACAGTAACACTGGTCCTGAGAGAGGCTCTGTCAAAAAAACAATTTCATGACCAATTAAGAAAGGAAAGTATATATATATAACCCCAAGCACTTGAGGTTTTCACCGGTGGGAAAGCCAAAGAAAATTAGTTTAACCCAGGAATTTCCAATCTTGTGCACTCTCGAGCCCTCTCCAACATCGTGTATGAAAAGCAGCGTCTTTCTGAGCATTCTTTAGGGTACACAACTGTAATTAATTGGCTAAAGGGTTATAATGAGGATATTATGAAAAACCTTGTGTATGCAAAATATTTTTTATTATTGTGGAAGCAGAACCTTCATCATGTCTGACCTATTAAATGCCTAGGTTCGTGCCGTTTAATATGTGGCCAGCAATCACATGTGACAATTGAACACTTGAAATGCAGCTGCTTCCATGATCTCTGGTGTAAGCGTAACATACACACCAGATTTGGGAGATGATATGGAAAGATTTAAAATGTTAATAGTCTTATATTTGTTGCATATTGTGACAATACATCTACAATTTACTTGTTTAAGCACCTATTGTTAAAATCAACTTCTACTTTATTAGTTTTGTAGACTTTAAAAATTCAACGTATTTATTTATTTATTTAGTGTGTGTATGTATGTGTGACTCCGGGAAATTGATTCTCTCCTTCTCCCATGTGGGCTCTGGGATTTGAACTCATGTTGTCAGGCCTGCAGCAAGCATCTCCATCCACAGAGCCTCTCACCACGCCTCTCTTATTTTCTTTAAATGTGGCAACTAAAATATTTAAAACTGAAGCTGGAGAGACGACTCGGTGGTTACGAACACTTGCTGGTCTTGTAGAAGTTCCAGACTTGGCTTCCGGAACCTGTGCTGGGCAGCTCAGCAGCACCTGTAGCCCCAGGTCCGGACCTCCAATACATTTCCCTGACCTCTGCAGTGAACCACGCGGCACCCATGGCACACGTGGTAGACACACACGTGCACACGTTTAAAGTATAAATGAGAGTTAAAAAAGTCATACGTGGCTCCTGTTAGCTTTTCACTATAAGCTACTGCTGTAGAAGGAAGTAATAGTATATTCTTATATTTAAATTGCCCTAAAACTCAGAAAAGGAAAGTATGCCCACTGAAAATACTTAAAGCATACTTATTAGCTAAATTAACTTGGCTGGCAGGGCTTGAGCTGGGAAGAAAACGGAAACTTTCTTCAAGGTACTCAGTATTACCTGTGAGCCCCATGGTGGGGCGGCCCATTGTCGGCTGCAGGGAGCCAGGGCCCTGCTGATAACCACCCCATGACACTCCTGTTGGCTTGTTCTCAGAACCCAGCAAGAACATTCCTGAGCCTTTGGAGTTCCTGCCTCAGAGCTATGACCCCATGGCACTTCTGTACCTTTCAGTAGTGTTTAGGCATGCACAGACTATGGAGTGTTCCCTGGCACTTAATCTGCTTTTGCAAAATTGATTATTACAGTTTTTTATGATCCAAAACACCATTATTCCTCAGTGGGTAGGAGAGAAAACAGTGAAAATCCCAGCTTTATTTTTGTTTCATAGAAAAGTGCTTTCTCCTTAGTGCTGAACCTTGAAGGACCATGTCACCAAACTGGGAAATAACTGACAGAGACCTTATTTTTCTGTTACCGATGGGAATGAACTTAAAATAAAATCTCTATGAGGAGTTGTGACACACTCCTGAGAATTATCCTGACAACTATGTCTGTCATGTTATTATGGCAGTGGTAACTGTAGCTAACTGTACCAGAACCAAGAAAGGAGTCTGAGGGACAACCTCCATCTTTCTTGAGTGCAAAGAAGGATGGCCACTGTTTTCTGAATTTCAGAAAGTAGCAAGAAGGCTGCACAGAGAAGAAAATGCGCAGGGTCTGGCAGTGCTTCCCAAAGCATGCATCGGGAACAGCACCGTGGAAAATACCCTGCAGGTGCTCTCCGTCAGGCAGAAGTGGCCCGCTCTGCTCTCACCCACCATCCAGAGAGAGCTGCAGAGAAAATGGATCAGAAACACTCATCTTTCGTGCAGAACCAACTCGTGCACCCAGGAAAGTTAATGGGTGGAATTGTTAATGTTGAGCTTTCATCGAAGAGCCTATCAAAGGCCTTGAGAGTGGTATTGAGAAGCTGGCGCTGGACCACACATGACTAAGGCATCAGGCTTGTCTGGCTGCTCAGCAGTCTTCTGATATGTCCTAGTCGGTAGGTGCCAGCCTTTGTAGCATTGAGGGTTTG
This sequence comes from Psammomys obesus, assembly GCF_907164565.1. Taxonomy (NCBI): domain Eukaryota; kingdom Metazoa; phylum Chordata; class Mammalia; order Rodentia; family Muridae; genus Psammomys; species Psammomys obesus. Next base: position 1,961,948 of record NW_026590663.1, on the reverse strand, counting down.
AGGGGAGGTGTTTGCTTTCCGTTGTCAGTGGTTTAGGTCTTACTATGTAGCTCAGTCTGGCCAGGCACTTGTGGTCCTCCTCCTGCTTCAGTCTTCTGAGTTCTGAGACTACAGGCATGGGCTGTTATGCTTGGCTATTTTGCTTTTTTTTTTTTTTTTTTTTTTTTTTTTTTTTTTTTTTTTTTTTTTTTTGCTTTACACTTAAAATTTTGTTCTTGCTTATTTGTTTCCCTGAGATTGGTTCTTTTGTAGCTCAGGCCAGACTGGAACTTATTTCTATTACTGAGGCTGGCTTTGAATTGCTGATCTTGATTCCCCTGCCTCTACCTCACAAATGCTTAAGTTTTAGGGACATTCTCTGCTTACTTTGTCCTCATTCCCTCCCTTCCATCTTTCCATGCATATGTTTTTCCTCCCTCCACCTTATTCTCTTTGTTTCCTGAAACACTGGAAATCTAACCTAGGACCTTACTCATGCCAGGAAAACATTGTATCACAGACCTATACCTCAGCCTATTTTCTTTCTTTAATAATGAAATACACAGTCAAGCATAGTGGTACATGCCTGTAATCCCAGGACTCTGGGAGGCAGAGGCAGGTGGATCACTGTGAGTTCGAGGCCAGCCTGGTCTACAAAGTTAGTCCAGGATAGCCAAGGATACACAAAGAAACCCTGTCTCAAAAAAAAAAAATCCAAAACAAGAAACAAAACAAAACAAACAAAACAAAAACATACTTTGCTGAAACCACCATGTATTTCACACAATAATTAGTATCCTCAAACATTATTAGTGCTGGCAATTTGACACAAGCTAGAGGTATTTGAAGGGAGGGAACCTTCAATGAGAAAATGCCTCCATAAGGTTCAGCTGTGGGCATTTTTTTCATGCGTGATTAGTAGAAGAGCTCCCATCATGTGTGATGTTATCCCTGGGCTGATGGTCCTGGATTCTATAAGGAAGCAGAATGATCATGCATAATGAGCAACCCACTAAGCACTCTTCCATGACCTTCTACATCAGCTCCTGCCTCCAGGTTCCTGCTCTGTTTGAGCTCCTGTCCTGGCTTCCATCAATGATGAACAGTGATATGGAAGTGCAGGCTAAATAAAACCTTTCCTCCCCAAGATGCTTTGATCATGGTGTTTCATCACAGCATTAGAAACCTCCTAAGACACTATTTTTTTGCCTTTTATTATAATTTTATTTTAAACATCTCATGCCAGACTTATCCCCATGTGATCACACTTAGTAATTAGATTTAAATTGTAAAATGCACTTCTGAGCTCATCTCCTATAGAAAACAAGTCATTGACTGGGGGCAGTGGATGTAGCTTGGTTGGCGGGATGTTTCCCCTGCATTCATGAGACCTTGGGCTCAATCCCCAGGACTGAAGGAAAAAGGCTGGAGCTATAGTTTCATAGTATAGTGTTGGCCTCAGCCTCAAATACGAAGCCCTGTCCTGCCACTCCAGAAATTAAAAGTCAACTATTTCCCATAGTTGCTAGATCAGAGTGGGGCTTCTGTACTTGACCCTTAGGGTTTGTGTAATGGTCTAATGAGATCTTCTCACTCACCATCAACTCTGTATACTCTCGGTACCAGATAGTGTGGCTGTGTGGGTGCTCCTGTGGCCAGGCTCAGCTTCTAATCCTATGGGTCTAGTTTCTACTCAGAGTCCAAGGTTGGGCCGGGCTGTGTTTCTCACAGTAGTTGTAACCTACATTCATCAGGCACGCTCAACCTTTTTCTCAGCACCCCTGACCCAATCTCTCTGTCTCCCCTCCCCACATGCAAACATGTTGGACTGCGAACAGTTCTGCCTGAATTAAATCCTGGTGCTGCCAATTACTGGTAGGGTGACCTTGGCTCTGACCATATCTGTGCTTTGTATTCATCATATTGTAAAAATAGAATCAGTTTCTGTAAACTGACTTTACAAAGTTCTTATAACTTTAAAAATATTTAGTATTTCCCTAAGGAAGTTAAAAATGCCCTATGTAGTGATTTTATTATTCAACAGTAGTCATAACGGAGGCATTAGTGGCATTTTCTGTTATTTCTGTATTCCAGAAACTGCTTCTTGGTGTTGCATATGCTGTACTTGGTCAATAAGCACTTATGGTATAAAAGGTACAATAAAAGGGTCTATGGTGAAACATTTTAAAACGTCAATCAATACATTAATTTGTTAGTACTTTAACATTTAGGAGTTCTGCCTTAGTAGCTCCCGAGTATACAAGGTACAAAGGAAAAAAAGTCATGGAAGAACTAAAGAAAAAAAAAACAGAAAACAAGAAATACAGCTCTATTAGCTGTCTATTTGATGAATGGTGCTTTGCTTTATTTAGTAAGCAACCCTGGAGAAACAAGCATTTATCTTTATTTATATCTGATACAATTAAACAGCAATAAACTTACACAAAAAGAAAATTGGGTTCAGTCAGATCTAGGAAGTGAAGATGACTGAGCGGAGCTTTCAGCTCCCCAGTTGATCAATTATGCCCATGGTCTCATTGAGGATGTCTTTCTCTAATGAGTACAGTCCTGGGAAGAGCTTTGAAAATGAACAGAAAAAGAAAGGAAGAAAGAAAAGGAGGGAGAAAGGAAGGGAGGAGTAGAGAGAGGGAAGAAAGAATGAAAGAAGAAAGGAAGGAGAGTGATCTCAACACAGCCTCATTTATTTTCATTCTTCTGAGTCTGTGTAGAAAGTACTGCAAACTGCAAGTGTCTCTCCTCAGCCTTTGAAAATCAATGTGCATTTGGTGGGAGAGAGCTGTGGCCTTCAGTCAGTGTTTCCCCTGCTGTCTTGTAACCACGTCCCGCTCTAAATTTAACATGTCCCCAGACTCCCATTTAATCCTCACAGCTGGGAGACAGAGCTTGTCCAGCCAGATCTCTTTTCCTACAATACCTACAAATCTGTTCTTTAATAATTTATTTTCTCCAGGAAAATGGTCTCTTACAAAACGCTAATAGATTTTGCCACATGGTTGCTGCTTTAATCAGAGAAGAGCATTTTAGGGGTTTATTAACCGTGCTCTCTTTCAAAAGCTACTGATTAGGCTTCGCCTGCTGGTTGCAAGCAGCCAGAAGGTAGACAGAGGCTGGCCACTTGCTGCACAGCAGTCTTCGCGCCGCTTTCTCGTGGCCTGTGACAGACTGCATACAACTAGGGCCAACGGAGCTCTTAAGCGATAGAGCGCTTGCAGCGTTCTTCTTGCCACTGTTTATTCACCAAGACCACTCCAGCAGCCAACAGCAAAATCCCTCTCCCTTCGCCATATCCCAAAGCAGCTAAATTACTTCTGAAAACTGAATGACATGCTTGGCAAAAGAATGCTGTATGGTGAGGCCGGCTTACAACACGGTTTACTTTGGCCTCCTGAACCAAAAGACCCACGTCCACCCCCATCCCATTCCCCCCCCCCCCCACTGACTTCTAGGAAAGCAGCATCCTCACATCCTCAGCCACACAGTCCCTTTATGTGTTTATCATGAACGAGAGAAACTGCCAAGCAACACAAGGAGGCTTCCTGTACTCCAGAAAACCCTACTCCTCTGAGGCCGATTTATGGCGTGCTCATGAGAACACACGTTCAGACCAAACACCAGCCCAGCGTGAGGTTCTGTCAGAAGGCACCAGGGATAAGTTAGGAGTAGCGTTTTTATTAGGTAACATAAAATTCATTTATTTATTATGTTTGAAGTTAAATATTATTTGCAAAATTCATAGCTTGTCTAGAAGTCCTAATTTCTTAGACATGTGGGCAAATTTCTTCTGCTTTACTGGTTATGATTAGGGAGAGATGAGGAGCAATATTCCTGAGGTGAGTTTAGTCATGGTTGACCCACAACTTGTCCTAAAGCTTCTATCTTTCGTCTCAGAGGAAATGTTTACATAAACATTTAAGTAAACGTTCATAATCTCAGCTTCCCACATATGCATCTGCTTATTTAAAATGAGCAACTTAAACAAAGTTCAGGGTGAGTGTTCTCTTCGGGTTAGGGTGCCTCTCATGCGAGAGTGAGGACCCGAGTTCTAACCTCCAGCACTCCCTTGGAAGGCTGGGCACAGCCACGCTTGTTTGTAACCCTACATTGGGCTTAGAGGTAGGCAGAACCTGGGGGATAGTTAGCCTGGGAGTTAGCAGAAACAGGCCAGCTTCCGGGTCAGGGAGAGATCATGCCTCACAGCAGGAACAAGAGGAACAACAGAGGAAAGACAGCTGGTGTCCTCCTAAGGCTTTTGCATCTTGTGCCACACACACACACACACACACACACACACACACACACACACACTCCTTCAATAGGTGATATTGGTATGTTTGATATACCTCAAGTTACTAGAGAGAGAGCAATTATTATTATTATTATTATTATTATTATTATTATTAATTATTGCTGTGTGCTGTTCTATAGCAAAAGCTGATTTCGTGAGCTTCAAGAAAAAGGTGGTTTGTTTAAATGTGGAAGAAACAAACAAAAATGTTTAAAAATCATTTATGTGTCTTAGCACTCAGGTCATTAGCTCTTGGTAAGGATTTCCTGGGTCAGTCTTGTGGGTATCTCTCTAGATATTCCATTGCGTGTGCTAAATAGATCTGGAATCTAGTGCGTTTATTTTTGTATTTCCTATTTTGAAAGAATTAATAGACTACTCAATAAAAAGATTGTGTTTTGCACATTGTAATACACTAAGGAGAAAAAGCAATATTTTGTAGACAAGCTGATGAAAATGATACATAAGCTCATCCCATTTTGGGGGATAATGAATCAATAACATTAAAAACTCACTTTGTTTTAGGAGACATTAGAAAGTTCAGAATATAAACCCCCATTCACTTCTATTATTTGTAGCATGATACATATTTTTAAATAAATATTGAGACCTACTTTGTTGACACGCTCAATAGTTTTAACAGAACAGCAAAACTCAAGACCAAGTCAGCTGCTAGTTAGAACAACCACATTTGGCTGTTGTTACATGGACACAATGAGTGCTCTGCCTCAGTGGCCTGAAAGACTGAAATTTTCAGTTGCTCTGTGGCAATTAGATGACTTTAAGTTGGTAGTGCATTAAACAATTTTCATTACATCCACTTACAGCACAGTCACCACTTACTCATCTGTGTTTAGTTCTCTTGTAGCTTGATTTTAGAGCTAAGACATAGCAGTAAAAATTTTGCATACATTAAAAGGAGGTTTAGATCTGTACCACCAATGCTGGACGAGTTACTGACCACGTACAACCTCAAGTTCTTCATCTCTAGAATTAATAATGTGTGTAGCAGCCAATCAAGTGCCCTAGCTGGCAATGGAGGATATTTCTCCCTGGTTCCCTTGCCTCACCTCTGCTCTGTGTCTCTGTCTTACTGTTTACCTGTGGCCATTCTAGAATCTCTAGGATCATGAAACACACTATGTCACAGATGAACATTTCAGACAATGTGTAAGAAAAAGAAATTTAAAAGACAGATTGAATTAATGTGCCTTTGATATTATGAGTTGAAAGGACCCCATAGGAATATCAGAACAAAAGAAAGGAAAGTGCTACAGCCACCAGACAAGCCTTACAGGCATCAGAGTGCTGTTCCTGGTTTGTTTTCTCAGCTAGAGTGTCCAGACTGTTCACATTTTCCATTATGTAGTTTGGTATCTTCAATAAATTTTGGCCACTCCAACAGTTCTCACATTTCACCTTTCATTTTTTTCTTTTAATTTTCTTTATTGAACATTTGTTCATATGCATTATAAAGACAAATAGAAATTAACCATGGCAAATAGCTAAAATATAAACCACAAACTTGAGTCGGCGGAGGTATTCCTGGGCAACTAGACATTCATGTCTCTGTATGTCTGAGCACTTTGTGAAGTTATTCAGCGATTAATGAAAGAGATCAGAACAGAATACAAATTAAGCCTTCTTAAGAGTTCTATACGATTGGTCAGATTGTAGCCCCACAAGGAAAGTTGATCTAGGTTTAGAAAATACATTGGTGTTTCACAATGATTTGACTTGATCGAGATCCCAGAAAACGTGTAACATTCACTAGTGACAAGTTGTCAGGAGGCTGAGGAAAAGGGGTTAGCTTCTCAACTGAAGAGCAGAAATCCCATCAGCTCTCGTTCTTTTCTAACTTCCTTATGTTCACTTTTTATCACTACAGATGGCTGTTGATTTATTGGCTGATTGATTGATTGACTGATTGGTTCTTAAAGTACATGTGTTACATTTAGATATGGAACTAAATAGGCAATTTTCCCTTCAACTCCCTGCAGCCTTTTATTCTTTTCCCACTGTGTTGATTTCTAAATAAATATTAGTCCACTCTACTCTCTCCCACAAAGTCTGACTGTAATCATTCAAACTTGAACATAATGTGTCAAGTTTTTTTTTAAAACAATATTAAGCTATATGAACTGTACAAAGAATGTTATAAGGTTTCTGCTCAGGGAACTTCTTGCATAATTAAAAAAAATATGTGTACATAAGCCATCAACCCACAGATAGCTTCTGTTGTGTTGAAATTTAGAGATGGCTTGCTGTAAGAAAGGATGAGGGAACCTGAAGATAAACTACATGACACAGAAAGGTGCCAATCCTGTTTAGAAAATGGTCCACAGGTGTGTAGGCATTATTTGTAAAACTGAATATAATATTGAAGTTTAAGAAAACTTCCTCTCAACACATTTATCCCCCCCTGCTTTTGGCTCTAATCACACCAGAAATAGGATTGCCTCACAAGACGTTTTTAAGGTATCTATAAAAGTTAGTTTATAGGATTTCTTATTGTCTATAAAGAGGTCTTGTTGCTGCCATTGAGACAGATCAGACATTTTAACATATATGTGTGTGTGTGTGTGTGTATGTTGGACCTGATTAGGTCCAACTATGATTGAACTATGATTATAGTTCAATTTTGTTATTAAGCCAGAAAAAATGAGGCTGAAGGAACTGTATAAATTGAATTGTTCAAACAAAGCCTTTTCTTTTTTCTTTATAACATCTTTCTCAGTTTCTGTGATGAGTTTGCCAATTAAGAACACATTTTGATTGAGGTCTGCAACTGTTACACCCCAGGGTTTTGGACTCGAAACTCAATGAAAAGGAACCACAGAGGCATGCAACCAAGGCCACCTAAATTTGAATAAATTAGAGTTGTTCTATTTTGCCACACTAGCCAGAAAGCCACAGGCATTTCACCACCCCAAAAGGGTCTGGAGAACTAGAGGAGAGCATAAAATGCAGACACAGTCTGCACATAGCTGCTGCTTCATTTGTATTTAACAGCCTTAAAAAGAGTCCCCAGTTTCAGCTCAAAAGCATTCTTTGAAAAACCAATTAATTTCACATACAAATTCTCATTAAAAAAAAAAAAAAGCAATATTTTAATAGAACCTTGAAAAAAAAACTTAAGAAACACCTCACAAATCTTTTTGGCAATAAGGGAAGTAGAGATAGAAGAAATTTCCTTATTTTTCTTTACATTTTTATACTTGAAAAATTTGATAATGGATAGTTCCTTGAATAGAGCCCGCCGGTGGATTTTATTTCACAAACATGGAGTAAGAACTTCAAGCACACCAGGGCGATTCATTGGCTGTTGATCACACAAGTAAAAGACAAGGTGCCAAGGCTCGGAACTGTTTTCCTCCTTCCACATCAGCATGTCTGTTGATAGTGTCTTTGTTCAGGGGTTTGCACAGCCTTATTGTTGCAGTACACCTTCCCTGTCATTTCCAGGAGACACAGCTTCGAGGGTGTCCTATGACATCACTGGGGTTTAAGTATTCCTGTTCATCCAACATTTAGGTTGCAACTGAATTCTCATTGTCCGGCATTAAGAAATGGAACCTTCTGCAAAGCGATTAAGCTGAGAGGGCTGCATCCAGGTGACCGGAATCAATGGCATTATTAAAGAGGCTACGGAAGTTTTCCTGGTTTGTCGTCCCCCCCCCCCCACCGTCTCCACTCCCCTAGGCTGCATGCTTTCTGCCTTTTACACTGACAGGATGGGGCAGGAAAATCCTGTTTATTTAATAGTCCCTCGCTAGACGCTGAATCTAGTGACTGTAATCTCAGACTTCCCTGACCTATGAGAAGCAAATCTCTGTTGTGTATAGGTTATGATGCATAAGGCGTTTTGTTGCAGCAGCTGAAAGAAGCTGAGACACTGGATAGGGATAGGTAACTTGAGGAACCCTGGAAGACTGGCTTCCTCCCTGGTCTAACTTCTAAGGATAGACTGTAAGAGAGATGAACTTGACTAGGGTGTTCTGACAAGAAAAGGAGAAGTTTCCAGACAAAGGGGCAGCATTTGTAAAGAGGCAACCAATTAGGAAAGATAGGTACAGCCCAGAACTCCAGACGATGAGGATGAGGTGGCAGCCAAACAGTGGGTCATTCTTACGCTCTGTCTTGAGGACAAAAAGGGAAAGAGGGTTAGGGAGGGACCAATCAGACCCTATTTGCATTGTAGGAAGATCTGTGCCTGCAATGGCAGGAAGCTACAGGTAGAGAGATGACCCTGTCAGAAGTCTAACTGACAGAGTGAAGAAAAAAATTCAAAAGATGTTAAAGGGGTGGAAAAGCCAGGACTTGCCAGTCAAATAACTACAAAGCAATCGAACAGAGAACGGTGAGAGACTGCGATTACAAAGTGGAGGCAATGAGCTGGCTTCCCAGACTCCCATATCAATGTGGCCATAATGTCAAGAAATGCCCACAGATTTTATTATTTAATTTTATTGTGCAGATTGAGTAACCAGACACTATGTCTTTTTTGAAATGGTGCAATAAAAAGTAGATAAAAATCTCAACTAAATTGTGCTTGTGTATTATTAAGCTCAAAGTTCAGACCAATCAATGATTTAGCATTCAGATATACTGTAAGGGTACTTTAAAAACTGTTCTCTGTCTTGTTTCTTTGCTCTGTGTCACCCATGTAAGCAATCCCCACAGTTAAATTAACTGTCTGAAAGTCCCTGAGTGTGTCTTGCTTTTGGCTGACTTGATTGACACAGATGGGATCACAAGTTTAAGTTTGGACCTGTGATGGCTCGGGTACCTCTAGCTGTGATGGAGGTAAGACCTAACTCTCCTGCAGTGCTCTGTGAAGGATGCAGCAACCAACTGGTCCTGGTCTACCCCTCTGATCCTTCTTGTCCCCTCCTCAGCTTCTCCCTTGTTCAGGCACTCTTACCCCACTGGTCTTCATGGTTTGTTCTTTAAAGGACACAGGTTGTTTCCTGTCACAGCTAAGCTCTGACACAGCCTTTTCTTACTCCAGGCTTTATCATAGTTTTCCTTCATTGTCGACCCACCACCACAGCGAGATGGTCTCTGATGAGCATTCCCTCCTTGTTCGTGTTCCCCACCATTGTCCGTCATTACAGCCTGTCCTTTCCTCTACAGCACTAAATGTAGTTGGCAACAATCGTGTTTCCGATTTGGTGGTTTAACCCCAAGTCTGTCAAGAGGTCTGAAAACGCCCATGAAGCACAGGGGAGACATCTTGCCAGTTTTGTTGCCTGCCTAGAAGATCTACAAAGATGAATGAATGAGCTACAGAGAGTGTCTGCTGTGCTCGAGGACCTGCCCAGCTTGAAGGAAGCAGAAAACACCTACAGACTACGTACGGACTACAGGCATAGCTGATCCTTTTTAGGACACTATCTTAGTACACTGCTCAAACAAACCCCTACAGTTTGACATCTTTGTGGGAGTTTGAGGAAATGGATCAAGAATTCCAAATGTAGTCAATTTAAATTAATGGGTAAGAAATCTAGCTATTAACTGGATTGATTAAACTAGTGCCAGTAGCCTTTTTAGATTTAAGATATATATATATATCTTAAAATATATATATTTAAATATATATATTTATATATATATTTATATATATATATATATTTTTTTTTTTTTTTTTCTGGTGCCAGAGATCAAACTCAGGGCCCGACACATGTTAGGCAAAAGTTCTGCCCCTAGCTTCATCTCCGGACCTAAGATAATTTTAAGATGGAAGTATTTACAGTGATTTTATAGGATGTGCAGTTCTTTCATTTCTTATGGCTGCGCAAAATACTTTGTTTCTTTAACAAATTTCCAAGCACCTATAATATCTGATATTTAATTTTGAACATTTGGTGGATGCATGTAGCATGTCTTCTCTGAGAGGAATCTCCTAAGAATTCTGCTTCTCTTCAGTTTTCCAGGCTCTAGGAAACCAAACACTTATCCTGGCCCAAGGACAGTATTCTGGCAGAGGCACAAATAACAAGACTTTCAAACACAGCCTTTAGGACTCCGGTTTATAATCACCACACACAAGATTAATGGCAATTAGCGTCTTACCACAACATTCAAATAATAGTCTATTATTTTCCTTTACACTTTTCTCATGTGCATGCAGCATGCACACGCATGCACACACATTCTGCATATGTGAATGTGTGTGTGAGCACTTGACTAGAGAGACTGGTGTCAGAAATCATCCACAATCGCTCTTCTACTTTATTCATTGAGGCCAGGTCCTTCAGTCAAAACCAAAGCTGAAGGATTGTCTATCCTTAATAACCACCTTGCTCTGGGGTCCCTCATCCCTGTCCTCAAGGCTCCAATTACAAGGGACCATCACCCCTACAAAGTGCTTACTTGGATTCTGGGGATCAGAAACCTGGTTATCATGTTTGGGAAGCAAGTACTTGAGCCATCTTCCCAGGCCATGAACTTTAAATGTTATAAAAAATTAAGTTTACTATGAATCACCACACGTGCAATGTTTAGCTAATTTGCGAGCATGGAGACACAATTTGAAGTACTCGTTATAAAAGACAGAGAAGGAATAAAAGGCAGTGACAAAAAATTGGACAGCAGCTACAAATTTATCTACCCACTCAAATGTATAACTAACTGTGTTAAGGACATTTTTTTTTTTTCTTACACAGAGAAGCAAATTAAGACATAGCAATAAATGTCTTTCTCCTCATCTAGTTCTTTAATGACTGTATGGCGGGACGGGCAGTGGGAAAATGCATTCCATCGTTATCTGGGCGCTGCCTGTAAGGTACACACCGTAGCGCACTGAAGAATGGAACTAATCAGTTGTTTGCAAAGCGTTTGTAATGCCCTGTGTCGGACTGCCGCTCGCTCGCTGCAGTTCCCTCATTCGTTCTTCCTGGAACAGATGAATGGGGTACTCAGACACAGAAACCCAGTTATCAGCCCCATGCTGTGGAACTAAAACTCCGTCAGGAGGCCGTGATGATTGGGCGTGTGTCCGCAGGGGCGATTCTTTGTTGAAACCCCCGGAAGACGCGCGGTTTGCCCACGCTCACCACCTGCAGATGGTTTTCACTCTGCATTAAGCTGCAGGGATAAACGGTCAGGCTGTCATCTTCATCCGCTCACCGCCAAACCCTCCGCTGTTGCTTCGAGCTCCATGACTCGACTTAAAAATTTTATTCTTTATTAAAAATCCAAAAATTAATTGCTTTCCGCGATAGGAATCGCCCTTCACCCTAGGTGGGATTTTAGAGTCAAAATTTAAGCTTGTTTCCAGTAAAAGTGGGCGCTGTGAAAGAATCAGTGAGCATCGCCGTGTCTCCGTCACAGTCCCTTAGGGAAGGCTCGGGAGTATCTGCCGAAGAGTAGGCACATGAGACGCCTCCCACCCCTCACGGCATCTTGGTGTGGGCTGCATCCATCCTTCCCTACGTTTTCCAACGAGGACACTTTCATTTCTGTGATTGCTGCTTACAGTTTGTGGGGACCATACCCTGGTCCTCATATGCGGAGTTGAGACGAGTGGCATGGACACGTGTCTGTCTTCGTTCTCCCCAAAGATCTTACTGTGTGCTCTGAGCCATCCTACAGGGGCATGCTAACCTGCTGAAAATGAGTCCCCGCGCACTCTTCATTCCTCCTTTAACCACAGGGCCAAACGGTCCGGCACAGCAGCAGTATTTTCTGCTCTGAACTGCAGGCTCAGCTGAATGCTGAGTCGATCTGACAAAGTTCCCTTCACCGAATACACTTAACCGTCTAAGCAAAATTACCCCCTTTATTTCCACCCCTATACACTCGCTGTCAGTGAAAACCCGGCGCCATTCTGCTACTACATCCACTCTCCAAAGATACTTTTGGGCACTGAACCCCAGCTCTTGCTCTCCTTTCTTTGCTGACTTGTGTGTGTGCACACACACGTGCGTAAGAATGAATGTGCACACATATGTTCATGAGGGTTCAGATGTGTGTGCAAGCCAGAGGACAACCTTGGATATACTTGCTCAGGACTCATCCATCTCTTTGGTTTTTGTTTTTTCTTCTTTTTTAAAGATCTATTTACTTATCAATATTGGTGTTCCGTATGCATGTACACCTGCATGACAGGAGAGGGCACCAGATCCCATTACAGATGGTTGGGAGCCACCATGTGGTTGCTGGGAATCGAACTCAGACCTCTGGAGGAGCAGCTAGTGGTCTTAACCGCTGAGCCATCTCTCCAGCCCCCCCCCCCCACCCTTTTTTTTTCTTCTTTTTCGGAAGCAAGGTTTCTCATTGGCTTTGGAACTCACCAAGTTTCTTAGGCAGGGTTGGTCAGTGAAGCCGAGAGAACCTGTCTCTACTGACTCTGCTGGGATTACAAACACGGGCTGGTCGGCACACAGCACTTTTCTGACTGAGGCATCTCCCAGCCCGTTGCCTGGGTTTTGGCTAAGGCAATTGTTAAGTGCATCCAGAATGTAACTTGAGAAATTGCCACCATTATCTTCAATGTTGTGGGAAACCCAGTTGTTCTGGTTGTCTGTGAGAAATGTCCAGCAAACCTTAGGAAAGGAAATGTGGGACGCCTTAGGAGCTTGACAAGAAAGTATAAGCTCTACGGCCTTTACTTAAGAGGAAGAAACCCCAGAAATCGTGAAAAGCAGCTTTAGGATTAAATCATAGTAATGGTGGTCCTTATTTCACATTATTCTGAAACTAGACCAGAATCTAAATTACAATGACATTTTAACTCCCCCCAAACTCTTGTTTTACCCTGTTTTTGCATGTAAGCTCAGGACACACCAACCTTTGTCAACCACACCAGCCTATCGGTTGGAAAATGGTAAGATGGCTACAAACAAGTAAAATCTCCCATCTAATAAAGAATGCAACTGTTTTGCAACTCCCTTTCTCTCAGAAGGAAAAGGTCACACAAAAGGAATACTCTTTTAAAAAGTATGGATTCATTTTCTAGTAATGCACACCAAGAAACACAAATGTGTGTATACACACACACACACACACACACACACACACACACACACACTGCAAAGAACAATTCCCCCAAGTGATGTACATGAATCTTAGAAAATTGGTGTGTGTGAGTGTATGTGTATATATCTGTGTGTGAGAGAGTATGAGAGAGAGCGGGGACGGACGGAGAGACAGACAGACAGAGACAGAGAGTGAGTAGGGGGTGGGGGGACTCATGCCTCCATGCCAGTGTGAAGATCAGAGGACATCTTTACTGAGTTGGTTGTGTCCTTCCACCCTTAGTGGGTTTGGAGGATTGATCCTGGGCCACCAGGCTTTTAGAGCAAGCACTTTATTCACTGTCCCATGTCAGCGGCCCTTTTTATGTGAATCCTGACTCAAAGGTTTAGTATTTCATTCATCAAAACTTAAGCATTTGATACATTTGTTCACTTTCACTGCTTATTTTCTCCATTAGACCTGTGAGGAAAAACACAGACAGAGCCCTTGCCTTGAGAGATTTATTAAACAAATATATAGGACTTTGGGACTACTCCAAGGATATGTGGTGTTTGAGTTGCTTTTCTATTGCTATGAAGAGCCACCATGACCAAGGCAGCTATGACAGAGAGCAGCTAACCGGCCTTGCTTACAGTTTCAGAGGGTTAGTTCATTTTCATTAGAACCAAAACCACATCTGGAATTCCTCAGTTCCTCTCTCTAATCCTCAGGGGAAAATTTGAGGTTGAAGACCACTTGTGTTCTCAGATGTATGCCTAAAGTTCAATACTAGGTCTTGGTTGACATATATCACTGAATTTCATTTTCAAAAGTTTGTAAAGCTCTTGAGTAAATGTTAACTTAAAAATTTCATTGCGATACACTACTTCATTTCCCACTGACAGATTACGAACTATGAGCTAATGTGAACAAAATCAGATACTCCTAGAAATACTGAAGCAAGGGAACGAACGGGTAGTCATTAGCCAATGATTCTGGGGCCCAAATAGCTGAGTTTACACGTTTCATATGTAGGGAGAACTTGTGGGTTCTAAGAATCATTATCATGAGTTGTCTATGAATGAATATAATTTGCTACCAGATTCTCACATTTTATAAGGCGTTAAAGGTAAGTGAAAAAGTTGTTTTATTTATTTATTTTTGTGATGGCTGTTGCTTTGGAGGGATAATAAACAGGAATGATTCATTGATGATAAAAATGGGACTAGTATAAAGGCGAATAAAGACAAAGGAGAACCAACATAATTCAACCGCTTTCTGCTCACAGGGACAGTGGTCCTCTGGTTACAGGTGTAGCTGCAACTCGGTCATACAAGAACATGTTGAAGTAGGGGCTATTATCCTTACTTAGAGACGGGGTAAACCTCCAGGAGTGGAGAACCCACTTATGAAAGACTTTCAACCCAGGCCTACCTCGCTGGATCTAGAATAGCCTCTCACAGAGGTCTTTAATGTTCTGTATTCTGTAAAGTAGTTGAAGTTTTTAGTACATCGTATGGGCTCAGGACATACCAGCTTAATCGGAGAAATAGCCTAACAGCTGATAGACATGCATGGCTTTTTTATTTGACATTTTCCGAAATTTATTGTAGGACAGGAGTGACACTGAATGTCTAGATCGTCACCTTCTCCTGACCTATCTAACACGGATGAATGTTAGGAGCTGTGAGGCTGAAAAGCTCTTTATGTGCATCCAGTATCCTTTCACATACAGTTACCTGATAATAGTTTCCCAGCCCAGCAATGATAGGTGTCAGGCCTCCAGCACTGGATCTGGTGCTAACCCTCTTGACAGGAGGCTCAGGCTAGATGGGAACTCTCTAAGAAGAGTTCCCTGCTGCTGTCATAAAGGACACACTCCGCGCTCTCCTTTTCCTCATCACATTTTCATCACGTTAAGAAACCCGTATGAAGCAGCACATGATTCAGGTAATTAGTACTGCATGAAGTAGGACCGGAGGGCATGCGAGCAATGTATAATCGACCAGGGCGTTTGTCACAGGCATGCTCTCTGTCACTCTGGAGTGTGGCAGAGTGTTCCTTGATGTATTAGAGCAATTAACTGTTGTGATGTTTTCAGAATCCTACTGGTTTTGATGTATAATGCGCACTCTAGAAAAAAATTTTTTTACAAGTCTATTTTTCTCTATGTTGGTATTTTCGGAGGTAAAATGAGGTAAATGATCACAGCTTCAGCTTTCAACCTGGCACAACCCAGAGCTGGAAAGAAGGAACTGCCTCTGTCAGATTGACCTGTTGGCATGTCTGGGAGGAATTTTCTTAATTGTTAAGTGATGTATGGAGGCAGAGAACAATATGGTTGGTGTTATCCCCAGATAGGTGGGCCTGGGCTACATAGGAAAAGCATCTGAGCAAGCCAGGGAGACCGGGCTGGAAAGCCGTGTTCCTCCATGGTCTCTGCTGCAGTTTCTACCTTGGGTTGCTGGCTTTCTGCAATGATAGTCTACACGTAACGTGTAAGCTGCAATAAACATTTTCCTGCCCCAAGTTGCTTTTGACATGGTGTTTATAACTACAGCACAAACAAAGCAGAACATATACTTTGAAAAGCTGTGGCAACCATTTGTATTTTGAAATAAAAAAGAAAAAAGAAAACTAAACTAAACTAAGCTATTGACTGGAAGAGTTGGCCCTTCCTCAGGATGACCATTACTTTTCATGAAAACATGTCAGCATCACTCTCTTCACAGGTCTCACACAGTTTCTCCAAATGTGAGGTGAGTGCCTCATCAAGCGTGCTAGCCATCTTAGGGCCCATAGCTGATGCGATTCTGTGACTCTGAAAATCCAAGAAATCTCCTTTGTGGATAAGAAATTCATACATTGTGAACTTTAACAAAGCCGTACATGCAACGAACAGAAAAACTCACAGCCACAAGTCAGGTCTATGTGATCTGTGTGTGCTGTGGAGCCTCCGTGTGCATCACAAAACACGGGGCATGATTGTCAGGCTCTTTGCTCATTCAAAAAGTCTGGGTAATGACAAAGAACAGATTTCATGTTCACAGCAGACAAAGTTTTGCAATTAACTGACTTGTTATTTATGCTAATTAAAGTGCGCTGCTTTCCTTACTTCATGGACCAGGCTGAACAAAGATAAACATCAATACACAGTGACCAAGAAACTAGTTGTAAGCCCCCATGTTGAGTTTGAATTAGCTCAGCGGCAATGAGCTAATACTCATTTCAAGTCTTAAATACTCAACATCACTGTAGCTCATATGGGAAAATAAAGATAGCATGCTAGGAAAATAATTTCCACAATTAAATGTTCGAAGGTATGGCTTCAAAGAGAAAAACTCTTACTACTTGAAAGAAGGTACCAGAAATATCTGATTATTACGCTATTGAGGTAGCAGGAAGATCTGAGTAATAAACCTGTCTTCAGTTAATCCTCCCCATCCTTTAAATTTAGTATGCATATGCGTTAGAACGTAAAGGTTTTCATTAAGTTGGATGCTTTCTGATACACTAGGCTTGATCTTGCTCCAACCATCATGCTCTCTTTCATTCACTGCCACAGTCTCTTCTCTTTCTGTGTGTGTGTGTGTGTGTGTGTGTGTGTGTGTGTGTGTGTGTGTATCAGTGATAGGTATATATGTCATTGAAAGCTCTGTCTGTAGATAGCTATATAATTAATCAGCTATCAATTCTTTTCACCATTCTTTCTTAAATTTCCAATCTTGCTCTGTCCTCATCATGACAGGGAAACAGCCCATTTGAAGGTCTCTGCTCTCCTAATTTAACAGGGTAATAGGTCAGTTCATGGTTTTACTATTGCCCTTTCCACACAGGCTTCTCTGGTATTTGCTCTCCATTCACACTCCTTCTTGATGAGTCTTTCGTTTTGGCCCCCAAAGCATCTTTTGCTTCTCCTCGATCCCCCTGCACTTGGTCTCATACTTTGGGCTCCTTCCTACCCTTTAAATACAGAGCTTTCCCATGGTCCTCTCCTTGGACTTTTTTTTTCTCCACTCCCCTCTTTGGAGAGTCTCATGTATAGACTCGGGACTTACTTTGGTATCAATGAACATGCACACCTCCAACCCCAGCTTTGACTTCTTACAGATTTCAGCCACACGGTTTCTCAAATACCTTCAAAACTCAAATTTTGGAATGGATAAGGAAAATGCAGTACAGATACAAAAGTGAGTGTATTTTATTTAGTATGTTCTTACTTTTTGGCATGGCACGTGAGAGGTGTATGTGTGTGTGAACATGTGGACGTATGCACACATGCAGAGGTTAGAGGTCAATGTCTAGCATCTCCTGAATTGCTCTTCACCTTGTATTTTGTAAATGAAGTTTTCGTGGGATACATTCATGCCCATTCACAACCATTTTGTCTCCAGCTGCTTCTGTAGTCCTCGGGAAAGCTGAGAGGCTGTTCTGAACTTATAAGCGGTCATTAGCCCTCTTAGGTATCAAGACACAGTCTCCCTGTGAGCCCGAAACTCATCTGTTCAGCTAGGCTGACTCACCAAGGAGCTTCAGGGATCTGCCTGTCTCAACCCACCTCTCCCTGCCATCACCAAGGGCTGCAGATGGGCACCACGACACTCAATGTCTCCATGAGAGCTGAGTGTCTGAAGCAGGCCCTCAGGCTTGCGCAGCAGACAGTTTACTGGTTGAGGACCGCACCCCAGCTTCATAGTGGAGTTTTCCTCAGCTATGAAGAAAAATGAAATCATGATGCTTTCTGGGGAATAAATGGACCTGGAGATTACTATCTTAAGTGAAATTTCCTAAACTCAGAAGAGCAAATAATACTTTTTTTTTCCTCACACAGTTTCCTTTTAGTTTTCGTAAATATGTGTGTGTGTGTGTGTGTGTGTGTATGTATGCATGCATGTATGTAAGGGAATATGGGTAACAAAACTGTAAAGAGGACTGTGAAAAGGAAAAGATATCTTAGAGATGCAAAAATTCAAGAACACATGTGTCATGAAGTCAGGGGAAGAACAGTGGAGATAGGCAGGAGACGGGGGGCGGGGGGGGGGGGGGGGGCCCGGGGGTGGAAAAGGGGGGGGGGGGGGGGGGGGGGGGGGGGGGGGGGGGTAGGGACACTGTGTATGAAAATGCCAGAAGGACTCTCATTGTTTTGTACGCCGCCGGTTAAAGGGAACTCATCAAAAGATTTCCAAAATGCTGTCAGTGGACTGCCAGCTGTCCGTGTGTTTGGTGTGGCTCCCGGCGGTCCACACGGTAGTCCCGGGATTACCTTCCCATGGGTCTTTCCATCAGTTGTGCTCCTGTTCCTTGGTACTATGGTGAGGGCTGAAACACCTGGGTCAGCCCTTCGCATCCATCCCCAGGACGGCCTCTTCACACTGCGCACGCCTTCCAGTCTTCACTCAGTTCCTGACCCAGCACTCTCCCTCCGCCCTCCCATCCCAGCCCGAGTCATTTCCATAACCCAGAAAAGCCCAGAAAAGCTCAATTGCTCCAAGCTCCACAGATCACAGGCTAAATGCGCAGGAAGATAATCTCCTCTTTCTGAAAAGAAATTTAACTTCTGATTCAATTTTTAGTCCTCCCGGAAGAAACTTTTAGATGTGTTTGCCCGGAGTGGTCATCTTTTCTTCACTCCAGGATGCCCCTTTTGTGTGACTGCCGGGCTCCAGGTGCCCCCGCCTGTCAGAGGCTCCAAAAAGGAGGAAGAGAGGCCTCAACTTCCCAGCCCCTGCGTGATTGTGGCGAGAGAAGAAGCAAGATACAAGGATCCCTTTCCGTGATTCCCCGGGAGCACCCCACTTCCTGCTTTCCCTCTTCTGTTGTGAATTCCAGGAATCATCTGTCTTGAGGGCAGACATGGGACAGAAGCCAGCTTACTGACTCTGCTTTCTTTTCTTTTCCGAGTGTGTGTGCGCGTCTGTGCATGTGTATTGATAGGGGTAGAATCTGACCACTCATTTTCAAAGGTGTTTTGAGTCCACTCGGTCAGCCTCACATGAGCAGGGAAGTCTAGAGCCTCTAGTGCCTGCTGGGTTGGCTATTCCCAGTGCCTCTCTAAACTCTGGTGAGCTCCTCACTGCACCCTTGCTGCGCACCCATGCGCTAAGCACACACACGGATTAAGGTGAATATATTTATAATGTTAGGACGTAATGAAGAGTGTGGTACTGGAGCGCAGGGATGAGACGGGAGATGCAGGCGGACAGTTTTTCATCACTCACTCATGCACTCATGAGCAAACATCCACAGCGTCTGCCTTTGGCCATTTGGAAGGAGGAAGCAGGTAGGAGAGATACGAACAGACACGAGAGGGGCAGAGATATGGCCAGTGTACAACGAACAATGAAGGTGGAAAAGGAGGAAGTAGTTTCCTCCCACAGGCATGTACTTGGCAGAGCTATCCACATTTGGGGGAAAAAATGTTTCCAAGCATAGCATGAAAAATTGAGTTTATCTTGGATAGTAGTTCAAAACTAATGTCTCAATGCCTGACAGGAATCCCATTTCAGCAAGTGTTATCCCAACAGAGTGAAGATAAATACTGGACCGGTCAGGCTCCTCCCTAGTCACACAGCCTGAAGGGGAGCACTCGTGTCTTCACTGGAGAGATTGAAGTTTCTCATTGTTTATTACATGTCAGAGGATATGCTTTCTACCTGGTGAGATGAGTTAGGAGCTGCAAAGCTTGTCCATTAGCCCATGTGATGAAATCCAGCGTAATACCTAGTTTGATCTTTTGAATGAAGGGGCTAATTTTGGCATATTAAGATTTTTGTCTTAAGAGTTGAAACAAAGATAAACTTAGATTTTTAGCAGAAGTATAAAGAGATTAAGAGTTTTGCAGACAAACTATTTCCCAAGTTACGAAAACGGAGCAGGATAGCCAGTCCCATCATTTTGCGTCTGTGTTGGTAATTAAGTGTTCTGCGGTAGAGAGAGGCTGAGCCTTCACTCCTCCGAGTTCAAGCACACTAGAGTCATGAAGGTGAGTGGAAACTGATGAGGTCTAGTTGGTTCTTTAAAGCCTCACAGCCTACACCGAACAGTTAACCTTTATCCCGGGTGATATTGTAAGGGTGCATCTTCTTCCAGCTGTAACAGAATCACAAGCCTTGCCTCCGTTCCCTCAGTGCTCCCAGCAGACTGTGTTAGGATCCCTTTCAATAACTTCACAGTTTTGAATATGAATCTCCATTTCCTGAGAATGTGATCCCGTCAGTTAAATATTGAAAGTGGAGGGTGCCCATTCATAGGTAAACTGTTTTTCAGATAACCCTCTCTGCCCTCCCCCCACCATTTCATAAACAAAGGGCTTTGTGACTAGCTCCTCATGGTCCTCCCCTCTCCTACAGGGATGGAGGAAGGCTCCCTCCTCTATTTTTTCCATCTTTCTAGTTGCACCCTGATTCCATGAACTCTGAGTTAAAGTTAATCCTTCTTTTCTTCCCAAGTGTAAGCAGGCAGACTTCAAACAGATTACAATAGGTCACAAGATTTAATGGGCACAGCGATAATCATCTAAATTACATTTCTAGGTCTGATGGGATAGACAGATGTAGAGGCTGCCCTCACCAGCACTCACTGTTAACCAGCAGGGCTGGTGTCATCCAGCATGGCTGCCTTGCCCGGCTCCCAGAGAGGCTGGCTCCCACTGACTGGTTACCAAATGCAGCCGCATGAACTGCCTGTACCTTAAAACATGGATGTCAAACGGCTGCCACTCAAATGTAAGATGGGTTCTTTCCATCTCTGGGAATGATCTGACTCCCCTTGCAGTTCACAGTCCCCGTCTGATGGCTGTCTCTGATGTTTACAACCTGGGAAGGCTTAGGAACTTCCACACTAAAGAACTTTCCTCTGTATTGATTTCAAGTAGCACACAGCAAAATTCTATTGACAACTGAATGCTCTAAATTGTTTCTCAGCTTTTAACTTTAGAAGAAACAAAAGCCATGGAATTATTCTGGCAAAGGGACTAAAATAACTTTACCTTTTAAAACTAAAAAAATAAACAACGTTTGGACACTGACAGAGGCGATACTGTCCTGAGGTACTTGTACAATCTTAGATTTTACATTTTGGTTACATAATTCAGTTTCTTATCAAAGAGAACAATGGCCTGTCTCCTGATAGAGCAGGATGTTAGGGTACAATTAAAGCATTAAGTGCTACAAAAGAGTGAATTGAAATCATTCAAGACTAATCAATATTCCTAGGTAGGTGTCTATGATGTAGGTGTCTATGATGCAATGCCTCCCACAGGTAAAATACCTCATAATTTACAAGAGGTTTTTATGCAAAGTTTCATTTTCTTTTTTAATAACAACCCAGTTAAATAGGTTGGAACAATGTATCATCTCTATTTTGTACATCATAGCATTTTTTTGAGAAGTTAAATGGCGTGTTCAATGTCACTGAGATGAAAGTGAGAGGGCCAGTACACAAATCCGGGCCTTGTGATGACATGTGCAGTGTGTGTGTGTGTGTGTGTGTGTGTGTGTGTGTGACTGTGTGTGTATGTATGTTCATATAAGCCTTGGACAATATTTTGCAAAATATGGTCTTCCGAAGAAATGCAATAGTTGCTCTTTTTACAATTATTTGCTCAAAGAGGCCCAAATGGCAGGGCTTGTAAGTAAATTGTATTTACTCAAATTAGCCTTCTAAAATGAGCAGAATCAGATATACTGAACTTATTCAATAAGAGAGAGGTTGATTGTCAAAATAGCCACATTCTTTATACTTTTTCCAAAATCTTGGATAGCTGTCAATAGCATGAAGTTTTTAAAAACCACAGATGTATGAAATCATATTTAATTTGAGGCAGAGACTAGAAATCTAGCAACCCAATGAAATACAAATGATATAAATAAAAGCCAGAATAAAAAAAGGTTGACTATCACAAATGCAAATTTTACAATATTGTAGAAAACTTTTTCTGAATTATAGTAGTTTAACTAACTCCCATACACAATAAAGAAAGGAATGAAGAAAGAGAGGGAGGGAAAGAGGGGGAAAGGAGAAGTAAGGGAAAAACTTACTTGGAAACCAGTTTAGACCACATGGGAAATAGACATGGGACAGGGGCACACTGTGAACCCCATGGAGAGATCTCAAGGATCAGAGACAGAATGCTAACTGGGAAATTAATGTCGACATGAATGTTAAGAAAACCTTTTTAATGGTACACACAGTACTCATATGCTTACTAAACAGTGCGTCATTCTTTCATGACTAAATGTTAGGAGAAGGGAATAAAGATTGTTTGAAAACATTTATTCAATATAATGATCTCAAACATAAACAACTATTTTATTTTCATTACCAATCAATTTAGTTTTTCTGTTCTTGTTTGTTTGTTTGGACAGGGTTTCTGTATATCCCTGGAATTCACTCTGTGGATCAGGCTGGCCTCCATTCAGAGATCCAACTGCCTCTGCCTCCCAAGTGCTAGTATTAAAGGCTAATGTCACCATTGCCTGGTGGAAAAAAAAATTATGTGTCTGTTTGTGCGGCTGAGTGTAGATATGTGTGCTCCATGGGTGCAGGATCCTATGTACCTGGAGTTATAGGCAGTTGTGAGCTGCCGCGGGTGCTGGAATAGCACTGGGGTCCTCTGGAAGAGCTGCAAGCTTGTTTAACCTCTGAGCCAGCTCTGTGGTCCCAGGAAGTCTGACCAAACAAAATGCAGTTATTCTTTAAAAGAACTCTCACAAAAAAAAAAAAAAACCAACACCAGATATAAACATCAAAACAAACGAAATCAGGAAATCCGGAAACTGAATACTTCAATAATTCTAAGTCCGACACATTGTCTGGCAGGTCTCACACTTGAGGCGTGGTGAACTTCTCATCTTTGCTTTTGTCCCTTTTTTATTTTAATATATTTGAATTATATTTCACAAAATCAAATAAAACTAAAATGTAATTGATGTCCTAGAAACAAACATTTGACTACTCAAGCTAAAGTGACATTTTGGGTTTGCAAATTATGAATGTCCTTGAAATTTTTAAAAACTTTAAGAAAAATAAAGCAGAAGAATATCTTTCTTGTTCAGAATCACATTGAGATATTTTGACAATGTTGAGATAAATAGTGACTAGGAACATATTGTATTATACTATAATATTATAACACAAAAATAGTCAATATAAAATTCACAGGCAAATTATGGTAAGGACCACAGCAAAGATTGTGTTCGTTTTCTATTTCTATAACAGTGTCTGGGATAATCAACATATAAAGAGGGAAGGTATGTTTCAGCTCAGACCTTCATAACTTTGGAGGTTTCAGTTGGTGTTTGGTTGGCCCTGTTGCTTTGGACTTAAAACAGACTTGCACAGCTAGGGCACATGACAGAACAAAACTGCCTACCCCCTAGCCAAGGGATGACAATAAAGAGGGAAAGTCTAAGGTCTCACAATCTCCTTTCAAGGGTGTGGCCCAAATATGCTAAAACCTCTCATTGGGATACACCTTCAAAAGGTGACATCACTTGTCAGTAGGGTTAAGCCAGGACCAAGCCTTGTTAGTATTTGGGTCTTTGAGGGATACTGAAAAGCCTAGCTATAACAGAAGGATGTTTTTGCTTTCTACAAAAGAGTATCTGTCAAGTAGTAGTAACAAAAAGCCAAGCTTTTCTCATGCAAAGACAGTGTTTTTATGAGGGGCTAAGAAATAGCATTTCCAAACAGCCTGATAAATGAAGCACAGAACTGCTTTCTGTGAGAAATGGATGGGAGCTGCATGAGCCTAAAAGCCTGTGATACACACACACACACACACACACACACACACATTCAAGTTGGAGAATCAAAAGCATGAAGGAAACCAGACAAAGAAGAAAGGAAGTTCAGTCAGTCAGTGACAGGAGGGACAGCCCCTGTCCCAGTGGCCCTGTCCTTTAGAGGAAGGGATTCATAAACATCTCCAATGTACATAAGCAGTCAGAAACACTTAAAAATCTTAGATGTATTTAAGCTGTGAACCCCAGAGGATGCTAGAGAGAAAATGGGTGGCCAATTGTGGATGCAATCGTCAAATCCTTTGTGGCAGGCCGCCTCTTTAAACCTCAGGCCAGGTGGCCAGGAGTGGGCAGCTCCTGCAAGGTCTGCAAAGGGACATGCTCAAAGGGTTTTACTGGGCCTTTGGGTCAGACTGGGATATTATGAGCTTTTATGAATCCTGGGTGCTTAAAGACATCCAGACACTGAAGCAAAGAGAATTTGAGACCAGCAACACACTTCCAGTTTTTTTCATGTATTTAAAGTTTGTATTTGAAAGTTTAAATGAGATTCCAGAAGTTGCTTGGACCCATTAACCCCGCAATAACTGAGTTCATTAATATTGCTACCGTGGTCGTGGTCAATTACTGTATATTTTTCACTCTTGAAGAGACAAAAGTGGTGTGTATTCATTCTTCTTTGGGGATCTTTAGAGACGAGGATGGATTTGCTTATGCTGAAGTGGTAGCTGTCTTCTTTTGGTGGGGCTTAATAAAATAGCAGCATGAAGGATGATTGTTGTTACTATCCACTACTCAGTCTATTCTTAGCTTGGAGGAATTCTCTCCTATAAAACCTGGAATTTCTGTTCCCTCAAGTTGTATAAGGACATGAGTCCTAAACTTGGCCAACTGGATGTCTTATCTCAATCTTTTAAATTCGGACCAGGGAGATACTGGTTGAAGGGGTACATTAGAATTCAGTCTCAGCCCTGTGCCCAGCAGCAGTGGCAGAAGCATCAGCCTGTGGGGTCTGGCAAAAGGATTGTGTCCAGGATTACTGCAGTCAGTGGCATCTAGAGTATGTGGCTCCATGATGTGACATAATTAATCCTCTTACTCTCTTTAATTCTGTCCATTTCCAAGTTCTTGCTCCTTCCCTCAACAACTCAAATCCTGTGAGTTATCAGAATGCTCTGAGTATGCCCTTCTGCTTGGGTTAGCCAGAATTGATTTTTATTCCCTGGGTTCAAGAACTTTGGCTAATAAAGCAAGCATAATGGAAGGTTTTAGGCAGTAGGGAATGAGGTTCAAATAATGAGTCTGACAGCATTGCTAATGAGAGTTGAAGGTGTGCTTCTTAAATGAAGGTGATCCTCAGACAGGAGGAGAAATGGATGGGACCCATAAGAAGAATAAGGCCAGGAGGTATATATCTTATTAAGAATTTTCAGACTGGAAGTCCCAAGAATGGAAAAGGTGACCCTGATATGGACAATGTTCTGTTCTTTTTTTCCTCATTACCCTTTCTCTAGTTAGTTTTGTTTATTTGCTTTGTTTTATTTTCATAGTTGATTCTTGTCCATGGTCAGCCACAGCATCTGTGAGGGATTAACTTCTCACCATATTTAGGATTGCCCTTCATTGGCTTAAATCAAACAATAGCAAATACTAAACCCAATCACAGATGATGAGTTACTCACAGATTTTATAAGAACATGGAGGAATGAGGCAGAAGGTCATAAGTCTTCTAGAGCCACAGCCGTGTACAGATAAGTGAGGACATTCATCTGCCCAAAGGCTTCTCTGCAAATTGGGAGGGAGAGGGACAACTAGAAAGCACAGCAGTGAGTTAGAAAAGAAACAGGTGACACCATCTAAGCACATGGCGATAGGAATAGGTCTCAATTTTTCCAGCTATACTAGTCAGTGAACGCCTCATCTTAGAAACCAATTTAAATTGGACTCAACATTAGCAGTATAAGTTATTCTGACTATTACCTTTCTTCTTCACTTCCATTCCTCTCCACATACAGAGATTTAGATTATTATTATTACTGTGAGTGAGTTGGAGAACATCAAAAGACACAAACGAGTGGGCTCTGGGTTGACTCTGATTTTAGAATTTTACTCCTTTGTTTGTTTGCCATGTGGAGCATTCTTTTTTTTTAAGGCATAGCTACCAACATATAATCCTGGAGAGACCTTCCATTAAAACCCAAATCTTTGGTTTCTTCTGAAGAATCAGATCTGACACCACTAAGCTAGCATTCCAAAAATGGCTACAGTTGCCCAGAAAGGGCTAGGTACTTTTCACTCTCAACAGGGCAGGCGTGTCTATTGCTACACTGCTTTGCACACGCTTGCCTCAAAACGGCCTAATTCTGTCACTCACATTAATCCACCTCTGGATGGATTCCTGTTGGCGGCTCTTCAGAGTGAGCCAGACCTGTTGTAGGCCTTTCAATTTATAAAGAAGCTGCAGGCCTTGGGAAGAAGAGACCCTAATGCATCCATGTTCTACCTAGCAGATAGGGATGCTTACTGGGGGCAGAACACGATTCGATCATGCAGATACCCAGAGCTTTGCTAAACGTTTTGTTGCGTGGCTGAATATGTGTCCTCGTTTGCCGTCATGAGTATAAGTTCCACAGCATGTAAACAGCCTTTCAAGTAACAGTTAATGTCCTGAGCCTCGACACAAGACAGAGCTGGCCTTACACCCAGGCCTGCCTCTTGTTTGGTGAGATGACTGTGCCCTCACACATGTTATCATGTGTATGAAAGTGATTAAGATGTGGCTAGAACAACATTCGGCACATAGGAACTCATTGTGATAGGCTGTCTACTATGTGAGGTTATTCCAATACTAATTTCAATTGGGAAAATAGAATTTTATTTCTTCAGCAGCTGCTACTGTAACATTCCTTAGACCAACCCTTCCTCTTTCTTAATGGGCTTGGCGTATTTAATGCCATGAGAGTCCTGTGTCATCATTCTTTAGTCACTGTCACTTACTAAAATAGGCTTACTTTCTCCTTATGTTGGATCTGAAGCCCTTCTCAGGCTGCTTTCAGTTGTTGCTCATAGCTTACGGTGGGTGGAGACATACGTCATATTTAATAGGACAGATATGCTTTTCCCTCTATTGAGTAAAATCTACATAATCAGGGTGTTGTGCGGCATTTGAAAAGTGTAGTCAAAGTCCCAATTCTGCTTACCTTAGATAAGGAAGCTTAAATCTGAGATAAGAGATGGGAAAGATGGAGAGACAAATCATGAGAGGGATCTAACCTGTTAATATTTACTATCAGCTTAAGATATGGTAGGGCGAGGTGCCAAGGATGTGGACAGCTTGCAGAAGCTGTGAGTAGCCTTTGGATGACAGCCAGCAGAGACATGGGGGCCTCTGTCCCACAGCTGGAGGGAATGAATTCAGTCTCCAACTTGGGTGAGCTTGGGAGTCAATGGTTTTTCAGGACCTTCATAACTCAGCCTGGTCAACGTCATCTTAATCTCAGCTTTTACTCCCCAAGGAGAAGAGTCAGTCAAATTGTCTTTGTGCTTCTGAATTTAAAAGCTTTGAACTTGTAAATCAATATTGTTTTAAGCTATGGTAGTCTGGAGTAAACTTGCCTAGCAACAGAAAAATCAGCACCAAAGGTTTGAAGATGATACCACCAGTCTGTTCTCGTGTGTTTTCTCTAAATGTATCCCCCTTTATCTGGCTGGAAAAAAGAGCAAGAGGAGATAAGTCTCTTTTCCAGGCTCATTCCTGTTGGTCTAGTTCATTATCTCTACTTGATATAGATGGGAGAAGCTGCCTGGGACATTGGAGCCAACTTTTCTAGCTCATCCTTACTTAGGTGTCTGTCCTTCCATGTTGCAGCCCTGATAAGCCTGTGTACAAAACTGAGTTTCCTTTGCTTTCTCTAGCTTGGAACAGATAACAACTCTAGGTCCTGAAAACAAATGTCAGGGATAATCTTAAGAACTTCCTGGACTGGGAAATTTCTAGTAATTATTTATTTGTTTGTTTGTTTGTTTATATATTTATTTGCAAGCTCCTTCTCCCTTTTTCAAAGTTCCAGACCATTCCTCAAGCTCTGTACCTAGGCAGCCATCCACCAAGCTAGCAGCAATATTCTCTCTTTCTTGAGGTTAACTCCAAACTCACAAGCTTGCTCCAGGGAGGAGAAACCAACAGGCCCATTTTTTCCTCAAAAAAAGTAGACGGGGAGAACTCTCTCTCTCCCACTCAGTGCCGAACATTTCCTCAGTGTTCCCCTTAAGTGTCTGTAAGCTGTTGAGTTTGCAAAAAGCCTGAGGCTAGGAAGAAAAAAACAAGTCTTCTAATTCAGATGACTTACACCAAAATAACTTTGAAAGAGTGCATTTGAATTGTTCCATACAATGTAACTTAAAATCTAATTCCAAAAGTTATAGTAGATAAGCGTGATTAATGTGTGCTCATGTGCATATACTAGAGGCAGACACGGAGCACAGACAGCAGGGGGCGGGGCAAGAGGCCGTGCTTGCCTCCTGTGCAACTGCACACACTTCCCAATTATCTTACCATCTTGAACCACAGTGAGCTAACAGGTAAGGAATTCACATGGACTCAGAATGTGGGTGAGTCTTCGGGTATTTCAGTAAAAGTAAAAGGTAGGTTAGCTAAAGAAATAGAGTTTAAATAAAGCATTTTAAGGTTTATACATGTATGTTCTCTCGAATTCCTTCTTGGCATGATGAATCCATGCATTTCTATTTTTTTAAAATGGAAAAACAAACAGACAGAAACAAAGGGAACTTTCATTTCTCTTTGATTTCCTCCTTGATTTCTCCCAAATTGGGATTTCATTGAAAATGGATGGATATCTTTCTACTTGCAAATTCTACTTCCTCCAAGTTCTTGGAAAATCTGAATTTTCCAAATCAGAAGGATAAACTGCACACATGCCTTTTTCTCTTTTAGAATGTGAAATTTAGAATTTATACCATTTTTATTACACCCGATAAAAAACAAAATCTTTATTTTGTGGGTCTGAAAAGCAACTTTTGAAGTCAGATGTATTTATCAACATACTCATTAGAGGCATTTTCCCCCTCCAGTTTGGAGAGAGTTTGAAAACCAATACCAGTACGGTTTAGATAGTCATAACTGTTTACACATGTCTCAGTAACAAAATCTATTTGGGGGGGTGGCACTTTACTTTTAGGATTTGAGACAGATGGAAATTATTATCATTATGGTTTAAAACGTTCCAACTGGATAATGGTGTTAAAAAGAATAAAACATTCTAGAATGCTTCCTACTAGCACGAAACACAGATCGTTTTATTAGACTGAGTACTGAGTTATTTACATATGGATTGGCTGATCCAGTTACATATGAAGGAATCTGAAGAAATAAATTCCTTCACGTAGCATCACATAGAAAATGCCTATGTTTCATGCTTAGCAATACTATTATTATTGTACAAAAAGCTTTAGAATCCCGTTTAGATAACATTTCTCATATTGCACAGGCAGAATCTAACTTAATCTTTAAGAAGTAGGACAACTTCTTTAATCATAAGCATATCAAATACCTTAGAGAAATGCAAAAATTCTTTTCATATCTGGTTCTCAAAAAAGAAAGGAAGAAAGAAAAAGATGATTAATAAGGGATTCTGTGGTTCCCTCAACCTGTTACTTCTAAGCAGTTAGACTGTGTTAAGAGCCAAGAGGGAGCAAAGTTCAAAGGAAATTCATCTAATATTTGAGCGCTGGCTAAGAAAGGGGGTGAGAGCCTGCTCTTGTGGCCAGTTGGCAATGAGGGCAGCATGCCAGGCCAAGGAGTCTTTGTGATCACAGATGGACTTAGCACGGGAGAGATGATGCCAGAGTCCCAGGCAGGGAAGGCTATTTTAGGGGCTTTGTACGAATCATTTGTTTTTCACTCATTGCCAGTTTTGACACAGAGAAATATATTTACTTAGCTCCTAACAAAAGTGAAAGCCATCCACAGCACCAGGAATTAGAATGTTAATCATATCTTACATGTTGGCTGCAGCCTGTATTTATTTATTGGTTGATTGTCTGCTAAGGGTTTGCAGTCTACTGAGGTGGATCTCATCCTTGGAGACAGCATCCCAGGATGACTTTGTAAGTCCTAATTTAGAACTCATCTAACTATACTGTATTCCTCTTGTAAAGTTTTTTTATAGCTTTTATATTTTGTGATAGCAAAATATTCTCACTAATTCTTAACAAATAGGGACACGGGTAGCCAGTGCTTTGCTCACTAGCATAATGGTACCATGAGGGGAGTGTTACAGTGGGTACCAGCCACTTGCTAACTGCATTTGAGGCTTGCTGCATGGGAAGGAGTATGTCCTTTTTTTCGGCCATAGGCCCCGGTCTGGAATAGACCTCTATTATTCTGCTAAATGGTCACGTCGTCAGGTAGTCTCTTCAGGGCTCACATTTGTCTCCACGGGTGAGTGGTACACTCAGCTTTCACCAGCGGAGTTTCCAACGGCAGCAGGCAGTGATTAATGAGGAAGCGAGTAAGTGCCAAAGTGCAGAGAATGGCAGTGGGGTGATAGCAACTGCTCCGGGGTTGAGGTAACGTCCCTGAATAGGAGGCAGAAAGAATGGAAGAGCCAGAGGCTGAAGAAATGTATAGCAAAAAGACCTCTTCTGGACGCGGCACAGCTGTTGCACTCATGAACTCTCGCTGCAGCAGTGGTTATCGGCATAAGATCTACTATACAAAATTGGGGTAGGCCCCATGATGCCCCACTCCTCCCAGAGGGATTGTTGACTGTCGTCACTTGTCATTTTATTCAGTAGTATAGCCACTGATAAGCTGTCCCTGCTCTAGTGAATGGCCTCCCATTCACACCTAGGCAAGAAAACCCAATTAAACTCAGCCAATCACACACAGAAATAACATACAAAAGCAGGCGAGGGCACGCTGAGAACAGGGGTTCCTGAGGGAGAGAATGAGAGAAGGCAACGGGGCAGAGTAAAAGTGACTGGAATTCATTAAATAAATATATGAATCTGTTGAATAATTTTAAATTAAAAAGCAGGGACTCTTTTTAGGGAAGGGAAGCAGTTATCTAGACTGCAATACGTCATCATCCTGCGAAATTAGAATGAGTATTTCTGCACTACGCACTTTCTAAAGGATATAGAGCTGGCCCAGCCAGCTCAGGGACATGCCTGGCTTCAGCTGTTTTTTTCCCTGTAAGGCACAACTGCAAACTGCCAGGAGGCTCGGCAGTTGTGTGTGCATTTTCATCCTTCTCTGCCACAGATGAACAAAGGCCACTGGTAAGCTGGGCGAAGACTGAATGAATCACTGAGGCTTTTTTTTTACACACAAGGCAGAGTTCCTTGTTCACATCTCCCTAACAAAGAAGCCCAGTGAGACATCGGAACAGCAAACTCAGCCAAACTGTGACTTCAGAATCCTGGCTAGTCCTGCATCTAGGGTCAAGCTCCTTGACTCACTTCTTCCAATTAAGGCGGTCAGCTATTCAAGGCCACCTTCTGTGTGTAGTGGTTACCACTACACATTGTTCTCCTGGGTACAGCCCTTCCTGAAGTCCCTGTCTCATGGTTTTTCCATGGTGTTAAGAATACATGTTCACTGAGTTATATCCTACTTAATTAAATTCTTTTTTCTTTTGGGGTGTGTGTGTGTGTGGGGTTCTCTGTGTAGCCTTGGGTGCCCTGGACTCGCACTGTAGACCAGGCTGGCCTCGAATGGAGAGAGATCCATCTGCCTCTGCCTCCTGGAGTGCTGGGATTACAGGTGTGCACCACCATGCCCAGTTAAAACTTTCTTCTATAAGGTTAGCAAGGCAGCTTACAGCAGTGGTTCTTAACCTTCCTAATGCTGAGACCCTTTGTCACAATTCCTCATGTTGGGGTAATCCCTGATCACAAAGTCCTCTCTCTCTCTCTCTCTCTCACACACACACACAGAGTGTAATAAAAAAGTTAAGATTTTTCTTTTATAGAAAAAATTAACTCTTCGGCTGAAGGCTATTGGAAACATATGCTTGCTTTAGTGACATACTGTGCCAGTAAAATAGCTTTGAAGTAGCCATGGGGCCAGATGACCAGTTCCAAGGACACCTTGTCCTTCACAGCTGGTTCTCTGAGCTTTTGTTTCTCTATCTGTGGAACAATTATGAAATTGTATATCCTGTGCTTTGTTTTGAAATGTGAGCGAGTAAACTTTAAGCAATTAAAATAGCACCCTGCACATAATAAATATTAAATAAGGTTTAAATCCTAAGTTCTGTAGATACCCTTAAAGGCTACATTTGCCCAGTCAGTGAAGAGGCTTCCACACTTGATACATATCCCCAAATCACTTGGAACAAGTGCTGAGTTTTAAAAAGTGGGGGAGAGCTACATACTTGAGGTTAAAATTATGATATAAAAATACAGAATGAGCCACATTCCCTCAACTATTATTAGGCATGAAATAATTTAGGTACTTGTGCAATAACACCGTAAAATGATGAAACAGAAAAAAAGATCAAATTCCATGATAGCCGTATGTTGCGACTGCCGGTATACAGGTAGCATGGCTGTCTTGGCCTGCTTGTGTGTGGATTGGGACTGAGAACATGGATCACAGCACAGTAAGCAACCCTAGGTGGGATCTGTGCAGCTTGTTTCTGAGCATAGTGAAGAAATCCCCTCTCACTGAACTGACTGCACAATCAAATTCTGATCTTCATGCTTGCTCACCAAGCACCTTACTAGCAAAGCCGCTGGCCCTGTCCCAGATGACTGCCTCTCCGTCTATCATAGGGCTTTATCTAGCTCAGGCTAGCCTAGAACTTCTGATTCTCCTGCCCCACCCGCCAAGCACCAGGATTACTGGCACGAATTATCACATGTCATTTTTTTTTTTTATCTGGTACTGGGCTTTGCAGATGCTAGGCAAGCTCTCTACCAACTGAGCTACATGATATTACACATAAACTCGAGTATAAGCAAGTTGAAATTTCCCAATATTTGCTAGACATCAATAGGAAAAGAAATTTTTAAAATTTTGCCTTTTTACCAAACTAAAGAGTTATTTTTTTTAATTGTATTTAAATACATGAGCTCTTTCTATGTTGTGTCATTGCTCCAAGATCTCCAAATATTAATTCAGGTTTTCCTTAAGACATTACTCTAGGGTGAATCACTACATGCAGGTAATGATTGTCTCCAAGCTTTCCCATGAGCAGTGAGTGGTGACTTAGCTCCAGAAAGCACAGAAAGTATTTTGATCATAATATTTAAGATATATAATTTCACTTAACAGAATTCCTCTGTCCCTGAAGATTCAACACCTATGAAACTCAGATCTTTTAATTCCACCAGAAACTTTATTTTAAAAAGCAGTTTCAGGTCAAGAATCCCATCTGCACTATTACCCTTCCAGATTATTAAATTATTCAGATGCCATAATATCTTTTCCACATTGGTAGAGAACAAAGTACTGACAAGCAGAGGGCCACTGGGTAATAACAGGTAAACAGACATGCTTCTGCATTGCAGAGTGAGGCTGGGAGCAGCGTTCTAATCTTAGTGCTGCCTAACAAAAGGAGTGAGAGTGAAAAAGTAAAGGAGACATATTAGTAAGTAGCACTTCTTAGAAAGATTGAAGCTTGCTGTGGTGGTGCACACCTTTAATCTCAGCACTTGGGAGGCAGAGGTAGGCAAAGTTTTGAGCTCGAGGCTGGCCTGGTTTATATAGTGAATTCCAAGATAGCTAGGGCAGCATAGTATGACTCTGATTCCAAAAGAAAGGAAAGAAAGGAAAGAAAGAAGAAAGAAAGAAAGAAAGAAAGAAAGAAAGAAAGAAAGAAAGAAAGAAAGGAAGGAAGGAAGGAAGGAAAGAAAGGAAAGGAAGAAAGAAAGAAAGAAAGAAAGAAAGAAAGAAAGAAAGAAGGAAAGAAAGAAAGAAAGAAAGAAGGAAAGAAGGAAAGAAGAAAGAAGAAAGAAAAAGAGGGGAGGTTGAGAGGGAGGTAGGAAAAAGGAAGGCAGGGAGGGAGGGAGGAAGGAAGGGAAGAGAATTTTTCAGCATAAAGCACGCTGATTCTGTTTTCTTAGAAATGAGCCAAAACCAGTCTACAACCCATAATTAGTGAAGCGACATGCAGAATTCTCTATGCTTGATCCATCAACACACAACTATGGGAGGGAGTGTCACAGTTAAGTGCACGTGGACATTTTTCCAGCATAACCTAACTGAAACATTGGCCAACTTTTCTTTGAAAAAAAAAAAAAAAGAATCATTATAGTCTGCTGAAAGAAAAAGCCCATCGACATCGCTCACTGATGACAATATCAATGGCCCTAAAGATAGATGCTAAACTACCGTGTGTGTTCAGAACACCACCCCCTGCTTATAAACACTCTGTGGGTCTCTGAGAGGAAACAATGGCTGCATAGCTCCTTACAAATGGTTGTCTCTCCAGCAGACATTATCTCAGCACATAGATATTATTTTTATATTGGAGCTAGAAATGAAACAATCATATGTAAATAGCAGTCCGCCTTTAAAAAAAGCAGGTATTCGATAAATTGACTGTTAGGAATACGTATTTACATAAGAAATGATATCCTTATTATATTTGTAATTATTCTGCTTTAGATCTTAAATTTCTAGGACAAAAAAAAATTATCTGGGGGTTTTCATAAATTAGAAATAGCATACCACGTTGGGAATGAGTGTCAGTTCTTGAGTCGGAGGTTCAGAACTTTCATGAGGGACGCAGGGTATGGCTTGTGTGCTCCTGGCAGTGAAGGACCAGTGGTCCAGCAGCACTCTTTGCTTTCTCTTGTCCCACAGAAAGCCAAATCATGGCGCTTACCATGTTTTTTTTTCCCAGTAAGTCATGTTCTATTGTTGGTTTGGTCTCTTTGCTGGTGAAAACCTTTGGCTGAGTTCCTTTGGACTTGAAAAAGAAGAAAGGATGTGGAAAATAGGAGATAAAAACACTGGGGACCCTTCTGAGCAATGAAAGCTGGCAAAAAGAGGGAGCTGGGGTTCAAAGCTATTAGAAGACCCCCTTCTTACACTGTTATTTTAACTGTGCTATCCTTCAAAGTTTCAAATATCATTTTTGAAATCGAGTTGCTTCAGAGTGTTTTTTAGAGACATAAATAAAAACAGCAGCAAAAGATCACCCTGCCTCTTTTCTAGTTCCTGGTCCAGCTTAGAAATCAGATCATGAGTCCTCAGACTGCCCAAGAAAGCCTTTCAAGCAACACGAGGAATAAAACAGAACGTTTCACTCTACACGCAACCGTCGTGTCCGGAAGATTTTTCTGATTGATACATCCCCTCCAGGAGGGAGGGAGAGGCTTATGAGGTTCAGGAGGGAAACAAAATGTTTTCTTGGAAAACAGGAAGCCCAGACAGGCTTGAAGGGCCCTTCCCCGGCTTTACAGAAGGAGTAAACTGCTGTGGGAGGAAGCTGCGGGCTGCCCAGAGCTTATTGAGGACCTGCTAGGTGAGCCGAGAGCCCTCAGGTTGCAGCTTTCTGAGCTGTCGCCCCTGTTGGGACGAGCTTCTTGGCGCTGGACCTGCTTTTGAGTGCATCGCTGCACCTGTAGGTGATCCCCTCACAGTCCCGTCAGAAGCCCCAATAGAAAATCATTGGCTCACCGTGTTGGGCTTCGGTCATTACTTTGATCTGTGGTGGAATCCCTGCCTGGGGAGAGAGAGGGGGGTCCCCAGGAAGGGTCTCCCACTACACAGCAGAAGTAAGGAAGACCCAGTTTTCTTCTCACGGCGTTGGCTCTACCGCACTATCAGGAGGAAAAGTTTATTTCTAATAATGGAAGCAGGTGTGGCTCGGAAAGACGGACAGAACAGATGTGGCAAGCAAAAGATTTTATTTAAATACTAA
The DNA here is from genome assembly GCF_907164565.1 of Psammomys obesus. Lineage (NCBI taxonomy): Eukaryota > Metazoa > Chordata > Mammalia > Rodentia > Muridae > Psammomys > Psammomys obesus. The sequence continues at coordinate 1,926,063 of NW_026590663.1, read as the reverse complement.
TTTGACCCGAAGTTATGAACTGGATGAGTCTATCACTAAATTTAATTCAATTTAAATACTAATTTAACTAGTAACTTGTCTGATATAAGTTATGAATTGGACGAGCGTATACTCATGGTCAGTTATTTTAAGTGCTAAGCAGACTGTGAATTAAAGGGCATCCCTCTTGTCATCACATGCTTTTAAAGACTTAATGGACTTCTCACAAAGAACGCCATGACTTGGATGTACATAAATGCCTCCTGGCTACCAAGAAGTCCTCCACACTCGAAATGCCAGGCGACACGCTGCAGATGGAGAAACCCCTGCCCGGCCTTCCCTTTGGTACCATATGGGATTTTGAAGAAAGCTCGTAAAAGTCCATTCAGTCTACAGGTGCAAGCGTGCAAACCCAGCAAGGCTACGTGTTTAAGTCAAGAGTCCTTAGTACAACCTGGGTCACCAATAATGAGGTGGGTTCAGTCACCACAGACCCCTCACAGTGAAGTGGGGGAAGAGGACTCATTCTTCATTGGGCACAAAGGCACACGATACTTTTAGGCTCATGACAATGTTTAAATGTCTGGGCCTAACTGAAGCAGGCTATAGCAACCTGTGACGCCTGGCAGTTAGCGTGCTAAATTAACTTTTAAGGAGTTTGTAACATGGACGGGCTTTGTTGGTGGGAAGGGCAGAGGGCACACGCCACAGCGTATGTGCAGAAGTCAGAGGACAACTTGCAGGAGTCAATTCAATTGGTTCACTCTTCCCACCATGTGGTCCTGGGATTGAACTCAGGACATCAGGCCTGGAAGCAAGTGCTTTGCTGCTGAGATTTACTACTAGCCTCTAACCAAATCCTCGACAAGGTAGTTTCAGTGCCTGGAGGATTTAGCAGGGTGGAAAGTTTGTAGCAAAACCCCACTTTTTGCCACAGATTATGTAGAAAGCCCAGACCAGGTTAACCACTGCTAAAGTCTTGGCTTCTCAGGACATTTTTCTAAAAGGAGGAAAGGAAAGTTTTTTGTTTGTTTGTTTGTTTGTTTGTTTGTTTTGAATGATTTACTCATGTCCAGGGTTACAAGTAAATAAGACGGGATGGTGAGGTGCTTGAGTTAAGCTTTGGCACATAGCAGAAGGTCTACAGATGCCTTTGCATCTCCACTGCTGCCTCTTGAGAAGAGCACAGAGCAGAGCAGGCACTTTGAACTCATTACCTGTTGAGAGCATGTCACAGTAGCAGCGATGCCATTGTGGGAAAACTGGTAAACTGAGGTAGGCACGATCACTGACAGCTGTGATCACTCACTAAACGAACTGGTGTTTCGTGGGTAATTATTGATAAACACATCCATATTCTCTTATCAGAAATTTTTGCTAAGACATTAGACAAACATCTCTTTGAGCCACTTGACTGTAATTCTCTGTGGTGCTGGGAGGGTTAAAGAATAAATGAGAGAATTATAAAGCATTTCTAAACGCTGAATTGGAGTCATTTGCATAGAACTTAGTAACATAGTGTTTAAGTGGCTAATTTTTCTTTTTACGAAGCAGCATATGCCAGTTAATGAAATGTATAGCTAAATGCTGAATAGTCTTAAAAACACTGTTTTCTCTTCCCTCAGTATTTTCCCCTTTGTGTAGAAAGATGTATTTGCTAGAACTACAAAACTCGTTCCTCTAGGCTTCTGCTGCATGACCTTCCTGTAGACCTTATTTATGGCTCTCTCCTGATGCAATGCTTTGGGGGGCAAAATATGCTCTAGACTGTAGATCAACTACACAAATCAATTTCTGTGGAGTTATTGTTATCCAAGTCAAAACTTTGATTTGGAAAGGGGTAGTAAAAGAAATATTTCTTCATATGTATTTCAATTTCCTTAGAACATAAATATATTTTATTCTTTCCTAAACATGACATTTTTCAGCCACAGTAACAGTTTATTTATTACTTTCCAAACTTTTCTTCTTAGCAGTAAAGCCTTACATACTTACAGATAAAATTTAAATGCAGTTAACGGTCTAAGTGTGTTAGTCTCAGGATGGCTTTGGGTTTCATTAAGAACACGTTTTCTGTAATTGGATGAACACTTGTCATTGTAGCAATTACATTAACCTGAAAAGATGGCTGGCTGGTTAGCAGGGCTAGAAAAAGTTAAATTGTAAGTGTGATGAAATATAAGAGTGAGTCTCCAGCATACAACATTTAAGGAATACCTGTAAGCCACCTACTCTCAGTTAATATAGTGTCACACTGGAAGAATGCTTGCCGCCTTAAGTAGGTAGCTTTTCATCGGTGTTGATTCAGCCTTACAAAAGATATTGACAATGTCTGGGGGCATCTACTGTCACCACTTTCAAAAGAGGTCTATGATAATGTTCAGATAGCCTTCCTTTTATTATCCAGGACCAAATATCGGTGGTGCTGGGATTGAGATAGGTGGCCCCAATTTAGTTATTTATATCAATTATATTAAAAAAATCTTCCTTTTTACTAAACATTTAGAGGTAATAATGGCTACAACCTGTTTGGGGAAACTATACAATTTTCAATCGTCACAAACATAATTTTGGTAGATACACAGTATATTTGACCTATAAAAGACACAAAATGACATAAGTAAGATCTTATAATTTACCAAACTGCCTTAGTAACTGGCTTTTCATTGACCGTTAGGCTTTACAAACCTGCTTTTCTTCCTGTTAGTCTTCTGGTGAAACAGTAAAGTGAATAGTTGATTCCCAGAAGGAAGGAGAGCAGAGGAAGAGAAATGAAGGGGCTTGATAAGATCCAAATTGAATTACTCGGCTTTGGCTGTTTGAAAGTGGGCTGCTTTCCTTGTTTGCTATGGAATTAAACACCCCCTAAATTCACTGAACTACAGCAGCAGTATGAGGTAGGCCCTTTCAGGATATAATGAAGTTCTTACAGGGCTTGGCCCCCTGTGTGTGAATCGGTGTCCCGTGAACAGGCCTGAGAAAACCAGCCTAGGCCCAGTCTTGCTCTGTGGCTCCTCCCCTTGTGGAACACAACCTATGTCCTTTTTGCCTTTACTACCACAGGGTTACCCAGAAGGCCTTGACAGTTAAAGGTCCGAAGATGTGACCTTGGGCTTCTCAGCCTCCGGAACTGTGAGAAATAAACTTCAATTCTTTTTAAATTACCCAGCTACAGGCATTTTGTTATAGCAACACAAGTGGACTAAGATGCCAATTTAAAACTGAACATAGAATGCCTTAATCCAAAATCTAATTTGAAATGCAAGGAGAAATTGAAATTTTTCTTTTTACTAGAAAATAAAGTGTAATTAATGTTTAACTTCTTTCCGTTCAGGCTTGCACATGTAGGTTTTGGAGGACTCAAATTGAACAGCCTCTCTGATAATTTGCAAACAGTGTGCCCTGGGCTTTAACCTTAACAATAAAATAGCAGAAGAAAGAAAAAGATTTGGAAGATCGAAACATTTCAAGTTTTGTAACGTATATCTGCTTTACTATTAGTGTAATTCAGAAATTCTCAAGTGCCTAAGGATTGGTGGTTAGAAACTCACTTCCTGCTGCTTTCTTTGCATTAGGACCTTTGTCATGTTATCAGTCTAGAGACCTAAAGCCCATGATGAGACTAAGCAGTAATCTTCATGGTCAGTTTTGCTGGATTATTTGGATTTATTTGCAAAGCATATTCCAAGGACTGTTTATGAGGGCTTTTCCAAAGAGTTTTAACTGAGAAGAGAAGGGGCCGTTTGAATGTGGGTGTCTCCACTCCACAGCTGGGGTCCTGTGTTGAATTAAAGGAGAAGCTGGGCTGGACACTATCATTTGCTCATGACCCCGGCTCTAAAGGAAATGCAAACAACTGCCCCATGCACCTGCCTCTATGTATTCTTCCTGGCTGCGCTGGCGTACCGCAGACTGTGGGCAAAGTGAGCTCTTCTCTTAGTTGCTTTCGCCACATATTCTGTAACAGCAGTGAGAAAAATAACTATCCCAGGGGAGTTTCTGGATAGAATTTGAGGTGGAGCCCGCAAGGGGCAGACTGGCCCTGTGCGTCTGGAGCTCACAGGGCAGCTCATGCCTAGCTAAGCTGCGTTATCCAAGCCAAATTCTTCTGCTCACTCCTTTGAGAGTTTCTATAAATGATCGGCTGAAAAATACTGTCAAACACTTTCCATGTTATAAAATACAGTACTTACTGAAGAACCACACATAAACTTTCAACTAGGAACTTCTGACAAGGATTCATAAATGACTGAAATACTTTCCTGCAATTGTCTGTGTGATTCATCACAGGAATTTCCTAATGATTTTTTTTCCCATGTTATGGTAAAAAACACCATCAGTTCACTAAGGTAGCTGCACAATAATTAACTTGTTTCTGGTCAGCATAGTATTTGAGAAGTGACACATGTCTTGGAAGATAACAATACAAACTTTCCTTCTAACATTGTTTTTCTTATTTCACTGAATTGAAATGTGTATGCAGATCTGTCCAACTATTTCATAAATATTTTCTACATAAAATAGATAATACACAGTAAATTATATAAGTTTGAAGGGTCCAGATTTTATATATCTATACACCAATTGTTTACATAGGTAACCATCACCCAGATTAGGATATAGGATATTTCCTCAAAGGGTCTCTTCAGATATAGGGACATTGATATCTTACAATGTCTTTATCATCACAAGTTAGTTTTACCTGCTCTTAAATGTCATATTAATGAGACACAGTGTACTTTTATTTGTCTGGCTTCTTTTTAATGGAACAAACTGGGGTTAATAAAGAAAATATTGGAAGGGGAAAACATGATCAAATTAAACTGCATGAAATAAAATTTCAATTAAAGAAACAAATTAAAAATAATAAAGTAAAGTTTTTAATATACATATAAACGCAGGTATTAAGGAGGGGAGAGAGATTATCAAAGAAGGACAGCGCCCATGTGCACAAAAATAGATGTGGGCTTCTAAACCATCACCTGTTTTTCCCTTTCATCTGCACAGATGGTTTTCCTTACCACATCAACTGATAACCAGTGGTGGGAATGACAAACAAGGTTTTCCCATGAAACAAGGTGTTTTGACCCATGGCAGAGTGTGCCTGTTGTTGAGTAAGGGGCATCTTGTTATAGACCAAGAAGAACTGGAGAGAGGAAGTGTAAGTCTGTTCGTGGATGCTCTGTGGATGCCAATCTGAGTGTTCTCAACTTGATTATTGTGAAAAAAAGGAGAGAAGGCTATTCCTGGACTGACAGACACGACTATGTCTCACTGGCTGGGACCTAAAAGAGCTTGTAGAGTACAAAAGCTCTTTAATTTCTCTAAAGAAGATGATGTTGGCCAATATGTTGTCAGAAAGCACTTAAACAAAGAAGGTAAGAAGCCCAGGAGCAAAGCTCCCGAGATTCAGTGTCCTGTCATTCCACGTGCCCTGCAACACAAACGCCGATGTATTGCTCTGATGAAACAACACACTAAGAAAAACGAGGAGACTGCAGAATATGCTAAACTTTTGGCTAGGAGAATGAAGGAAGCTAAAGAAAAGTGACAAGAACAGATTGCCAGGAGATGTAGGCTGTCCTCTCTGAGAGCGTCTACTTCTAAATCTGAGTCCAGTCAAAAATAAGTCTTTAGGAGTAGCAAATAAATGATCATACCTTAAATCCCGCCCCCTTCCCCCACAAAAAGAAATGTATTTCTCAAAGGAGAAGCCACAGCCTTGACTAAGGTCTGAGGCATAAATGGGAAACACATCTATGCCAAGCAAATTTCATTTCATTTATTCAGTATCCTTGCTCTAAAAATGCTCCATAAAGTTTTGCTCTCATTTTTTTTTTAAATAATAAATTCCACTGGATGTAGTTTAAAATTTCAAAAGGAGATCCAGGGACACAGCCAAGGAAAGCAAGAAAATTTAATTGGGCAATGCAAAACCAAATCCATAGCTGCTGCTGCTTGGCCATGATAAAGTCCTAAGCCCAGCCCACAGAGTGTGCTCCGAATGAGGGAGCTGCAGACACCTGCCAGGGATCAGACTCTGCAGCAGAGAGCGCCACTGAGGGAAGCACAAGACCGAAACGTGGCATCTCTCACCTGGATTAACTAGTCCCTCCTGACTCAGCACACGTGTAAACACAGAATCCACTCACTTGTACAAAGCCGCATGCTGTGAAGTCCTCAAAGAAGGGCAGGCTCGGGCGGTCTTCTCTGTAGATGGTGAGTTTATACGTGGTTATTGTGTCACCCTCTGCTGGAGACTCATCCACCACAAGCACAGAGATCCTGTTCATTCCTAATCCCAGAGGGTAGTTGGCAAAACTGAGGGCAGGCAGTGGGAGGGCATGGAGAGTGAAAGATGGAAGAGAATGAATATGGGTGGAGACAGTTATTCAGCCCAAACAAATTCAGACATCAGTGTTTTTATCATCGTCGTCATTATTAATCATTATGATGATGTTTACTTGGCTAAAACATAAAAAGTATGCACAATTTCATAAGAAATATTAAACTTTTAAAAAATGAAATCTCCCTTTCTTAGTTCTTTGCCATGCTAGGGCTCATCTTTCAGGAGAATTCATGTCCTTCGTTAACTGGAGGGAAAGAAACTAATATTTATTAACCTGCCAGGGTCAGGCTTGACTTCTAATACAATGGCTCTATACAAAATCATGATCACTTTTATTATAAACATAGAGACTGTTAAAAACTGATATCAAACTGCCCCAAGTTACATGGTAGAGCAAGGGTAGGACTCAGAGTTGAGTGACATGAATCCTCTTTTCCTTTCTGTATCTTCTTTCAATTTTTCTTCTTTCTTTTTTTCTCCCCCTTTTCTTGTTCTTTCCCTTCTTTTGGCAAATGTTCTCATATATCCCAGGCTGACCTCCAGATGAGTATTTAACTGAAGGTTTCACACATGCTAGGCAAGTATATTGAGTAAAATATACCTTAGTATATTTTACTGAGTATACCCTGAGCCTAAATCCTCTTGTCTTTATACTAAATGGGACTGTTTTTAATGCCAAGCACATTTTCTTTCCTATGGCATGCAATCACAGCTTCTTCTCCATGGACACTGTATGTAATGAGGTTCTATTCCTATTCAAATTTTCAAACAAAAGAGTCAGAATTAAAAAAAAAATCTATAGAAAACAACAATAAACAAACATACCCTGCATTACTATTCCCACAAATTCTTACTTCTGGCTGATCAGACTGGAGAAGTTGGTTTTGGGTAAAAAGGGGGTCACCATTTATAAGCATCAGCTTCAACAATTTGAAAACAAGAAGATGACAAGAAATGGAGTTCTCCATGGCCCACAGAATCAACTAAGCAGGGCTCATAGAGGCTCACAGAGACTGAAGCAGCAATCACAGAGCCTGCATGGGTCTGAGCTGGGTCCTCTGTATATATGTTATGGTTGTTAGCTTGGTGTTTTTGCAGGGCTCTTTACATTGGGAGGAGTTGGGGTGTCTCTGACTCCTTTGCCTGCACTTGGTACCCTTTTCTTCCTTCCACGATTGCCTCATCCAACCTTGTTGTGAGGGTTTGTGCCTAATCTTACTGCAACTTTTTATTCTGTGTTTGATTGATATTCCTGGGAGGACTACTCTTTTTTTGAAGGGATTTGGAGGAGGAGTAGATCTAGGGAAGGATGCCTGGAGGAGTGGAGAGAGGGGAAATGGTGGTTGGGATGTAATGTATGACAGAAAAATAAAAAAAAGGAAAAGAAACAGAGTTCTAGATGGCTCCTCCTCATGCTTTATGTATCATGATCCTCTTTTGTAACAGTATTGTTAGAAAGATTAACTCCTGCCTGTTTGTGGATTGGTAGAGAACCTAGGAGTGTTTTCTATGCACAGGAACCCTGGAAAAGGAAGGACGTTACCCTGCCATGCTCTAAACCACTGTCAAAGGTGGGCTGACCTGCTTCCTGGTGAGAGGCCAGCCCTGCACACATGCCCTACCTTGGCCCTGCCCGCTCTTGCAGGTGCACCTTGCACTGACACTTGTTAGAAGCCTCTGCTCCGATCCTCACTGTGAGCACATCAAAGGGCACTTCACAGTAATAATCCGTGATCTTCGGATTAAACTCCGGACTTAGTTCTAAGTGGGGATGGGTGACGATCTTCTTGATGTGGCAGAGCGTGTCTTCCTCTGTTACCAAGACATAAAGGATGAGAAAGGCAACTGTGAAACTGCATGTGACTAAGGCGTCTCCTCTCCTCCTCCTATGCACAGTCTCAGTGCTCAGTGGCTATCCGCTCAGCACCGCTGGTTTGTGGCATCAGTCTGACTTCCAGTTTGTCAGGTGTGGGGGAGCCTCCTCAGACCAGCTGGTCACTTTGCCTGGTGCCGTACAGACAGTGTATCTTTTCTCAGTCCTTGAAAGGATAAAGGTGCAGAAGGTGGGGGAAAATGTCTCTCCTGTGGACTGATAACATTCGCATGTGATACATGACATCTCAATTAACTATGTAAATGGAGACAACCGCTCCATGCGACAGTGACAGAAAGGCACCCGCAGGCAATCAGGAAACTTTCTTAATGGAAAATTGTTATTAAATTGCCATTATTGACACAGGAGTAGTAGGGTAGAGCATAGAATGTGATCTTTGGCATCATACTGAACACATAGTTCAAAATGTCCACATGATATCTTGAAATTCCTTCCCAAGCCACCTCAACAGGGAAAAAGGTCAGAAAGCAAAAGAAGGAAAATGCTGTATCTGCTCAAACCTGTCCTCAAATCTAGAACGACTTCATGCCATTGAAGATAAACTGTCCTTTGGCAATCATCTTATAGCAAACACTATCTTGGTACACGAAAAGAAAAAAGCTTTAGTGGTGTGCACACACACATTAGCTACTGTAAAATTACATCTAACATTAATATTTGGAATCGACAGTACCCAAGCGAGTGTCAAAATGGTTTTCCAAGAGGCATCTACAAAAGTTTTATTTATTCTTTACAACAGTCAACAAAACTAGAGCAAATGGAAGTATAGGAAATTCTCCTGAAATCAGCAAAGTGAAGGCATCTTAGCATCACTTGGCATTCAGTGATACTGAATAGCATAGCAAGAAAGGGTACCAGAGGGTGCAATGCCAGAACTGAAGTTAGCAAAAAGACATTGTTCTAGTGATGTCTGTCTCTCTCCTTTTTTATAGTTATCACAGTGTTTTCTCTAAAATCAAATCTAATGGCTTGTTCCCAATTCACAGCAGTTTCTCATCATTTCCAGGGTCAAATTAATGAAGGGGAAGGGACTCCACAGGCTGCTCCTTGTTCCGTCACCATTGTTTCTGATGTCATGTCCGGGACTTTGTATAAGGAATATGGAGAAGCATCTGGCAATGTGGGGACAGGAAACCATCAGTCATCCAACTATTTTACTCTAGTTCTGAGAACCAGGTCTCCAAATAGCTGCCTGTGTGCTCTAAGCAATGAAAGTTAATATAAGCATTTCTATCTCCTGTTCTATGGGTTTCTCTGCCTGCGGAAGAAAAAACATTAATCAAGTATAAATTAAGAGCACAATAGTATCATAAATAGCGTATAATTTCAGTTTGCCGAAAAGGCTTATTTTAAAAAACCCAATGAGACGATTTTGTTGAGTCTCCTAGTGATTTCAGTAAACAGCTTACTTTTGTCATTTGAAAAGAACAAGTTAGCTGAAGATTTTTATCTGACTGACATATATAGGCAGACTTCATCTATAATTTTAATAATCTGTCTTAGTATGATTCATAAGAATGTAAGTGCAGAGCGTTATAACTCACACTGAAAATAATCATTGATTTTCATTCGAATTTAGCTGATTTTCAATAACGTATTGGTTTTTAAAATGAAAGTCCCCCCCACCCCATCCACAGCATTGTGTCTGCTCAAGGTATGGGGATAAACATAGTGAAAACAGGACGTTAGTAGTCATGAAATTTGATCCAAATGGATGCTCTGGACCCAGCACGGCACTAAACGAACCAGAGCAGTGACCAGCCCTGGTCAGGGAGGCCTGAACTGCCAGGTACGAAGGGAGTATAAGTACACTTTTGTGCTAAGAACCACACAAACGAGTAACAAAGTAGGAGATTGGTTTTTTGTTTGTTTGTTTGTTTGTTTTCAATATGAGTCGTAGGAGGTGTATTTCAACTTAATAGGCTCTCTTTCTTTTTATATATCCTTCACTTATAATATATGACACAAGGTCTTCCCATACAGCCCACTCTGGCCTTGAACTTGTGATCTTCTGACCTTGGTCTTCCCAGTGCTGGGATGACAGGCATGTGCCCCTTTATGGACTAAGAATGTATTTTTATGATGATTCGGTGAGAATTAATTTCCTTTCAGTTTATACTATTTATGATCCTTTAAATATTTCACTGAGGTAGTCACAGTTTTCAAAGGGGGACTTATGCTTCTTATAAATTGAACCACACCGACACATGAGATGAAATAAATGGGCAATTACTTCCTCAAGCATGATTTTAGCAAGACCTCACCACCTCCATCAAACGCTCCACCTCTGCACTGGCTGCTGCATCCTGTCCTGGACCCTTCCTTGAAAGCTGATTTAGCTCTGACATCATTGCACCTGAATGAGCTGCCTTTAAACACCTGGTGTGTCCTTGGCGGCTTTCCGAGTCCTGTCCTGACTTGTCTCAGGCCAGCTTACCTTAGATCTACGGAGAACCCAGCATGAGAGATGGTGGTAGCAGGCTGCTTAACCTATTTGGCAAGCATACATGGGAAAGCTGTTTGAAGTTTTGGTTGTTTTTAATGGACTTCTTTTAACCATAGGATTTTATTGCTCTCTTAATGGATCATCATAACTCATATTAAACACAGGAAAAGTTTATACTCTTGAAGGGAACCCCACCCAGGCAGAAGCATTGCCCACAATATTTTTAAGTCTCATACCAGACCACAGAAGCAGAGAGATTAATTGTAAAAGTCCAGGTAGGATGAATTTTTAATCAGGGAAAAACAACATGAACTAAGATGATATTTCCTGACAATGCGCCCCTCCTCTCTATATCACATTACCTGGGAACTGAAAGCAATGAGATCATCCAGATCAGAATACAGAATACAAAGAGATGTCACATTGCATTTAGCCCTGGACCTAGCAATCGGACAGACTCTTAGAAAATATTACTAACTGCCAATTCTCCTAGTTTTCTTATTGAGCTGAGTTTGTGTTTTTGTGTTTTAAATCATACTCCGAAAAGAAATCATACCAGGAGAAAGAAGAACCACGTCTTGTAGGTGTGAGAGATTGGTAGTCGGGGGTAGGGGTCGGGGGTGGGGGTCAGGGGTGAGGGGAGCACCTGCTCTCTGTTCCCTGTGAAATTCAGCGGTTCTTGAAAAGCTTTCAGTCTTTGGCTGACTGCACTGGTTGATTTCATTAAACATGAATACTAATCAGTCTAGCATGATATTTGATGTCATTATCTGAAAAGGATGAATAAACACCAGTATTTAGAACGCAAACAAGTTAGAATGTTTTAATTCTAAGATTTTTATTTATAGTAAATAAAGCCTAAGTTTATACACTTCAAGACAAGTTTTCTCCTTTCTTTCCTTTCTTTTATTTTCTTCTTTCTCTTTGTAGGGCTGTCTGTCTGAGAACTCACTCTATAGACCAGGCTGGCCTTAAGTCGGAGATCTGCCTGCCTCTGCCTCTGAGTGCTGGAACTAAAGGCTTGTGGCATGACTATCCAGAAGACAAGCTTGCTAAATTCAAATTTTAGCAAAAAGTGTAAGGACTGATAGATATGGATCTTTTTAAAAGGCATATATTATAAAAAATGAATCTATATTGGAGAGCTATTAAGCTATGAAGAAAATCCAGGAGTCTGGAGAACTGATTCATTCGTTCAGAGCGCAGCTCTGGCTGCTGTTCAAGAGAACCCAGGTTCCATTCCCAGTACCTACATGGTGGCTCACAACCATCAGTAACTTCAGTTCCAGGAGTTATGAAGAAAACAAAAGAAGGGATCCGGCACTCTTCTGGCCTCCTCAAGCACCATGCATTTGTGAAGTGCGCAAACACACACATTCAAGCAAAATACCCATACATGTAAAAGAAATAATAATTTTTTTAAAAAGATAATTCAGGAGCTTAGGCTAAATCTGAAAGTCATAACTCAGCCATTTAATATCTATGTGACCTTGGAAGTAAGCTGAAAAGATAGGCTTTACAATACTACTGTAACTACATGGAACCGGATGAAGAAGATAGCTTTTAAATTTAAATTTTACAAAAACTTAAATTGCATGTATACTCTTACTATGAACAGTTAAAATTCACGGTGTTTTAAGAAAATAAACTGAAAATTGAGTTTGAAATTCTCAGTTGTTTTGAAGAGACTTCCACTCAAGTACCCCCCATTACAGCAATTACATAGGAGGAAAAGAAAATCACATCAGAATAACGAGACTCCTAAACATGATGTATGAGCCAAATTCTACCCTAACAGAAAGCTTTAAGGTTCCCTGGGGCCCTAAAAGTGAGTCTAGAAGTCAGTGACCTAAAACAACACATATACATGTAATATTTTAAACTAAAACCTGGATAAGTAAAAATAGAAATGAACTGTTCCATTCATGTAGAAGTGACAGATATTACCATAACCAGAAATAAAACGTTTAAAATTTACTTTAAAGAAACTAGCAGCTTAAAGACATCGGAATACCATAAACATTTATATGTTTTCAACGTTGGGTTGTGTCTAAGTTGTGGGCTATTCTATGGAAACGGTTTAATTTCAACTCACCATTACTGCAGTGTATATCTTTATTTTCATACAAAACTTGTGGGACTGCATCTAAAATTAAAAAAAAAGAAAATTCTGTGAATTTAATGTACAAACTACAGGTTTCATTAAATTAAAAAAAATCTCTGCATGTGTGTCTCTTGGTGTCTCAGTCCTCTCTTTCTTTCTTTCTTTCTTTCTTTCTTTCTTTCTTTCTTTCTTTCTTTCTTTCTTTCTTTCTTTCTTTCTTTCTCCGTCTCTCCTTCTCTGAATCTGAAGTTCACAGATGAGCTAGACAGGCCAATCAGCAAGGCCCAAAGACCTGACTGTCTCTACCTCCACCTCACCCCCAAGCACTGAGGTTACTGACTCTGACTTGCACTCCCTTACCCTGAGTTCTATATGCATGCTAGGGATGGAACACAGGGTACTTGTGTACAAATAGCAAGCAATTTAGTGACTGAGCCATCTCTCCAGCCCTCACCAACAATCTTCCTTTTTCCTTTCCTTTCCTTTCCTTTCCTTTCCTTTCCTTTCCTTTCCTTTCCTTTCCTTTCCTTTCCTTTCCTTTCCTTTCCTTTCCTTTCCCTCTTTCTTTCCTTTCCCTCTTTCCTTTTCCTCTTTCCTTTCCTCTTTCCTTTCCCTTTCCCCTTCCCTTCCCTTCCCTCCCCTCCCCTTCCTTTCCCTCCCCTCCCCTCCCTTCCCAGCCCTTCCCTTCCCTTCCCTTCCCTTCCCTTCCCTTCCCTTCCCTTTCCTTTCCTTTCCTTGTCTGCCTGCTTGTCTGAAACAGGGTTTCTGTGTCTAACATCCCTGGCTGTCCTGGAGTCCCTTTGTAGACCAGACTGATCTCGAACTCACAGAGATCCGCCTGCTTCTGCCTCCCGAATGCTGGGATTGAAGGCATGCGCCACCACACCTAGCTACCAACAAGCTTTTCTAAGGAAAGCTGAGAGCTACAATACATTCAGCTATTGAAGTCAAAGCTCAGACAAGTGATTACTTCAAGTAGGAGAATATTGGAGGGGCAAATGAATGGTCTGACTGTTACCTTTACCCCAAAGGTAAACTATTACATTTTCTTCTAGTTCTGTGATCTTATGCTACAATATCCTAAATTGGTGGAATGAAGGCATTCTAACCAGTTGATTCTCCTTTTTTTTTTTTTTTAACTTTTTAGCTAACTAAATGTCCATCTAAAAAAGTCCCAATAAATATTTATGGACAAATGAATGCATAAAATATGCAGGGTGCTTTAAAATATGTATTTAAAAAGAAAAAACCTGGTAACAGATACTCATTCATTATCTACTCATTGCTAGGCCTACTGACTCATTCTGTTGAATCGTGTTCTTTTTTTATATTTCTTTTATTTTTTACTTATGTACATTGGTGTTTTGCCTACATGTATGTCTGTGTGAGGGAGTTGGATCCCTGGGACAGGAGTTACAGACGGTTGTGAGCTGCTGTGTGGGTGCTGGGAGTTGAACCCCAAACCTCTGAAAGAGCAGCCAGTGCCCTGAACTGCTGAGTGCGTCTCGCTAGCCCCAAATCCGTGGTTCTTAAACTGGTATCCTTCAACTCACTGACGGGCCTAAAGCAACACTTTAGTTAGCAGATTCATGCAGCGCAGTATTGGAGTAGAAAATGAAAATAAAATAGATTTTGCTGGAGGACCGAGGGTGGGGTTGGGAAGAGAGGAGGGATCAGGTGAGGGTGGGGGAGAGAGGAAATACTGGGACTAACGACTGGAATTGTGGGGTGTGTCGAGACAAGGTAGAATCTAGTGCAATGGAATCCCCCGTGGAATCTACGAGAGTAACCCTAGCAAAAGTCCTAGGAATGGGGCACAAGGAGCCTGACCCGGCTGTCTGTGAACAGGCAAGTGGAGATGGAGGGATACCAGCCCCCAAACCTTCCACCTTTAGTTTGTCCTGCCTGGAGAGTGTTCTGAGACTGGAGACTAGCAAAGTCATCATCAGAGAGAGCAGAGAGACTGCTTCCCAGGACTGACTGGAACAGATGCAGAATACCACAGCCAAGCATTAGATGGAGCGCAGGAGTCCTGTGGAGGAGGAGGGTAAAGAACAGGAGGAACCAGAGAGCTCAGGGACACCACAAGAACAAGGCCTACAGATCAACTAACCAGACTTGTGGGAGCTCGAAGAGATCAAGGAGCCTGTAGGGGTCTGAGTAGCTTGGTGTTCTTGTGAGATTTCTAACGGGAGCTGAAGGGGCGCTGTCTCTGACTCTTGACTGCTTCTGGGAACCTTCTCCTGCTGGGTCGCCTCCTTCAGCCTTGATGTGATGGTTTGTTGTGGGCATCCCCAGCAAAGGGCCATTAGCGTTCAGGGCGTGGGGCAACTTCTTCTGACATGACTGTGGGAGCAGGGAGCAGGTGACCTGCTGACTTAGGAGAGTGCGGCCAGAGACGATCAGCCAATGGCAGGCTCGGAGCTGGTGTGGAGGAACCTGATTGGTCGCTAAAAGCTGTAGGATGCTCTCTCTCTTCCAGAATAAAATCTGCAGCCACTAGCCTCAGTTTGCCTTCTCCCGACTCCCAGTGCCTGTGTGATGACTCTGAGCCTCTCACAGCCTCAGCCTGAGCCCCCTCTTCTCATCCACAGGCTGGACCCTTGGGAGGAGAATCAACAGTATGTGCCTGGCCTTATTGTAGCTTGTTACGCCTTAGTTAATGTCCCTGGGAGGCCTACTCTTTCCAGAGGGGAGGGAGGACCAGGTTGTGGTGGATCCCGGGAAGAGGGAAGGTGGGAAGAAACATAGGGGAGGGGAAGGAGGGAAAGCTGGGGTTTGGAAGTAATATATAAGAAAAGAATTTCTTAATAAAAGAAAAAGTAATTTTTTTGTCACACAAAAAGAAAATAATAAGAAAAAAAAAGAAAAATATCCACCAATATTAGGTATTTCCTTGCACTAAAGAACTTGTTACAACAGGATTTTTGGCCCAACGCTGTGGCTCTCCATGGTGCTGCCCCCATCTTCTAGCCAGAATTCTGGCTTAAGGGCCCATCAGTGAGCTTGAAAGACACTAGTTTGAGAACTACACATATACTTAACTGTTTTCTTAAGATGAATATTTAGCAGTAGAACTTTTAGTCTATAAGGACACATTTCATTTAACTAAATGATCTATTTTTATTCATTAAGGGTTGAGCCTGGAGCCTCTACATACCAAGTATGTGTTCTCCCCCTGAGTGCTAGGCTCCAAGACTCACTTTTAAACCTTACTTTCTGTGCTTTCACGTAGTCCTTTAACATGTGTTCCAGTTTAAACGTTTACATGATTATGAGAACAGTCATTTCCCCTCACTCTTCCACTGACTTTAAGAAGGAAAATACAAATTTGAGGAGAAAATATCACTTCTTTGCTCAATTTTTGTCTTTGATCACTAACAAAGTTAAACATATATGTGTGTGTGTGTGTATATATATATATATATATATATATATATATAACCTTTCTTTATGCTGTAATTTGTGGGACTACATGCTTTTACCTTTTTTACTTTTTACTGCTTCCAATGACTCTTGTGGTTTCTCCCTGGTCTCCTTTCTTGTTGAAGAATTCCTGCAAATACGTAAATACAATCCCAGTCAAGTCCAGATCAACAACGTAAGCACACCTGTGTTTTGTCCCAGTTGAGCAGTTATTTTGGTGAAGACAAGAAATGGTGTCTGGATTTCATTCTCCAGGGCTGGCTATCTAGCCTCCTGTCAGGTGGATGAGGTGGATGCCATCTCATCATTTCTAATCAGTAAACACACAGTTGAAAAAAACAGTCACTCTCTGGTTGAAAGCTGAGCAAACTCAGATAGCTTAGATCCACCTGGGGTGATTCAAAAATGCACATTTTCACCGGGACCTTTGCCTAACATTCCATGGCTTTGAAGCCAAGAGCCCTGGAAATCTTGAGACACAGCCTGAGAGTCTATGAAGAAGCAGACATGGCTCTAGGAATCAGCTGACATTGCCAAAGCACAGGTTCTGAGCCTGCTGATAACCAACAGAGAATGGGAAAGGTTGTTTATATCCTGGCGTGTTTTCTGTGTTGTGTATGTAACCCAATGCTTGGCTCGATGGACCCATAAGTCCTTAAACCTGGAACTAAAACAACCTAAACTGCAGTCAGAAAAGTTTTCTGGTCTGGGTAATATGGGGCACTGTGGTCTCTCGCCCTCGACGTGATTTTCCTGTGTTGGTATGATGCCTTGCTGTCTATCTCCCCGTTAAAATGGAGATAATAAATAGTATTTGCTCTGGGTGGGAACACTGAGAATCAGATAAAATGCTGGCGCCAGTCACTGTGCTGAGTTCGGCAGCAGCACAAAGGTCATCTTCTGTCTTTTACAGCAGCCGCAGCTGGCAGGAAGTCTAGAAGGACCTGGGCATTGAACAGATTTTCCTAACTGCTAACTAGAATTTCTATCATCGGCACTGCTAGAAGTTTCAACAATTTCCCTTCCTTTGCTATACACCACAAAATGGAGGGAAATGCAGTGACATGTGTGGCAGAAGGCATGGAATTTTTGATGGTGTCGAGATTTTCAGTTGTTTATTTTTATTTTTGTAAAGCCAGGGATCCAACCCTGGGCCTCCTACACAGTCATGACCACTCTACTAAGCACGTAAATTTAGCTAAAATCCAAATTAAAAAAAAAAAAAATCTAAGAATTTCCCATGAAGAACTTTAGGAGGCTCATTCAAGAGATGTAGCCCTGAAATTCCCATCACCTGAATCATGGAACCATGGCTGTCTTAATGGAGTGAAAACTGCTACACAAAAGCATCATGCATTTCTTTCCTGGATATGTGTGTGACTAAATTATGTTTGAATTTGCGTGTATTTTCTCAGAAAAACACTTCCACCGAGAAAAGTGTATATGCAGCTTTATTCTCAGGAAAGTGAAAATTGAGGAAGCTTGCCACCCTGCTTAGATTAAGGTGTCTGGATTCTGAGCCTCATGCATAATGCCTACCACTGTTGACGTTCTGATTCTATCTTTCCTGACCGTGTTGCCATAGTACAAGCAAATGATCTTTTTTTTTTCTTTTTTCCAAAGGAATGATGGATGAAGTCATTAGATCCAAGTGCCATATATGTGAAGATGAAAACATGGCACTCTCCCTGCCTGCGTGCCACACTGAGTAAAAGTGCAGCCCGATGGGCGAGGAGGTCAGTATGGCAATGTTTGTATTGGCCTAATGTCTGAAGCTGCTGATTTGCCTTAGACTCTTAAGATCCCTCATTGGGAAAAATTGTATGAGAGCTGTGATCCTCCTTCAATAAGGCATGAATGCTCACGAATGATAACACACTCGCTGGTGAATGAAGAAAATGGAAGCTGAGTGCTTCAAAAACATTTCTAGGAGCATTATGCTTATTGGCTTTTGATAGATACTAAAAATTTGCTCCTGTTGGTGTTAATATAGAATGGCTTCTTTTGAACAGAAATGGCTTCCCTTATACAGGAAATTTGCCCTCACCATAGATACTAAGATGGTCTTTGAAAGGCATAAGAACACAAAAGGGAATATGTATAGAATTTCATCTCCTATCTGCACCACAGTGTAACATACTCAGAAACTTTCTTAGGTAATCCTCCTGGGCTCATACTGGTAGGTATCCTAAGCCATACTTATACATAAAGAAACCAAGTCTTAAAGGACACAGGACCTACTTTGCCTGCTATAATTAATAAACTTTAATGTTGGGATTTTTTTTCTGATCCACCTTTGTATGACTCAGAAAAGTTTCTGTCCTTCATAATTATAGTCATAATTATAGTAAGAATGGTGACCAGTCTTACATTTTTCTTTGAAGGCAAGACAATACCTTCTTAATTTTGGAATTTTGTATCTGATTTTATATGAGATGCTGGAGAAAACTATGCCAAGGAACAAATGTTCTAAACCTTTTAATTTTCCAGGGAACTTACTGAACGTTAAAGATATATAAATAGGCTCCTTGGAAAATTGTGCCTGTTCTTTGCCTATCTATACTGATGTAGGAGGCTGCCTTGAATTATTAGAGTGAAAACAAAGTATAAAAAGTGGCTTACAGTGCAGTGTCTAAAGCAATTTTTAAGCACATAAGGGAAAGCTACTTTTGGACTTACTGAGGGAATAAAGCCAAGCTTATAGCACTTTTGTAATCAAAGTGAGTGTTGATATTAGGAAATGTTCTAAGAATTCCTCAGATATGTGGTTATTTGTAATTTTCATTAGAAGTGAGTTTCTTATAGTCACTATCTGCTGAAGCTGAAGGAAATAAAAGATAAGTGAACAGTGCAGAGCTGAAGCGATTCCCAACAGTGACTGTAAGAGACATAAATGAGTGTCATGTCCCTTAGTCTTTCATCTCCCTGGGAGGCTTAGGTCTAATTCTGTTTTCCTGGCAGTAGAAAAGTCAAATGCTTTCTTAATTCTATCCATATTAAAGAACAGACAGAACTTTAAGTGCATCCCCTTTGCCAGCTACTAGAGGCATTAATATCTCACCTGCCTGCTACCTCTTTTTAGAGTGAAAATGAACATGGTAAATCACTCTCTAAAAGCAAAACAAATAAAGCACAGTATAGAATTATAAAATCATCTGACTTTTGTTCAGAGGAAAGCCATGCCTCTATAACCTCGGAACAAATGTGCCTGCTACATTTATCTCCAGGCTGATGGATGGTTCACAACACAAACCCCACCTAACCTTCCAGAGGCATCAGTAATCCAATGGTATGGGTCACAAAATGAAATAATATTGGCATATTTAATTTTAAACATTACTTTATAACGGAGTCACATCTTAGTTTGAAAACTGTTGGATGTATATTTTTTTTCCTACACTGTCTGATGACCACCGGAACCATTATGGTTTCAGTGCTTTAAAGTCATCTATTTTCCAGACCATGAATTCTTGGGCATACTTCTCTTTTTGTTGCTCGCTTTAATGTAGGCAAAGCCTTTTGAAATCAATCTTTTAGACTTAAGATTTTTTGGATTGCACAATTTAGATTTGTGGCTCTCTTACCATTCCAGGGGATGTAGCTGTGCCTTTTTATTCATGAGCCAAAATCGTTCAAATACATTTAAGAGAGACCAGTATTGGGACAGGACTGAGCCAGGAGCTACCATATCATAAAATTCACGCATCAGAGACTGGATGCCAGGAACGGTGGATGGGAAGAGCTGAGAAGAGATATTAAAAGAAAACATCAGCAGAAGAAAGAGATCTGTTGAAACTTTGGGGAAGTAATTTGAAATGGAGTTTTATGAACAGCCAGTTATTGTTTTGTCAAGCCTTTATCAAAAGCCTGTTGGTCATGGGCCGGGAGGGGACTTCCATCGCAATGAGAGCAGGGAGGACTAAGTCTGAGCCCCAGAAGGTACAAGAAGCCAAGCACAAACCCGTACAGAACCCAGCCTGGGAGGCAGAGACTCATGGACCCCCTGAGCTCACTGGCTGGCCAGCCCAGTCTATTGATGAGTCCTGGGCCAATGAGAGACTGTCTCAGAAAACTAGGCAGTGAAGGTTGTCTTCTGACCTCCCTGCTTATTTGTGTACACTTGTTCTTGTATACACACAGAGAGAGAGAGAATCCATGGGTCAGTGTTATAATTTATTTTTTCATACTGTTTTCAAGGCAAATGTTCCTTTCTAAAAATTTTAAAATATATTTATTTTTTATAAATTAGAGTTCATTCAATTTGTATCCCAGCTGTAGCCCCTCCCTCATTCTTTCCCAATCCTAACCTCCTTCCATCTCCTCCCATGCCCCTCCCCAAGTCCACTGATAGAGAAGGTCCTCCTTCCCTTCCATCTGACTCTAGCTTATCAGGTCTCATCAGGACTGCCTGCATTGTCCTTCCTCTGTGGCTTGGTAAGGCTGCCTCTCCTCAGGGGGAGGTGATCAAAGAGCAAGACACTAAGTTCATGTCAGACACAGTCCCTGTTCCCCTTACTAGGGTACCCACTTGGAGATTGAGCTGCCATGGGCTATATCTGTGCAGGGGTCCTACGTTATCTCCATGCATGGTCCTTGGTTGGATTAGCATTCTCAGAAAAGATTCCTGTGCCCAGATATTTTGGTTCTGTTGCTCTCCTTATGGAGCTCCAGTCCCCTTCAAGTCTTTCTGTCTTCCACTTTTTTCATAAGATTTCCTGCACTCTGCCCAAAGTTTGGCTATGAGTCTCAAAACAGATGCTGAGACTCATAGCCAAATGTTTCTTAGAAATACATTTTGAGAGTTACTGATTCTCATATTTCTAAATGGACTCACTGTTTTTTTCAGTGAGTATAAATGGGTATCTCCTCCTAGCAATCAAACTCTGAAAACTGCTAAGAAACAAAGGAAGTCACCAGTGAAGAAATGAAGAAAAGTCCTTTTGTGCTACACGTGAATTAGGCCAGGGTGAGAACTATGAATCTCACAAACAAAGAGAAATTGGTTGTTTTGTTTCTACTCTGAATCATGAAATTGAGGTTTATCTTTGTTTCTGTAGTCCAACAGAGGCTGACTGAATTCATAGTGTTTTGAATGAGGAATTCCTTCATTTGAGTGTCTTTTTAAAACATTAAGCTGAACTGTCATTTAATACATGTATACAAATTAAAATATTAAACATATTGATTAAATTCTCTTATAGTCATAAGCTTACTTTCAGTCCTGTATAATATGGAGCTAAATCATATAAAATATGACAATCATTTATTGGTTAACTTGGTAAATTGGTGATAACTCATATGAGTTACATATGTTTAGAGGTTGAAAAAACTGCAAGGAATATTGGAGCCTTGCAACAAAAAAAAACAACTCAGCCATTAATTTTGATTAACATTTTAACATAGTTTTATATGAACATGTTAAGTAAAAGTATGAATTCATTATAGTCTATATTAGCGGCAAAAATGAAAGAAAACACATTGGGCATGGACACTCGTATGTAATCACTTAAGCTTTGATATTGACCAATAAGTTGATGAACACCCCAAAAATACCACAGTGAGACAAACATTCCCTTTTACAGACTGAAGCCAGTAAGAGTTGCTTTGAGTATGCTGTGTACATACACTCTGTTATCGGACACTCGCAATATTGTTTCTACCAATTAAGATTTAGGCGTTAAAAAAACCTCTTATTGCGCTCAATATTGCTCAAATTAAAATGGTTAATAAAAAGTAATAAATATTGGTTGCATGTACGTGCTCCAAAGCTAAAAGTAAAGATTCTTTAGAAAAATATCAACATCTTCCCCAGAGAACTGTCACACCCTGGTGGCTGCTACGTCACACCCTCTACGTCTGGTAAATCCTGCATAACTAGCAAACCCTTAAAGCAAAGCATATACATCTTTCCAAAAGGACAAAAGAAGCCTACAAAAGAGTTGCAAAGAAATATCTGTGTGTAATTTGAAGGGAAAAAAAATCGGGTCGTTTATGGCTAATCTATTAATATCATAATATTTCCTCAGTCACCAAGAGGAAAGAAATGTCACTTTTGTTTTACCAGTTGGAATTGTCCCAGACTCCCAAGTTCCTTTGCGAAAGTCGTAATTGAGTGAATTTCCTCTAGTGACAGGCACTGATTTAACACCTTCTGATAGTTTCCTTCCTGGAAAGGAAAAAAGCCTTAGGCAATAGTGAAACAGTCAAATCATCCTCACCCCCACGTAATAAACCAATCAAACTCTATAACAGGTAAACTTACTAAAGTTATAGAATTCAAACAAATTATAAATCGCCACAACAACATCTAGAGGTAAACAGTATCCGTAACAGGTAAGAGCACACCTACCACCCCAGATTTCGCTGCATCCATTTGTTTCCTGAGATCAGGGGCGACGCTTTGTGAAGAGATGTGTGTGACAGGCACCATCAGTGCCTTTGTGAGAACTTTTACATTCTCCCCTTCCAAATTATCCAAATATGGGTTTCAAAGTAGAAAGACATGGTGGGGGGGGGGAGGTAGGTAATGCTATGGTAGTCAGTACGTTGTGCTAGTTTACCATCAAAAAAAAAAAAAAAAATCAGCCCCATCTGAAGCACTCCGGCCTGACTGACAGTGTCTAGCCAAATGTTAACAAACGTCAATATTTAAACAAATCAATGTATTAATTCAAGTGCCCTGAGGTAGTGATAAAGCACCCTGGCTGGCATTCTAGAGGGCATCCCAAGAGTTCCAAGAGTCTATGTAAGGTGTTCTAAAATAAATAAACATGTACTATCATTTCAAAATATCTGTAAAACATTCCTTAACAACTATGAACTTTTGAATTCATTTCTATCACAGCTCTTCACACGTATGCTTAGTCAATATAAAATGATGTTGGTCTTCGGTCCAGAAAAGAATCAGAAGCACACGGTAATCGATAACAGTTATTAGTTAATTTCAAATAAACTATTAAATTGAACAACAATAATAACTAGTGGCTGAAAAACCACTTGTCAATATACAAGGATGAACTTACCTCAAATGTCCCTGGTCTATAAAGCCTCTGCAATATCTCAGAAAATGTGGAAAGTGAAGATGCATTGGAGAAGAGGAAGCTGAAAGTATCTGTTAGAATAATGTTTTCTGTATTTTGGTCCTCCAAACTGAAATTCTCATCATCTTGAACTTTTAAATGCTCGTGTACCTTTGGAGGAAGAGAAGGAGAGGAGACATTGCACTGAAATGAATTCTAAGTCCTGATTTATTCAGGTTGGATTGTAGACCAGAGCTGACATCTAGTGGTCGTCTGGAGGCTAACAGCTTTCTAAGCCTGGGTAGCGTTTCTAATGAAGATGATCTTCGTTCTATGCATAGGAGCATGGATTTTTTTCAAGGTTTCTCTAGCTTATCTTGAAACTCTTTATATCTCACATATATTTGTTCATGAAGGGTAATATATGGCCACTTTTCCAAAATATCCATTTTTATATGTTTAATATTAACTATTACATATGAATCGAAAAAGTGGGTGGCCATTAAAAGATCCATAAAGATCTAAAATTTTACAGATAAATCTTAAAGCTGTGAAATCTCTGTGACTGTATTCTCTATATTATGGTTTGGAAAAAATAAATACTGGTGGAGTTGGACTCTGGCTGCCTCTTATATTACTTTGCTCCCCTTTCCTTCCCACTTTGTGGCCCCATAGACAGCTTTTAAATAAATCAACTAAATCAATTTTTTAATCGTTTTTTTAACCATTGAAGCCTGTTTTAGAAGACAAAATATTCTGAGGAAAGTGATCTAAATGAGTTTTAACTCAAAACAAACAAACAAAATACATACATACATACATATATATGTATGTACACCTATATACATACGTACATACGAACATATATGAACCAGAAAAATATTTTAAAAATTTACAGGACTATTGATGCCTTAAATTAAAAGTAATGTATTTGTATTGCTGGGGATCAAACCTAGGACCTAGTGCGGTCCGAGCAAGAATTCTGCCACTGAGACGTCTCTTTACTCCCCAAGGCTTTTTAATGAAGGTGTAGACCAATGACAGAGCCACCTTGTCATGACACCATGCAAGCATTCTGGGTCATCGTGGGTTTGCTGTTGTTGATATGTCTTGCTTTCCTCCATGAACACGTACGTGACTTACTACATTTTTGGCTCATAAATTCGGAGGAACTCTAGACAACTTCGTGTTTGTCCTAGCGGGTCCCCAGTGGTGATTACAACAGACTCTCCCTGCTTGTTAGGAGTCATCACAGGAGTCATGAGCCTGTGATGACTGTAACGCAAGTTGTCGTTAATCAGCTGTGAATGAGAACACACTCTCCCGACACACACACTTCATCCTGAACACTCACCTGGAGCACCACAGGATACCCCAGCTCTCCATAGCCAACATCAAACGTTAAAAGCTGAAAACACTGTCTACATCTGGAAGGAAAAACACAGGGTAACAGGATAGCATACTCCCTTGCTACGCTTACTCTACTATCTGCTATTTCATTGTTAATAACTGATATAGTTAAATTTCAACAAGTTAAAAGGTGAGTGGTGTGGATAATAGAAAAGTACGGGAAATGAACTGTGCAGGATTTGAATATCTTTTGTTCATTAAAGAATATGCAAATATGCCTCCATGCTCCATGAGACACTACAATAACCAATGATGTTATTCCGTGAGAACCGTAATATGAGGAGAAGTCTCCAAGTCCTCCATGCTCCACACAAAGGCATGCAGAAGTGTGAGAATGAGCAATATATATTGAGCACCTCTCCATTTTTGGAAAACTAGACAACACTTCCTTAGAATAAAGACAGTAAGCTAAGTCTAAAGAAGCTGAGGTATGAGGGTATAGGTGAGTGAATCTTGTTAGCAAAAGCTTTTGTTTCTCAGCATTTTGAAATTAGGACATTTGAGAACAAAATGTATTATGTATAGATAAAGGTATAGCTAGCCAATATTTAGTATATTTGATGAAAATACTAGAAATGTGGCTACAATTTCAAATTAATGTTAGGACCCAAGCACAGACTTGTGGACCCAGCACTTAGGAGGAGGCAAGAGGGTCATAAGTTCCAGGTTAGTCTAGTCTGCAAAGTAAGGTTGCTTGGAAGGTAATAATGATGAGGATGACAGTGATAAGCTCTGTCGTCTATTTCTTGCCGTATTATTTGGATGCAAACAAATGACATGTAACACACTCTAAAGTTTTAAAATCTATCAATTAGGCCAGACATGTTTGGAAGATCATGTTATGACGCATTGACATACAGTTTTCCAAGTACTATTTACTTTAAATAAGTTTTTTTCACTATTGACTTTTATGATTCCCCACCCCCACCCCCAGCCATCTGTCCCTGTTGTCTCTCTCCCACCTATGGAGAGTCTTTGGTCCCAGAGTAGAAGCCTCTTCACTGAACACCTCCGCCACCAAGAGGAGCTTGCTAATTGCTTCCTTCATGTTGTCCAGTGCCAGCAGAGGTGAACTGGTCCTTAGGAATGTCTCAAAAAACATCTGCAGCTGGAAGAAAACAAAATATTGACATGGCAAAATAAATTTTCATCTGCCTTTTGTTTTCAAGGTAAAAAATATGAAGTGATCCTTTAGGCTATGTCTGTCAAAAAAAAACATTTTAAAGAGGAAAATTTAAGACTGTAAGAGTTAAACATTTTTACTTTATTTTTATATTAATTACACTTTATTCACTTTGTATCCCATCTGTAGCCCCCTCTCTCATTCCCTCCCAATCCTACTCTGATTCCCTCATTTTCTCCTATGCCCCTCTCCAAGTCCACTGATAGGGGAGGTCCTCCTTTCTTTCCATCTCACCCTAGCTTATCAGGTCTCATCAGGACTGGCGGCATTGTCCTCCTCTGTGGCCTGGCAAGGCTGCTCCCCCATCAGGGGGAGGTGGTCAAAAAGCCAGACACTGAGTTCATGTCAGAGACAGTCCCTGTTCCCTTTACTAGGGAACTCACTTGAATACTGAGCTGCCGTGGGCTACATATGGGCAGGGGTTCTAGGCAATATCCATGAATGGTCCTTGGTTGGAGTATTAGTCTCAGAAAAGACCCCTGTGCCCAGATATTTTGGTTCTTTTGCTCTCCTTGTGGAGCTCCTGTCCTCTCCAGGTCTTTCTAGTTCCCCCTTCTTTCATAAGATTCCCTGCACTCTACCCAAAGTTTGGTCATGAGTCTCATCATCTGCTTTGATACACTGCTGGGTAGAATTTTTCAGAGGCACTCTAATAGGCTCCTGTCCTGTTTCCTGTTTTCTCCTTCTTCCAATGTCCATCCCATTTGTCTTTCTGAGTGAGGATTGATTATCTTACCCAGGGTCCTCCTTCTTGTTTATCTTCTTTAGGTGTACAGATTTTTGTAGGTTTATTCTATATTATATGTCTAGTATCCAGTTATAAGTGAGTATATACCACGTGTGTCTTTCTTCTTCTGGGATACCTCACTCAGGATGATCTTTTTTAGATCCCACCATTTACCTGCAAATTTCATGATTTCCTTGTTTTTAATTGCTGAGTAGTATTCCATTGTCTAAAAGTACCACAATTTCAGCATCCATCTCTCCATTGAGGGACATCTGGGTTGTTTCTAGGTTCTGTCTATTATGAATAAAGCTGCTATGAACATGGCTGAACACATGTGGCTGAGCATGTTTTGGATGTATGCGTAGGAGTGGTATAGCTGGATCTTGAGGAAGCACTATTCCTAATTGTTTGAAAAAGAACCAGACTGATTTCCAAAGTGGTTGTACAAGTTTACATTTCTACCAGAAATGGAGGAGGGTTCATCTTTCTCCATATCCTCTCTAGCATGTATTATCTCTTGAGTTTTTTATCTTAGCCATTCTGATGGGTGTAAGGTGAAATCTCAGTCATTTTGATTTGCATTTCCCTGATGACTAAGGGGTGTAGGGAAGGAAGGAAACAGTACTGACTTGGGTCACCCAGTCTTTCCCTGGAAAAAGTCTTGCAGACTGGCGGGTATGAGCCGCCATCACTGAACTGGGCTCCAGCTGAGAGCACAGACAGTTGCTGTGTGCCCAGCTCTTTGGCACAGACAGAGCTATGCGCCCCAGGACACCAGAGACAGGGAGTCACTGTTGGGAGGAATCCTCACAGGGAACGAAGCAGAGGGAACTGACTTAGGCCACCCAGTATATCCCTGGAAAAGGGCCCGCAGACCTGCCCAACCCAGGGACCTGCGGTGCACCATATAGCCTGCTGTTACCAGGAGAGCAGTACTCACCCACCACAGATTACCACTTGGGTACAGGGGGAAGAACCCCAACCTCAGACCTACGAAAGCCCAGGATCCCCGAGATCAACCCCCAGATACTGCTCCAAGGGGCAACCAGATACCCCTAACAAAACTGACCAAACCACAGGACACAAAGTTTACAGCAACAGATCACTAAATTTACAGCAAGAAACCCAGAAGCAGGGCTTCAGGACTTCTCCGAGTGAGTGGAGAGCCCTCTCGACTAACAAGGACCACAGTTACCATTCAGGTCTCTATGCCTGAGGTGAGCAGTGGCAACTCCTGTAAAACACTGGCCATCCAGTGACTGTACCCAAAAAGCTGAGAAGGCTTCCTTCAGGAAAAATCATCTTCCTGCCAAGGGGATTCTCTCCACCACAGGATCCCAGGAACCACCAGAAATAAACTCCAAACACCTAAGCTAGCCCAATGGGTAGAGGCCAGCAAAAAAGCTCAACCAACAAAAGACAGGGCAATTTGGCATCTCCAGAACCCAGTTATCCAGGGGCAAGTAGCCCTGGACACCCCAGGATAATTGAAATTCAAGAAGATGACCTAACATCTATGCTCTTGAAGAGGATAACAGAGGAAACAAATAAAATGTGAAAAGACCTAAAGGAAGATGAACTCAAACAGATTATGGCCATCCGTAAAGAAATAGAGGAAGCTGCAGCCAAACAGTTTGTGGCATTTAGAGAGGAAATGCTTAAATCACTGAAAGAAATAAAAGAAACATAGGATTGTTCAAACAAACTGAAGGAATTGAAGGAAAAACAAGAAAATACAGTCAGACAAGTGAAGGAAATCAATAAAACAGCTCAAGATCTGAAGATAGAATTGGAAAAATTAAAGAAAACACAAATGGAGGAAATTGTGGAGAGAAAGAACTTAGGGATGAAAACAGGAACTACAGAGATTAGCATAACCAATAGACTACAAGAGATGGAAGAAAGAATCTCGGGTGTGGAAGATACAATGGAAGAAATAGATGTATCTGTCAAAGAAAATGTTAAATCTAAAAAATTACTGACACAGACCATCCAATAATTTCAATACAGCATAGAAAGACAAAACCTAAGAATAATAGGAAGAGAGGAAAAAGAAGATTCCCTCCTCCAAGGCCCAAAAAATATTTTCAACAAAATCATTGAAGAAAATTTTCCCAACTTAAAGGAGAGGCCAATAAAAATACAAGAGGCCTACAGAACAGCCAATAAAGTAGACCAGAAAAGAAAATCTTCCCACCATGTAATAATCAAAACAGTAAGTATACAGAACAAAGAAAAAATACTAAAAGCTGTAAGGGAAAAAGGCCAAGTAACATATAATGGCAAACCCATTAGAATCACACCTGATTTTTCAACAGAGACTATGAAAGCCAGAAGGGCCTGTACGGATATCATGCAGACCCTAAGAGAACACAGATGTCAGCCCAGGCTACTATACCCAGCAAAACTCTCAGTCTTCAAGATGGAGAAAACAAGATATTCAATGATAAAAACAAATTTCAACAGTACCTACACACAAATCCAGCATTACAGAAGACACTAGAAGGAAAAATACAACCCAAGAAAACTAGCTACTTTCAAGAAAACACAGGAAATAATTAACCCCACTACAGTAAAACAAAAAGCAACCAAGCACACAACCTTATGACCACAGCCAACATCAAAATCAAAGGATCTAACAGCCACTGGTGATTAATCTCTCTCAACATCAATGGACTCAATTCTCCAATAAAAAAAGACACAGACTAACAGAATGGATGCGTAAACAAAGCCTAGCAATCTGTTGCATACAAGAAACACACATAAGTCACAAAGATAGACATTACCTAAGGGTAAAGAGTTGGAAGACTGCTTTCCAAGCAAATGGACCCAAAAAACAAGCAGAAGTAGCATTCTAATATCTAATAAAATAGAGTTTCAACCAAAATTAATAAAAAGAGATGGGGAAGGTCACTTCATACTCATCAAGGGAAAATTCTACCAAGAAGACATCACAGTCCTGAACATCTATGCCCCAAATACAAGGGCACCTACATTTGTAAAAGAAACATTGATAAAACTTAAACCACATATTAATAGTGGAAGACTTCAACACCCCACTCTCAACAAAGGACAGGTCAACAAAACAGAAATTAAACAAAGAAACAATATCTCTAACAGCGGTCATGAATCAAATGGACCTAACAGACATTTACAGAACTTTACACCCAAACACAAAAGAATTTACCTTCTTCTCAGCACCTCATAGAACCTTCTCCAAAATAGACCACATAGTTGGTCACAAAGCGAGCCTCAACAGATACAAGAAGATTGAAATCATCCCTTGTATCCTGTCTGATCACCATGGAATAAAACTGGACCTCAACAACTACAGAAATATCAAAAAGCCTACACACACATGGAACCTGAACAACTTGCTACTAAATGACAGCTGTGTCAGGGAAGAAATAAAGAAAGAAATTAAAATCTTCCTAGAACTCAATGAAAATGAAGACACAACATACCCAAACTTGTGGGACAAAATGAAAGCAGTGCTAAGAGGAAAGTTCATAGCACTAAGTGCCTTCAAGAAGAAATTTGAGACAGCTCATTCAAACAACTTAATGGCTCATTTAAAAACCCTAGAAAAAGAAGAAGCAGACACACCAAAAAGGAGTAGACGGCTGGAAATAATCAAACTCAGTGCTGAAATCAATCAATTAGAAACAAATAAAACAATTCAAAGAATCAATGAAACCAAGAGCTGGTTCTTTGAGAAAATCAACAAGATCGACAAACCCTTAGCCAAGCTAACTAAAAGGCAGAGAGACACCACTCAAATCAACACAATCAGAAATGAAAAGGGGGACATAACGACAGACACTGAGGAAATCCAAACAATCATTAGGACTTACTTCAAAAGTCTATATGCCACAAAATTTGAAAATCTAAATTAAATGGATAATTTCCTTGATTGATTCGACTTACTAAAGCTGAATCAGGACCAGGTAAATCAATTAAATAGTCCTATATCCCCCAAGGAAATAGAAGCAGTCATCGAAAGTCTCCCATCCAAAAAAAAAAGCCCAGGACCAGATGGTTTCAGTGCAGAATTCTACCAGACCTTCAAAGAAGAGCTAACTCCAGTTCTCTTCAAACTATTCCACAAAAATAGTAACAGAAGGAACATTACCAAACTCATTCTATGAAGCCACAATCACCTTGGTACCTAAACCTCACAAAGACCCAATAAAGAAAGAAAATTTCAGGCCAATCTCCCTTATGAACATTGATGCAAAAATACTCAACAAAATACTTGCAAACCAAATACAAGAACACTTCAAAGATATCATCCACTGTGACCAAGTAGGCTTCATCCCAGGTATGCAGGGGTGGTTCAATATACGAAAATCCATCAATGTGATCCACCATATTAACAAACTGAAAGAAAAAAAAAAACGCATGATAATCTCCCTAGATGCTGAAAAAACATTTGACAAAATCCAACATCCATTCATGTTTAAAATATTGGAGAGATCAGGGATACAGGGCACATATCTAAACATAGTAAAGGCGATTACAGCAAGCCTATAGCCAACATCAAACTGAACGGAGAGAAACTTAAAGCATTCCCACCGAAATCAGGGACAAGACAAGGCTGCCCACTCTCTCCCTATCTCTTCAACATAGTTCTGGAAGTCCTTGCTAGACTTGTCAGTCTTTTGCCATCAGCAAAAGTCCTTGCTAGAGCAATAAGACTATTGAAGGAGGACAAGGAGATACAAATTGGAAAGGAAGAAGTCAAATTATCACTATTTGCAGATGATATGATAGTATATGTGAATGACCCCAAAAACTCCACCAGGGAACTCCTACAGCTCATAAACACCTTCAGCGAAGTGGCCGGATACAAAATTAACTCAAAAAAATCAGTAGCCCTCCTGTATACAAAAGACAAAAGGGTGGAGAAAGAAATTAGAGAAACAACACCCTTCATAATAGCCACAAATGACATAAAGTATCTTGGTGTAACCCTAACCAAGCAAGTCAAAGACTTGTATGAAAAAAATTTCAAGTCTCTGAAGAAAGAATTAGAAGAAGATATCAGAAGATGGAAAGATCTCCTATGCTCATGGCTTGGCAGGATTAACATAGTAAAAATGGCCATCTTACCAAAAGCAATCTACAGATTCAATGCAATTCCCATCAAAATACCAACTCAATTCTTTACAGACCTGGAAAGAAAAATTTTCAACTTCATATGGAATAACAAGAAACCCAGAATTGCTAAAACAATCCTCTACAATAAAAGATCTTCTGGAGGTATCTCCATACCTGATCTTAAGCTGTACTCTAGAGCAACAGTAATAAAAACTTCATGGTACTGGCATAGAAACAGAATGGTGGATCAATGGAACCGAACAGAAGACCCAGAAATAAACCCACACACTTATGGACACCTGATCTTTGACAAGAATGCCAAAACCATACAATGGAAAAAAGATAGCATCTTCAACAAATGGTGCTGATCTAACTGGATGTCTACATGTAGAAAAATGCAAGTAGATCTGTATTTATCACCCTGCACAAAACTAAAGTCCAAGTGGATCAAAGACCTCAACATAAAACCAGACACATTAAATCGGTTAGAAGAAAACGTGGGGAAGACCCTAGAACTCATTGGTACAGGAGACAACTTCCTGAACAGAACACCAACAGCACAGGCTCTAAGATCAACAATCAATAAATGGGACCTCATGAAACTGAAAAGCTTCTGTAAAGCAAAGGATACCATCATCAAAACAAAACGACTGCCTACAGATTGGGAAAGAATCTTCACCAACCCTTTATCTGACAGAGGGTTAATATCTAGTATATATAAAGAACTAAAGAAAATGAAAAGCAACAAACCAAGTAATCCAATTAAAAAATGGGGAACAGAGCTAAACAGAGAACTCTCTTTAGAAGAATATCGAATGGCAGAGAAACAGTTAAAGAAATGCTCAACGTCATTAGCCATTAGGGAATGCAAATCAAAATGACCCTGAAATTTCACCTTACGCCCATTAGAAAGGCCAAGATGAAAAAATCAAGTTACAACACATGCTGGAGAGGTTGTGGAGAAAGGGGAACCCTCCTCCACTGCTTGTGGGAATGTAAACTTGTACAACCACTCTGGAAATCAATCTGGTGTTTTCTCAGACAACTAGGAATAGTGCTTCCTCAAGATCCAGCCATACCACTCCTAGGCATATATCCAAAAGAGGCTCAAGTACACAATAAGGACATTTGCTCAAACATGTTTGTAGCAACTTTATTTGTAATAGCCAGAAGCTAGAAACAGTCCAGATGCCCCTCAACTGAAGAATGGATGCAGAAATTGTGGTACATCTACACAATGGAGTATTTCTCTGCAATGAAAAACAAGGAATTCATGAAGTTTGCAGGTAAATGTTGGGACTTGGAAAGGATCATCTTGAGTGAATTGTCCCAGAAGCAGAAAGACACACATGATATATACTCACTCATATAGACATATAACATAGGATAAACCTACTAAAATCTATACATCTAAAGAAACTAATTAAGAGAGAAGACCCTGACTAAAATGTTCAATCCCTATCTTGAAAGGCAAAGAGGATGGACATCAGAAGAAGAAGAAAACAGGAAACCAGCTAGGAAACTGCCATAGAGGGCCTCTGAAAGGCTCTGCCCTGCAGACTATCAAAGCAGACACTGAGACTTATGGCCAACTGTTGGGCAGAGTGCATGGAATCTTATGTAAGAAGTGGGAAATAGTAAGATCTGTAGAGGACAGGAACTTCACAAGGAGAGCAACAGAACCAGAAAATTTGAACACAGGAAACTTCCCAGAAACTCATACTCCAAGGACTATGCATGGAGATAACCTAGAACCCCTGCACAGATATAGCCCATGGCAGTTTAGTGTCCAAGTGGGTTCCATAGTAATGGGAAGAGGGACTGCCTCTGACATAATCTGATTGGCCTGCTCTTTGATCACCTCCTCCTGAGGGGGGAGCAGCCTTACCAGGCCACAGAAGATGACAATGCAGCCACTCCTGATGAGATCTGATAGACTAAGATCAGTAGGAAGGAGAGGAGGACCTCCCTTATCAGTGGACTTGGGGAGGGGCATGTGTGAAGAAAGGGGAGGGTGGGACTGAGAGGGGAGGACGGAGGGGCTTATGGAGGGATACAAAGTGAATAAAGTGTAATTAATAAAATAAAATAAAATTTTTAAAAAAAGATTTCCTGTGATGGAGAAGATGGGATGGTATTAAGTAAGAGAAGTTCAAGTCTGTGTCCTCTTTTAGACAATACTGTTAGACTCACAAACAGCTCTTCATATTTACTTAGATGTTAAAAATCACAAGACAAAACTACCCTTTGAAGATGCTTAGCATTCAATTTCAAGTCAATGTTTTTTAAAAATATAAACCAAATTTTCTTGATTCACAGACTTTCTCTAGATAAACATGAGCTTTCAAAGATAAAGAACAAAAAATATTTTTTGAGAAAACATGCAGCAGGTATTTGATTAATGCTTTTAGAATAGGCTAAACCTATCAGAACTGCAGAGGATCACACACTGACAACTTCCATCGTGATGATAATGAAGGACAAACATTGGCAGAAATCATCTACAGAAAATGGTAACCATATCTTTAAAATGTGCCAGTGAAATTCCCCAACATAAACAAATACTGAGTCCATAAACTTTTACAAGCCAAAACCAGAAACCTAATGAGACCAGACATTAAGACCCTCAGAACATCAACATCTGGCAGTTGAGGTATTTTTCCATTTGACCAAGGAAAATGAACATAGTAATTGTATAATTAAAAGAAAACAAATTAATGCTAACAGTAAAAATGTTAACACCCTTGAGTGAAAATAGAATAACATTGTGTGTTTCTAAATAAAAGCAACATAAATCTTACTCAGTTCACCATAGTGTATAGGAAAGGTTGCTAGTGACATTTGTGCGTCATTTCCATGTGAATTTCACCCGAATGTCATGGAGCTTAAGGTTAATGTTAACAATGTTGAAAAGTTCTGCCTAGCATATATGGTGCATAGGACTGGGGGTCAAATTATACCCTCCATGGAGGAGAACAGTGAATTAGTATTTAGGGTTGTATTTATTCCCTTAATGTGCAAATGGTTATTTCTTAATTAATAACTAGAATAGTAAGCATTGAACACAGAGTCTATTCAATTAACTCATTCCCATTTTCAGTGAGATTTCTACCCTGTAGGAAGCCTATGTTCTGTAACTTGGCAGCACATAGCACTGGATTTGTGCCGCACTTATCTTTATAACACATTTATCATTCCCTATAACCGAATCACTCAGACTAAATGAGAGCCTAATTCTTGTTTCTCTTCATACTGAAAACGGCTATTCTGATTTTATGTCCTTGGCCAAATTTTCTGGGCTCTGTGCATCTCAGTGTACTCAGATACACAAGACAGAGTGTGCTTGATGACTGCATCAGGATGTATCAACTGTGCTGTTCATCAAACCCAAAGATAACGGTATGCAAAAAACATTTCACTCAGGAGAGTCCAGCTCTCGCCCACAAATCCTGGAAGGAGCATCATCACCTTGCTCCTCATCTGAAGCATGAAGACACAACCCACAACCTAAATATTCAGCAGTCTTTCACTCTTCTGTCCTTGTAGAAGGATGGCTGATGCCTTGGGGAGGGAGGTGCATGTGCATGCTGCATAAGTTCATGGGAACACTGCTCCATCCTGTCCCCAGTCAACATCTTTAAGTTAAATAAATAAGACAGCATAACTTCCCAAGGAAATCAGGGCCTCCGGCAAAACCTCAACAGTTTTAAGACTAGGTGAGATGGTGCACACCTTTGATCCTACAGCACTCGTGAGGCAGAAATACACAGATCATGTTGAGGACTGCCTGCATTCGGCGGTTTACAGCCAATTTAGGTTACACAGTGAGACCTCATCTCTATAAAGACCCAAGGCAAGAGCCAAACAAGCAACAACAACAGGATGCTTAAAGCTTTTTCATGGCATTACACTCTTTTACAGACTACTCATTTTCCTGTCAGTGCAACAATAAAACCTAAATTTAGTGCTTAGTAAATGGATAGAAAATGACCTTGTGAGATCACGGTTGCAAGGACGGTCAGCTAAAACACCATCGTTCATCTATACTTATAAAACAAATCAAAAAATAATCAGTGAAATGTGCTAGTATTTAGAGCATAAAGTCATTTAAGCAACTGCGATGCAAATAAATGAACCAAAATCACGAATTGAAAATGGAAGGACAGGGGAAACTGAGAAGGAACCATAATATTTGGAGGAAAGCTTTAACTTATGAACCTGATATCCTAAATACTTTCAAAGCTGTCCTAATTTTTCACCTGATTTGCATACCACTTCATCACTACTTTAGTATTCTAGTCTCTCATGAGAGCCTGAACAAATTTTTCTCAATTGATTGATTGATTCTCAATCAATTTTCAATATGGTTCTCAATATTTTAAGCTGGGAATTACAACATTTACCTTTGACATGCCAATTTTTTGTAGGGTTGTTGAATAAAGAATTCTAAATATGACCTTATAGAAGCCACAGAAACCTTTATTGAAAAATTGTTTACTACAGCTTTAGATAATATAGTTACATTGTACATAATATTGTATTGTATTGTACATAATACAATCAATGTA
Source organism: Psammomys obesus (assembly GCF_907164565.1). Taxonomy (NCBI): domain Eukaryota; kingdom Metazoa; phylum Chordata; class Mammalia; order Rodentia; family Muridae; genus Psammomys; species Psammomys obesus. The sequence goes on along the minus strand of NW_026590663.1, from coordinate 1,889,858 downwards.
TTAGGCTCATGGGCAGAGCATAAAATGTTGGGATTAATCACTCTGGTACCACAGAAACATGAGCTACACAATAGAATCTTACTAGTGTGAAAGGATACACATTTTTTTTTCCTAGTGACTTTTAATAAAACCTTTGAAAATAGAATCTTACAGCTGTTTGAGGGAATTTTTGAGATAAGAACGTTTAATCTTAGAGCTAGAGAAAACGATGGAAGATTAGCCAATATTAGTTTTTCTCTTAAAGTAGTATCCTTGACTAACTTGGTAACTTTATCAGATGCTAATATATTTTGACCTGGCCTTGTGTGCCATAGCATTGTACCTTCTTAAACAAGGTCCCCCATGATTTCTTTTTGTGTTACTGTGAATGCTAGAGAAATATTTTGCCTTTGGAGTCTTTGGAGAGTACTAGAAATTTAAGTATTAGTATTTGCATTAAATATATGGAAATATAGGCAATACTGCCAGTTACTGGGAAAATATGCATTAAAAGTGCAGCAAGGCAAGCCCTCACAACTGTTAGGATAATTATTATGTGATAATTATCTTCAAAAACACATATAGTAATAGATATCAGGAAAATGAAGGAACTATGCTCTTCAAAATCTAAGTGAAATGTAAAGAGGTGATTTTTCAAAAGCAAAATTAACAGATTTATTATTTGGCCAGCAATTCCAGAGAGTATGTTGGAAGACCTGAAGGCCAGATCACAGGGAAATATTTGCACACTCTTATGGTGCTAATAGTTTCAGCAGTTCAAAGGTGGAAGCAACAAAGCAGACTTTGACAAATGAAAGGATATGCATATGTGTTCTATGGAGACACAAATATTATCCAGCCTTAAGTGGGAAAGAAATTCTGTAACAAGCTACAATGCTGATGAATCTGGACAACATTATTAAAGAAAGACTTCAATTGCAAAAACCGCAGATCCTCTAGGCATGGGGAATGTAGAGAAGTCAAATGTGCAGGAACAGAAAGGTACTTAGCAGAGGATGAGGGGTGAGTGTAGCATAGACTTTCAGTGGTGCTCGAAGCTCTGGAGATTGTGCAGGAGTGTACATGCTGTTGACCTTAGTAGGCTGGACACATGAAATGGTTGATATAGCATATATTATGTAATTGTGCAAATTAACACAGTTCAAAAGATATTCAATTTCTTGGCTCTCTCTTGACAACAGTGAGGCTTGAACACTCACTAATTTGTGTCACCAAGGTCCAAAATAAATGCTGCATGGCTTTAATGCTCAGGACTTTTCAAGATGAAACGAAACCAAACAAAACATGGTTCTTCCCTTGCTCCAGTGGCTAGTTCCTGCAAACAGTACAAATGCCCCCAAACTGGCTGTCTCCATGTCAGGTCCTCACAGACTTTACAGAGAGCTTACTCTGGGCTCTGTTGTTATTTGATAAGGGTGTGAAGAGAACACAGAAAGCTTGAGTATTGGAAAGAGCGATCCAGAAGAGAAAACAAATGAGGTAACAGGAGGTTTAAAGCATGAGGTTTTCAGGTGTGTGTCAACGCGCAATAGGAAAACAAAACAAAAAGTCACTTAAGGGTCACACCCAGCTGACTCACTGGTAGGCTTAGGGATATTCAGTTAAATATGCAGAACCAAAGTTTCCTGCCTCTTTGTCTAAATTAAAGCGTGAATGAAGATGCATTTGACATATTTTAAATGCTTCTGGAATTTAAGTTTATTGTTCCTGGTGAATATGATTAGTCTGGCTTTTTGAGGCCTGGAGGAGATCTCTGACTTTCATCCAACCAGTTTGATTTTTCAGAATCCTTAAAACATATCTAAAATAATTAAAATATGTCATAATATTTCAGTGATATATTTCACATATAAAATATTTTTATTGTCCTATAAGTCTCAGTTGAAAAATCTGACTATACACTGAAATTTCAGTGATACTATATCTCTAAACCATAAAAGTAAAAATGAAAGCAAAAATCCCAAACACATTTTCCAAAGAGTTCATACACAATTGCTCAGTACAACAGAAGTATATAATATATCATAAATGAGTTTTTTTTTTTTCTTCTGAAAGGTAAAATCATATTGGAAATACTCCTTTCAGGTGTATTTTTTTTTATCAGATTAACTTGTTTTCATCTAAAGCACATTTCTTTTTATTAAAACAGTGTAACCCCAGTATCAGCATTAATAATATTTTAACAGAGATATGATGAAACTTGATCACACAAATACAGAGAGAGATGAAGAAGAAGTCACTTAAGCAGCATGATAATGTTTTGAATTCCCCACAAAGTATATTACAAAGAATACGTGCTGGACATAGTATGTCTCTAGTTTCTGCCTTTGGGAAGCAGGGGCCACCATGGTCAGTGTGTTTCAGGCCAGCTAGAGCTACACAGTGAGACCTTGCTTACAAAAAAGAAAAGAGAAAAAAAAAAAAAGAATTACATAGTGATTTATCATGATATGAGACTTCGTTAAAAACAAATAATTGAAAGTAGTTTCTGCTGTCAAGAAACCAATTATTATCTGTTATCCAGTTATTATCTGTGAAACCAGCTCTGTTGTACAATTATTAACATCCTCCAGTTTCTCTAACAGGTACTGATTTAAATTTTCTTTTATGGGTGGTAGTAAAAGTTCATATTAAGCTCAACTCGACAGAGTCTAGAACAGAGGTTCTCAATTTGTAAGTCACATCCCCCCCCCCTTTGACAAATCTCTATCTACAAAAATATTTACATCAGCTTATAAGAATAGCAAAATTACAGTTATGAAGTTTCAATGAAAATAATCTTATGGTCGGGATCAACAGAACGTGAACGCCACAGCATTAGGAAGATTGGGAATCACTGCTCTAGACTAACCATAGTCACACCGCTTGGCATGTGTGAGTTTTCTGTGTCAGGTTGGGAGAGGTGAGAAGATGCACTTTAACTGTCATGCCAGGCAAAACCAAGAAGGTAGGCTGAGCACCGACCGTCACTGCTCTGCACTGACTGGTTACATACAGTCTGACTGCTGCCTCCTATTCTTGCCAGCAGACTTCATCTGCCCTGATGGCCTTCATCCCCTGGACCTGTGAGCTCAGATAAGCCTTTTCTTCCTGAAGTTGCTTTTGTCAAAAATTTTGGCGAAGCAATAAGAGCAGAACATAATATAGAGGTGGGGGTTATATGTGAATATTTTTCACTATAGAAAAATCACCATCAAGATATTAAGGCTAGGTAAATGCTAGATTTTTTTTTCTCATGAAGATTAGGAAAATTCCTATGCCAGTAATATGAACTTGACTTAGAAATCCCTTCTCAGCAAGATCAAGCTTTTACAAGGTATACACATAAAATCTGATGTACCAGTTGTATCCCAGCTTTTTTATAATTATAATAAAAATTATAAAAAATTTTTATTTTTATTAATTATAGTTTATTCACTTTGTATCCCTCATGTACCTCCCTCCCACCCTCTCCCAATCCTTCCTCTGTCTTCCCTACCCTTGTACCTCCCCACTGAAAAGGGAGGTCCTCCGCCCCTTCCCTCTGACCCTAGTCTATCAAGTCTCATCAGGAGTGGCTGCATTGTCTTCCTCTGTGGCCTGGTAAGGTTGCTCCCCCCTTGGGAGAGGTGATCAAAGAGCAGGCCAATCAGTTCACGTCAGAGACAGTTCCTGTCCCCATTACTATGGAGGCCACTTGGACACTGGACTGCCATAGGCTACCTCCATTCAGGGGTTCCAGGCTATCTCCATGAGTGGTCCTTGGCTGGAGTATTAGTTTCAGAAAAAAACCCTGTGCCCAGACTTTTAGTATCTGTCGCTGTCCTTGTGGAGCTCCTGTCCTCTCCAAGTCTTACTATCTCCCACTTCTTTCATAAGATTCCCTGTACTCTGCCCAAAGTTTGGCTATGAGTCTCAACATCTGCCTGGATACCCGGCAGGGTAGAGCCTTTCAGAGGCCCTCAGTGGTAGGCTCCTGTCCTGTTCCCTGTTTTCTCCATCCTCTAGTGTCCATCCTCTTTGCCTTTCTGAATGGAGATTGAGCATCTTAGCCAGAGTCCTCCTCCTTGATTAGCTTCCTTAGGTGTACAGATTTTAGTACGTTTATCCTATATTATATGTCTAATATCCACTTATGAGTGAGTATATACCCTGTGTGTCTTTCTGCTTCTGGGATAACTCACTCAGGATGATCTTTTCCAGTTCCCACCATTTACCTGAAAATTTCATGATTTCCTATAGAAGCAGAAAAGTAGAGTTCAGAGTTCAAGTCGTGAGCTTGAAGCCAAAGAAGCAAGTGTCGTCAGCCATCATAGTGTGTTGCGCTGCAAAGCCTGGACAAGACTTCTACCCTCACTTGACACCTATCCTCACCTCCACTGTGCTCCATCCACTGGTGTGGGCAGACCCGGAAACACACAGGCTGGCCATGGGACATGGACACTTTGAAACCACATGCCTTTACAACCACATTCCTAAAATATGTCAACTATCTGAGCATTTCATGTACCTTAATCACCTTTTGGAAATAAAAAGAAAACTGTTTAACAACTTAACTTTCCTGGATCAAAGGGAAAACATCTCTTATTAAATCAAATAGTTTAAGAATATAAAACTTTTCATTGTTTTAGTTGATTGAAAATGGACTTAATTTAAGGTAAACTGTGGAAAATTGAATTAGGTGAACCTAACGTAAGATACTTTTTGCACAATCTTTGGAATTAAGTCAAAAGCTTAAATACAAGGATAAGGTCTATGCTTCCAATGACATGAATAATTTTATTCATTTACACTTCTTAATAACTTGAAGCTTTTGATGCACACACTAAACTTTGAAAATCAGAATACAGATTCTGTGGGATTGAAGCAGTTTCACAGTTAAACATCTTGAATTCTCCCACAAGAATGTGAGAAAACTGGCTAGAAGCAGAGTGCAGGAATACAAAGGGCCATGAAAAGCATAAAATTTAACTATTTGCTTGGAATCGCAAAACCTTGATTGGGTTACATTCAAGCTTCTTAGAGAACTGCCAGGTTTTCTTTATTATTCCTTCCAGACTTTCTCTGCAGGAAATAAAGGAGCAGAAAGATTTAACAGTAAAGAGCAAAAGCTAAAGTTATAAAGGTTTTATCATTGAGCTCTAGATGTATAGACCTACTCATTTTCTTTACATAAATGCCATTGTTCAAGAAGGTCACAACTCTCTCCACTGAAATTAAAACATAACACTTGTCTAAGCCTCGAGAAGACCCAACAGCTCATTTGCAAACTTTTCATCTTTTATTATCATACTAAGATGACATTGATACTTTATATATGTAACATATATTATTTGTGACAGGCTGTATAAAAATTTGCAAATAGGATACATTACAGATATTCCTATTTCAAGGGAAGGAGATTGTTCCATGTTAAAGTACTTGCTGTGCAAGCATTTAGGGCTAAGTGAAGATCACTTAAAAGCTGGATGTGGGGGTTTGTGTCAATGACCCCAGCACTAGATGGGCAGAGACAGGCAGATCCCTGAAGCCCACTGGCCAACTAGCCTAAATAAATCAGTCAGCACCAGGCTCAAGTGAGAAAACGTCTCAAAAATAAGCTAGAAAATCAATTAAGGAAGACCTGTGGCTGCCACACACCTTTATGACACACACACAAACACGTTCATGCGCCACACCCATACACAAGATTTCTACATCATATATCTGTAAAATGTAAAGAAGTAAAAAAGAAACCAACTCTGTGTATTTTTGGATATGTAATGTGGATGATTTAATTCAGATCTTATCAAGTCTCATGGTCAAGCATAGAAGAAAGGGAAATATATTCCTCAGTGTTGCAATAACTAAAAAAATTTAAACAAACATGTTTTTTTTTTTAAATCCATAAAGCCTAAGTGGATATTTGATTGCCAATCTTATGACAGCTAGCCAAGGCCTTCTCTTTGCATATGGTTGAACTAACTGGCATTATAAGCCATCTGACTTACAGAAACCTCTGCCTGTATGCTCTGGCTTCACCGTAGTTAGAAAAACAACATAAAGCATTTAAAAAGAAATCTCAGAAAAGAATTCTTCTAGGACTCTTGACCTTTTTTTCCACAAAATTTGAAAGCCAAGCCGTGACGCCCACACCTATTTTACTGAGATGTTTAAAATCACCTTTCCTAGGTTGACTTGGTAAGCACGCAACTTGGTGAGGAGCAAACGTGAATATGGCATGCCTGCCGCAGGCGCTGAGTTGTTGCTCAGTGCCTCCAGTCTCCATGGAGTAATTAAGACATTCTATTCCCCGGAGATCGGAATCCTAATCCTAACTGACATTTATTAGCTGGCTTTACTCCACTGAATCATGAATCTTCATTTTCTCACCCTCGGAGTAGGTGTAAACACGCCCCCCCCTCCTCCCAGGTGTGTCAAAAGTCTCAGATGAAACGATTTAAGTGAACGCATTCTGAACTACACAAAAAAGTAACAACTGTTTTATAATCCTGCATTCCTCAAGGCTCAAGCTTTTCATGTTTTGATCCTTAAGATATCTGGTCTTCGAATCTTGCACTTCATTTTTCCTCTTTCCCTCTGAGCTCCCTCCACATTTCCTTCCTCAATTTTCTGTTGCCAGAACAAAATACCGGAGAAAATTACCTTAAAGGAAGAAAGGTTTCAGGCCACTGTTTCTGAGCCATTGTCCAGAACTTTGCCGTAATTAGAAGAGTGTGGTGGTAAATCTGTTTACCTCATGTCACTTGAGAAGCAGCAAAAAGTCCAACCCCAAGTCACTCGGCGCTCTATTTCTTTTCATTAGGCTTTTCTTCCCATCACTGAAGAACCATTTCCTGCTCATTCTTCCAGTGGAGCTAAAATATCACCCATTCTGAAGTCTACCCAACCTTCCCCATGCTGAGCAATTCGCTACTGCTCTTTACTAGGCCAGCAACTCTGAGTCATTTATTGCGTTCTCTCCTATATTAGTTATTTATAAATATGTATTTTTCTGCCACTGCAGAGAGCATTTCTTTTGTGAGTCCTTTTCCATGGTGCCAGCGCATATTAGTCATTCTTTGAACCGTTTTGGAAAATAAGTGAGTTGAATTTACCATGGGTGGTTATGGAAATAGTCAACATTGCTTTTCTTTTTTAGTTGTTTTTGACTTCATGATCAAATGCAAATATTTCATGCACGTCTGAAGAACTAGATAGATGCGTTCATTCCCCACCAATATTGATAAGAAAACTGTTTTTCTCTTACATGGTGAAGGTGTACAACCATTAGAAAAACAACCTTTTCTAGTAGAGAAGCCAACAGACAAAATACCCTTTTCTTCTTCTCTTGTGGTCTCTTTTGTCTAATTTAAATAAATCACGATTTCAAATTTGCATTTATCTTGTCAAGCCTGATGATATAATGCCCTAATATGAAAACACAAAACTCCTCACTGCCTAAGACTTCTGTGACAGATTACTTATATTCTGGTGATACAGCATAAGAAAATTCACTTTCTTGCTGTCAGTTGCTAAACATCTGTAATCACAGTGTCCTTAGGGCCATGTTTCCTGCTAAGTCTCTAGGAGGTAACAGTCCATTGCTGTCCTCTTCCAGCCTCTGGTCACTGTTGACTTCCTATAAGATCAAAGATCTAATCTCTTGTTCATTTTTTATGTGTGTGTCTGTGTGTCTCTTTTTCTTCAGTAATTGTCATTTCTTCAGATTTTGTCCTGTATGGTCCTCTATCATCAGATCTGGGCTATCTGTGAAATCTAGGATTGTCTTAACTGTGGTGGTTTTAATGGGGATGGCCCCCATAGGCTCAAATATTTGAATTCCTGGTCTCGAGCTGGAGTTGGTGGAACTGTTTTGGGAAGGATTAGAAGATGTGGCCTTGTTGGAGGTATGCCACTGATGTTGAGGTTTCAAAATCCCGTGCCAGTTTCCCCTCCCCCGACCTTCTGCCTGTGGATCAGATGTAAACTCTCAGCGACTGCTCCAGCACCATGCCCGCCTACATGCTGCCATGCTCCCCATCCCTGATGGCCTTCAGTTCACTCTGACACTGTAACCAAGCTCCCAATTAAAGGACTCCTTTTATAAACTGCCTTGGTCATCACAGCAATAAAACAATAAGTAGGACATTAGCTTAGGACATTTCCCAAGATACTTTGTCTAACTGATGTCAAATTCATGGGTTTTAGGAGTTGGGACATGGACATATCTTTGAGGAGGTGTATTTAGGGGAGCAGTAAGAATTCAACCTGCTGTAAAAGAGCCTGGCTATCCCCTAACTATTCTTAAGACGTTGGGCATTGCTACTACATAAAAATACACTGAGTATCCCGATGGATGATGGGAGACATAGAATGAAGTCATCCTCCTGCCTCTGACTCCCAGCAAATAGCTGGGTGTGAATGAGGCTAGGCTACGTCATCTAGCTAAGCAGCTACCAGCTCTCCACAGAATTCAGCAGTCAGGCCACTGTCAAGAAGAGCAGGAATGTCTGTAAGACAAAGCCAGCTGAGTGATCAATCAGCTCCCACCTCCCACCTGGTCATTCACACGTCTCCACACAAAGTAGTGAATTTCATTGTGCAATTTCTGTACATATTTTGTCGTGTTTTTTGTTTGTTTGTTTGTTTGTTTGTTTCCCCTTTCCCTTTGGTCCTCTCATTCTGCACGCTCACCCTCCCCCAGTTCCTTTCCTCTAAGCAGTGTGCCCCTATTCCACTGCAGAGATGCAGGCACATTCATGTCTGCTGCTGCCCTGCTCACAATAGCTCAGAAACATACCCGGCCTCGATGACCAACATATGGACAGAAAAGGAATACGCTAGTACACAATAGATTTCTTTTTAAGTTGTGAAGAAAAATAAAAACATAAAGACACTTTCAGGGAAATGAGCAGAATTAGAAATCATTGTAGTAAGAAAAATAAGGCAAATTAAAAAAGACAAAAGCTGTATGCTTTCTTTAGATTTTCTCTACCAATGCTAGATTTCACTGTGTGTTTGGGGCCTGGCATAGGTAAAGAAACTAGAAAAGGGACAACAAGAGAGAAAGAAAAGATCTGAAGAGGGAGGTAATAGAATACACACGCCTTTATCCCATGTGGTGCCCTTCAATCTAGCCTGGGACTATGATACCTGTGTGACTTGATTCTTCCCTTTTCTTTGCAGCTTCCATGTGCCCATTAAGTGTCTGTACTGTCCTGGGAATATGCAAACTCTTTCCTACCTTGAGATTTTGAAATTGTCACTTTTCTGGGAATGATTTACCCCTGTATCACAAAACACATTTGGTTTCAATAGTTTAGATGGCATTTTACCTCTTATATATTGGATAATGTGATTATTATTAACTCCTCATCTGTCTATTTCATTCTTAGTTCTAGCAAAATAATCTGTAATCACACTTATTTATTTAAACATAATTATTATTAAATTTCATCTATCAATGTGTACAAGAAGCAGCGATTTTATTCTAAGTCACTGCAGCCCAGCATAATGTGTAGCATAATATTTGCTGGAGATCCCAGCAAATACCTTAGAGAGGATTTTTAAAAAAACCTCACCAAACCCATATGAAAAATATTATAATTGTGTACAGGTTAAGCCTGCTAGTGAGGCTGAAACACGTAGCTATGGACACAAAGGTCATCATGGTGGTATTCTGCTCTACACCCCTTCCCAGTTCTCTACAGAGAGCACTTTAGGAATTTTTTCTAGCCTGCATATGCAGCCTTACAGCCTTCATAGGAGTGGTACACTTTTCTCTCCCTTTGAGTAAGACTGCAATCAAATACTTGTTTATTATTCCATCTGAAGGGAGTCATCACTGGTCTATTCATATTTTAAATCACATTTCTTTTTGCCTTCACAGTAAAGTAAGATGAGATGTGTTTCTTTAGCATAATGTTTTTCTTTTGTGACTTCTGAGTTTAGATGATGATTGGCTCCGTGACTTGAATACAAAAATCTTCTGGCGATGAAGCAGGTGATCAAACCCCAAGACTTCTCACACCTTTCACACCTTTCCAATCCACCTGGAAAAGATTCTAGGGGGAACTGTGGGAGTGATGATTTCTAGGAAAGCAACAACTTGGGATAGACTTTCAGAGAAGAGGCTGCAGTGCCAGGATTGGCTAGATTCTAGAAGATGAGAGACCAGGTGTCAGGAAGCTGAACAAGAGGGGAACCATGCTGCCACTGAGTACATGCGTAAAGGGTACCAGTCTTTTTCCAGTTTTTGTGGACGTGTTTTACAGAGTTCATAGAACTGACTGCACAGGTTTGGGGATAGCGAGAGAGAAAGAGGACGTCTGCATGACACGGAGGATGGAGTGAGGCTTATCAGCCAAGATAGCTTCCTTACAAGCTGCTGCCCCTAGGAGACAGCTACCAAAGCAAGGATGTGTGTGTCTTTGTGTAGAATGACCCTCTGAGCGTGTGCGCCGAATCCCGAGAGATAACCCAGCACTGCCTTGAGTGAGAGAAACAAGAGACATACTTTTAGTTCTGCACCACAGTAGTAGCGCATTCAAATAAGACAAAACCATGCAGGTTAACAGAGAATCTATGATTCTAATGGAAACAACAACAACTAAAAAGTAACACAAAGGAATAGAAGTAGCAGTCTCCCTGCTGAGTCTAAAAGCCATTACTGGCTCTCTAGTAATTTACAAAAGCTTTGTGTGCTACAAAACATTATTAAATGAGAAGACAACATCCAATGTCTGACAAATTCTGCAATCATCCTAAATAATTTTGTGACGGAGGCAACTTAAATTGCACTGATGAATTAGCATCATCCAGTGTCTGTGCTTCACAATACATCCGTCCTCTCACAATAACTAGAGACTATCAGACGACTTCTTAAAAAGAAATACGTGTGACACAATGAAAGAAAAAGGCAAATATTGCAGCCTAAGTGTTGGTGACTTCGTAGACATTAGATCTACATAAGACAGCTCAGGCTATTTATGCAACACCAGAAGAGACCACTTGGGGGCAATATAGCAATATTTTTTTCTTTTTGTAACTATGCCAGTTTCCTTGGTGACAAAGATAACTGTGTCTTCCAAATGTGAAACCACATTTTAATATATGGAAGGGAAATGGCTGTATTTCATTTTAAGCTTACAATGCATAAATCACACAATACAAATACAAGTCATATTTTCTCTTGAAGGGAACAAAAGTCTGGCATTTTTGAGCAGGCCAAGCAGTTTTACCTGCTTGGCACATTTGAAGGTATTTTATACTTAGGATTTGTCACAGCTTCTGAGAAAAATATCAAGGAATAAAGAAAACTGTTAATAGAAAAGTTAAAGAAGAAGACAAGCAAATGTACTTCAAATGTTTCAAATGTACTAATGAAAACATAGTTTGTTTCTGTGACTTAAGTTAAATGTAAAACTGATTTGTCTTCCCCTCCGTGTGGGTACATTTTCTGTAATAATTAAGCATTGAAGTAAAGACGTTGGGTGAGCTGTCATTGTTTTCACTGTTGCTTTGTATTCACACATCACCTTGAATTGGAAAAACACTTTTTTTTTTTTTTTTTTTTTTTTTTTTACTACTACTGAATCTTTTCCAGAGTTTGATGGACGACATCCCTTTTCCAAAACATTTCTCTCCCTATATCAGTTGAATTTTAGGTACTGCATCATGAACTAGGGTTTTACTTCCTATTTAAATGAAGAATAAATAAGAGCTTTTCTTTTAGGGATTTGAAACATGTTTACCAAGTTTATCTTTTTGCTTTTTTTCATGTATTTCTTTACCTTTGTTAGCTGATTTTTGTTTTTTCTTTGTCTGTTTTTTGTTGTTGTTTCCTCAGAAAATGGGAGCTCCCTTTCCCATCTACCCCAGCTCATCAAGGTGCATGAGGACTGAGCATTTCCTCTTCCTCTGTGGCCTGGCAAGGCAGTCCTGCCAGGAGAATGTGATCAAAAAGCTGGCAAGCGAGTCTGTCTGATGCAGTCCCCCCTTCCCTTAGTAGAGGACCCACATAAAGCCTGAGCTGCTCATCTGCCACATCTTTGTACTGGGCCTAGGTATAGTTTATGCACGGTCCTTGGTTGATGTTTCAGGTCCAGCAAACCTCTCTGGACCCTGGTTAGTTCACTCTGTTGGTCTTCTTGTCAAGATCCTGTCACCTCCAGGTCCTTTTCTCTTTCCTCCCATGTTTTCACAGATGCCCTAAACATCACCCAATGCTTGGCTGTGAGTCTCAGCATCTGTTTTGAGGCTCTCTTGGGTAGCACCTCTCAGAGGACAACTAAGTCAGGGTAGGCTCCTGGGAGGACATGAGGGGTACTTAAGCAGAGACTCCTAGCAGCAGAGGCCATAGAGACTGAAGAGGACACCCACTTACTATACTAGTCTCCTAGCAGAGAGAGAGGAACACCACCCACAAAATTTACCCTGCCTATAAGATGTGCAGAGATAAACATAGAGCAGATAGAGACTGAGAGATGTCCAACCAATGCCTGACCCAACCAAAGACCCACCATATTGGAGAGTGCCAACCCTGACAACATTAATGAAGCTCTGCTAAACTTGCAGACAGGAGCCTGACAGAGTTAGCTGACTTTTTAAAAAGTCTCAGTCTATTTCCTATCAGCAGATGCTATTGATAATTAACACAATGCTAGAAACCTGAGGTCAGCCTTCTGTCAAAGTTCAGGAATGGATATTGATAAAATTATATGTCTAAACTTGCCAGGTGCCAACACAGAAGTGGGAAAGTCTACGAAGCCCGCGCAGAGCTTTGCCTCAATTCCTGGCTCTATCATCCTCCTCAGCAACTCCTAAAGAAAGAATTGCAGCTCTTCCAACTAGGAACATCTTTCTGGATTAGCCAGTTCCGTTTTTAAATGTATGGAGACTAGAAAATGTAGAGAAGAGATAACAAGAGGCTGATGGAGGCGCTAAGTTCAGGGAAGCAACAGGAATCTTGGGTGAATTGTTGCACAGCCGCCATAGCTACAGATATCCCACAATGCACTGCACATTTAAAGGGCAAGAAGACAAGATTTTGAGCCAAGTGTGTGGCTCACACCAGCCTGCAACTCCCACCCTTGGAGGAAGATGAAAACAACAAAACAAAACAAAACAAAACAAATCAAAATTGTCCTGAGTTCCAGGCCAGACAGTTACTGATAAGACCCTGACGCAAAGGGCAAAACAAAGTTTAAAAAAAAAACTTTTTTTTGGATACTTTTATCATAAAAAAATTATGCCTGTCTGAGAAAGCTAGTTATGTTTAATCTTTAAACATTATACAATAGTCACATATATCAAAGCATTACGTGGCTCCCTAGGGATATTAGCATTTTTCACATTTTTATGTGTATTTAAAAGTAAATTTAAGATAACTATTAAAGGAATTACATTTTTTTTTTCAGGAATTAATACAGTGTTGTCCTCAATGAATGCTGAGAGTGCTCCAGAACCTTGCTTAGATTAGGCCTTTCCTTTTATGCTGAGGATAGTTTATCGTGTGCAAGTAAGGCCTCAGAGGTGCAACAGAAATTAGAATGACATTTCTATGCGAGGGAGAGGAAGGGGCTACAGAGATAAATTATCTAAGAGCCTCGGGACGTCCACAGGCTCCGGGATGGAGGAGTAACGCTTGCTAATTGCCCCCTCTCCTGGGCTTTTCTCTCACCCTGTGACACATAAGTTCGGGCCTGGCACAGAACGGGTGAGCAGAGAAGTTGTGCCGGCATGAGGTGTGCATTCCAACATCCAACTTCAGGAGAGCTCCCTTTGCATCTCCCGAATGCCCTCAAAGAATGCTCCTGTCTGCCCTTACCTCACACGGAAACCCTGCATGTTAGCTCGCCTCCATATTTTTATAGATCACTGACTCTCTAGCGTTAAAGGGAACAAAGTTTGTCTAGCAATAAAGAATTAGCAAATCTGCTAATTAGGGTTGGGATTCATGGACTTAGATTTCTGTTGTCACTATTCTTCATTAAGTATGTATATAAACCTTTGCGTAGACTGTCAAAGGCTCACGTACCTGCTACACTCAGATTATAGCTGTCTTCTCTGCCACACACGTCGGTTTAATTGCCTGGAGAAGAATTCCTCTATGTTTGGGAGACAGGGCATTGGGGAAGTAGTCAGGGTTAGATGCAGTCATCAGGATAGGGACCCCATGCTTGTTAGTGGATAACTTATAAAAACTGGGGGGATAGGGCTGCAGAGATGGCCCAGAAGTGAAGAGCACTTGCTCTTTCAGAGGACCGAGCTCAGGTTCAACACGCACACAGTGACTCACACCATCTGTAGCTCCATTTTCAGAGGTTCAGTGCCCTCTTCTGACCTCTGTGGGCAATGCACACATGTGATTCACCTATGTACTCATATATATATATATATATATATATATATATATATATATATATATATA
>NW_026590663.1:1851554-1875456 GCF_907164565.1 Psammomys obesus | reverse complement strand
ATATATATATATATATATATATATATATATATATATATATATATATAATTTCAAGAAAAATAGAAGGGGGAGAATTTTAAAAGTGCATTGGCATGTACTGACACAAACATGTGCGCACGGGCGCACAGACATGCACACACATACTGTGCCACGCCACACATTTTCTGTGTCTTAGGACTGTCACCAAGATTATCCCACAGGTAGTCCCTCAATCTTGGACTAGATCTCTGCACCATAATTAACTTTTCTTTAGTCCTTACCCAGTCTGTGGTGTTAACAGCAATGGACAACACACTAAGACATTATCAGTTCATCTTACTTTTCAATATCTGTCAGCTGATGACATGCATTATGAAGAGATACTAGGTGGAAATTAACAAAATGCTTGCAAATTAATGATGTCATTTTGTGTGTGTGTGTGTGTGTGTGTGTGTGTGTGTGTGTGATAGAGTCAACCCCTAAATCATGCTCTCCCAAATTGCAGGTTTTGATCTTAGTATCACTTCTGAATTTACTTTTCTATTCCTGTAATAAAACACCAAGACCAAGGCAACTTATAGAAGGAGGGTTTATTTGGGCCTATGGGTTCATAGGGAGAAGAGTCTGTCCCACCACAGAGAGGAAATACAACAGCAAACAGGCTTAGCTGCTAGGGCTGAGAGCTGCTATCATCTACCACAAGCAGGAAGCAGAGAGTAAATTGGGAATGGAGCCCAATACCCCGGCCCCCCTCAGTGACATACTTCCTCTAGCAAAGCCACACCCCCTGATCTGATCCAAACAGCAGCACCAATTAGAGCGCATTCAAATGCCTGAGCCTATGGGGGACAGCGCATTCAAGCCATCACAGGATCAAAAGGTACCATTAATTCACATGATGGTGTTAGCCATTAATAAGCACTTTTTGAGAGTCCCTGGGACACTGTGTGGCTTTCTCAGACATAGAGTCATGGCCAGTCTTTCTAAAGTTGAGGGTCACATGCTAAAATTACCACATTTGGCTGAAAAAAATAAGCCATGAGTAATGTATCGTTTTCTTTCTATTTAGGATAATAATTTAAGATCAATCTCAAGAATTAATGAGCCTTCAAAACTATCTGACAAATCTTTTGTGGAATGAGGTTGGAAATGAATAAATGGGTAAAATGCTTTTGAGAAAATAAAATTACCATGAAAAGCATCAGTTATTTTGAATGCATGTGCTTTAAAATCAGATGCAGTTGTAAACTAATTAGTCTTTTTTTTCTATAGCAAACACACATTTGAAATCATAATAATAACACTGCAGTGCGCTGATTAGATCAGTCTTTTGTGGTTATTAATTATTTCCTCCTTGAACATCACTCCTACCTACTTAATGCTGATTATCTATGATTCCCACCCATAGAAAACCAGACTTAACATGAATACACGCTGCATTTTAAAGCGAACCCGAGCGGGAGTAGGCTAAGTAATACATCAACTCATTTTATAAACTCTTGGGAGCAAGCTTTCCTTCTCTTTGTTCACGATCTTCCTACAGACGACATAAATCTCTCAGGCCTTCTGAAGGGCCAGATGTTCAGGAAAAGCCTCTTACAAGGTCTACTCCACAGCCTTCAGTTTTAGACGTAAAAATGAAGATCAAAGAAGAACACTTGTTAAGGTTGAAAGCGTAGTGCGGCTTTATCACTGCTTGCAAAGACATTACTCATTTCCACCCTGAGATTGCACTAGCTGTGTCACCTGCATTAGCTGTCTCACCTGGCATTACCAGAGGCCGTGCATAAAGGCTGCTGACAAATGAGGCTAACTCCAGCCCTGAGACTGTGTGATACTTCCTAACGGAAAAAGGAATAAAGGATCTCTACATCCCTTGAAAAGGGACCTTGTAAGTGACGGTGGTCCCAACTCTGCTACATCCTGTGCTCTCCTGTTGACACACTTTGCAGAGTTCATTGATACACAAGGGAACTACAAGTAAGAGACAGGGAAGAGAGGTACCCAAAGCAGGGGTCAGCGATTAAGAGCCGATGAGTCAGCAGTTGCTTGCTTTAACTTTGCTTTCCATTGATGATTCTCTCTTGAGAAATGTCCACATCCCTCAGATTTTACCCTTTAAATCAAAGTGTCCAGGAATCTGGAAAATGACAGCAGTCTATTGCATTTCCTGGAAGGCAAATTATCAACTATGTGCCATTTACCTACATAATTTATACCATTGCAAAGTAGAATGGCTGGTCTTAGAGCAGTTAGGGGTAAAGTGGACTCAAGCAATTTCTTCACACAATCAAAAAAATTTAAATGAACTTTAATTCAATTCCACGAAGATGGATTGTCAAAAGATGATTATATTCAAGGACTATCTCCATATAAATTTGTACTTGACACCAAGTACATCAAATAAATTTATATCTGGTATCAAATTTATGATACCTGATCAATGACTTCATGTAGGTTATGTTTCAACTGGACAAAAATAAGGTTCTGACAAGCTTCCTGCCCAGAGGCACAAATCACGTTACATTACGTTTTCATCAAAACCGCCAACTGCAATCACAGGTGTAAAGAATCTTCCAACCTCATAAAACTGTTACAGACATCAGAGATTTCTCTCTGCTGGGCAACTCCTGATTTTGTGATTTACAGTGAATAAAGGGAGAACTCATGACTTTTTATTCTAAGAACCAATTCTAAATTTATGACATTTCTCACAGTTAATCTATGTGATTTGTGTGTGAAGACAGCTGCGGAGGCATCTAACTAAAAGTTACGGTTAGAAAGTCTGTAAAGGGCTCAACTTGGGTCCCTGGAAGCTTTGAAGGGAGGGGACAAGGTATTTTTGATAAAGAATTGCACAGTGTTGAATCTATTATATTCAAGAAAATAATAATGTCGTAACAGTGGCGTGTCTGATTATTTAAATTCATATGAAAGGGCACTATGAGGGAATGGTGTATTTGCCATTATCCTGTCCCTCGTTTTTCTACAACTCCTTCTGAGTGTGGACATCCTCAGAATTACTTAACAGTGCACTTCAATTTTAGAATATTTTCATCCTAAAGTGACTTTTAAAAGTTCAGGTTATAAGTCTTATTATTTCTCAAGTTTGCATGTCTTGATATTTTTTTCTCATGCTCCTAGAGTTTTCACAGATAAGGCATCCCAGGAGCAGGACTAATTGGGAATAAATGAGCTCACAGTGTTATCTCTTATTGCTTTTGTACTTTCTTAGCTGCTAGGATGTTCTATACACGGCCACTGATAACCAATTTAGTGGGCTTAGCTCTCTGAACAGTGCATAAATCACTGCTGATCTAAGGAAGTAATTCTGCCTCTTAATACAGAGGGCATGAACATGCCTGCATGTACACAAACATGTACACACACACACACACACACACACACATCTTGTGGAATTTAAGAACAGAATTAGCAGCATGCTAATATAACATGATCAGTCCTAAGCGGGTTTGTTTACATTTTGTCCTCCACATCGGCATGAAGGGGTTTCTGTGTATCTTTACACATCTGAAAACACCAGATGAAAATAGTATTTTACAGAATAAAAAAAAAAAAAAAAAAAGAAACTGATCAGCCAGATGACTATGACTTTTTGTTGCCAAGGCTAACTACTTCAGTGGAAGGATAAACAAACAGCACTCTTGTCTTCCGAATTCTGCTTCACCAAACATACTGTTGACCTGGTAAGGAAGCCACATGTTAGCTCAGAGCTCAGGAAACCATCCTACCTCACCCTCGAGCAGATAACAGTATCCTAGGAGGGATCAAGGAGGGTCTTCAGAAAGATAATTCCCAAGAAGAGAATGGAACTGCCAAAAGCTGTAAGCTTTCATGCGACACAGCCAAGGCTCACCTCGGTCTCAAGGACATGACAGAAAATGGAAAAGGAAAAAGTAGTGAATGAAGCAGGAAATGTAAAGAAAACTGACCCCTATGGATTCAGCTTCAGGGAGAGCGTAAATAAAACAATGGCTGGAAACCTATCATCTCTGGAGTCATTCCCACTGCACTGGCTAGAGTGGCTCCTTTGTAAGCAAAAAGGGAGAAAATACCCTTAAAAATCACCAGGATAATTAACAGCTTGGATTTCCTGTCAAGATAGTAAACTAGCATAAATAAAATGAGGCTGAGGCATGGGTTTGGTAACTGAAGAACAAGATTCAAAGACCTGTGGGAAAGGTATTCTGAAAGCAATTTTGAACAGGTTGAGCCTGTGGTCTCCATGGACAGGGAAGACTACGCATGCATGAGGTCACCTGAGAAGATCATTGAAAGGAAAGGACCCAAAATTTCCTGCTACCTTTGCTCTCTCTCTGTGTATGTATTTTTTCCCTCATGCTGCTGTTTCTCCCTTCTGAAGGATGCTGAGTGCAGACCCAGGATTTAAGGATAATGTCCCACTCAATTGAGTAGTTGAACTGTGTGGCCCACTTCTTCAGCTACTTATTTACCAATCATATGTGGCCCTTCGTTACTCTCAAATCCCAACCTTCACTGTCTTAGTATTCTATTGCTGTGAAGAGACCCTATGGCCAAGGCAATTTATAAAGGAAGCCATTCACTTGGGGGCTTGCTTGCAGTGTCAGAGGGTTGGTTTGTGATCGTCGTGTTTGGGGAGGGTGGTGGCAGGCAGGTAGGCACGGTTTTGGAGCAGTAGCTGAGATCTTGCATCCTGATCCTCAGGCAGCAGGCAGATAGAGAAAGACCGGGCTTGGTGTGGGTTTTTGAAACTTCAAAGTCCCCCTTAGTGACACACACCTCTCTCAACAAGGTCGCACTTCTTAATCCTTCCCAAACCGTTCTACCAATTGGGGACGAGGCATCCAAACTCCTGAGCCTTTGGAGGTCGTTCTCATTCGAACCACCACATTCCCATTCTTAGATTGCATAGTGACAGTCACAGTGTGCTTCCTCCCAGGCCTTTTCTGAATCCAAACATTTTGAATGGTAATGTAAATACCGTTTTATTTCCTTAGGTGAGGGCATGAGATGGGAGCCACTCCAAGCCTTTTTAGCCTTTTCTGAACTCTCGTTGGCTGGTTCCGCTCAGCTGTCTGGCCCAAACTCCTTGGCAAGCTGACTGATTCAAACTGGCGTTTCTTTTCTTTTTTTTTTTTTAATTTTCATTAATTACCCTTTATTCACTTTATATCCCCCCTGTAGCTCCCTCCTCCCCTCTCAATCCTACCCTCCCACCCCCTTCTCCACACATGCCCCTCCCCAAGTCTACTGATAGGGGAGGTCTTCCTCTCCTTCCTTCTGATCCTAGCCTATCAGGTCTCATCAGGAGTGGCTGCATTGTCTTCCTCTGTGGCCTGGTAAGACTGCTCCTGGCTTTTCTTAGCTTCTGACTGAATTGCTCGGCTTGGTGTCTGACTGAATTGTTCTGCCTGGCTCAAATTAATTTTGTCAATATGTTCTAATCTTCTGGCTCCTTCTATTTTACCTGGGGTATATCTTGTTCTCTCTGCAACCTATTTCTGTAAAGCTGTCTCAATAAAAAAAGCTCTCTCTGTGTTGCTCTCTTTCTGCTTCTCTGTCTCTCTCTCTCTCTCTCTCTCTCTCTGTGTGTGTGTGTGTGTGTGTGTGTGCTTCCCTTAAGTAGTGTCTCTTTCCTGTCCTGTTCTTGTGAGAGTTGGACATATCCTACCTCAGACTCATTCTGTCAGATTTTTCTCTGAGTTGTCACTTTGTCTGCCCTTCAATTAGACATCACTTTCAAACATGGCTGCTTCCTTCTATAAACTAACCTCATCTTCATCTTTTGAGGTTAAAGGTGCGTGCTAAAAATGTGTCTAAATTCCAGCCAGACCATACTATAATCCAGAGAGTGTCTGCATTCTACCTGAATCACATAGATCTAGAAGCTCTTTGAATGTGATCCCTTGCCAGAGCAGTCATGTTTAGAATTCCTCTACAGTGTAAAATTTAGAACAGGCAAATGACTGTCAGCACATCCTCACAGAGAATCAAAGTCATTCTTTAGGGCTTGGTACTCATACTCTCTTCTCACCTCTCCTCAGAATCGTACGGAAGGACTGGTCTTTCCCGAATACTATCCCAATGGGAATAAATAAATTCCCAGTAGTTAGCAAGAGGAGAAAGTAGAGAACATGTGGAAAGCACAGCTATCTCAACAAAAACGTAGCAAGCTGAATAACAATACTATGAAGTGAATTTTGAAGTTAATATAACCTTGATTATCATATTCCAGGAAATAATCAAATAAAAAAACAAAATGAAATATAGGAGAGAAATCACCAGCAGTAATATGAGGAAATGCAGTAAGATATTAATAGGAAAAAGCGAAACTTCAAGGGTGCCAGCATGTGTTATACGTACAGATTTAGAAGACAAGTCTAAAGCACTGTCCTGGAAATAAGTGCTTCCTGAAAGCACATGAAGATATAGAAAATATGAGAAAATATATACAGTAAGAACACAGGGCTGTCAATAGCTCAGCAGGCAAAGGAACTGGCCACGAAGGCTGGTGGCCTGAGTTTGATCCCTGGGACCCACTGTAGAAGGAGACAACTGACTCATGAAAGTTTTCCTTTGATCTTCACAAGTATGACATGGCTCTGGGCCCATGCCATACACATAAGCACACACTAATTATCATCATCATCATCACCATCATCAGATTACAGTACCAATGAAAGGTACCCGTGTAAAGGTAGAAGGGGAGAACCAGGTCCTGAAAGTTGTTCTCTGAGCTCCAGATATATTGCAAACACACACACACACACACACACACACACACACACACAAACACAAATGTAAGAAAGAGTAGAAACAGAAAGATCAAAATCCAGACAACAGAAAAAGAAAGGGGAGCGAAATCAGTGAGAAAAACATCATTTCAGGAGTATTGAACCGGCCTGGTATGGTGGAGAATGCCGGCAGTCCCAACATTCTAGAAGCTGATGCAGGAGGACCACAAGTTAGACTGAGAATCAGTCTCAAAATGAGGAAGTAAATGAATAACATGACAAGAAAATGAACATGACCAGATGCATTACACTAATGGCGACTTGCTGTGCATTACACATGACAGCTTTCAAAGTTACAGAGTATTTGCATCCTACAGTGAAAAGTGGGAAACTATGGTTTTCCTGAAATAAAAGGGAAACATACTAAGTGACAAGAAAAGATGGGAGGGATAAACCTTCCACAGCTTCCTGCCTGCTCTAACTAAGCTATGATAGTCATCTTCTCCTGCCTTCTAGAATTTGAGTTCTTGGTCCCCAGGCCTTTGACCTCACACCACTGACTTTCCCATCTATGCTTAAATGCTTGATGGATTTGTGAATAGTGTAATATGATTTGAAGACTATGATTCTCATCTGTCTATGCCCAGCTTCTACTGTTTGGCTTAACCATATGAAGCTGCGAAATTATTTTTTCGTTCAAAATGGCTGAAAATCAACAGTCGCATTTAATGTAAATCAATAGAAAGAGGGAAATGGGAATAATCCTGGCATGAACAGCTGCTGTTGTGGGAGACAACAGGGGATAAATCAGGTTGGACTCTACTCTTTAAAGAGTCACTGCTTATAGACTTGCAGTCACATGACTAGTTGAAGGTTAAGAAAGGTTTAAGGGTGTAGGGCATCGATTTGCTTCCTTAGAACATGAGCTGCTTCCAAGGCTGCAGAACACCTACGTCTATTCTAGGTGAGCAAGTTTTTCATTACAATGTTTAAACGAACAATCGAGTGTCTTCGTCACTAGAACACCCTTTTTGAGTTCAGAGCGTAATTGATGTAAGGTAAATTCAGAAAAAGAAATCCAATCACTCTTGAACCTCAAGACCATGAGCCGCACTGTGCATTTTTCTGGTTTCTTCCCAGTTTCTCCTGTCGTCACTGTGAACAGTGATTCTTGTGAAGTCAAAGTTTCCTCAAACTCTATCCAATGTGTTCACAGAAAACTTATTTTGAACCAAGTTAACCTGGGCTACCTCTTCTAACTGAACTTTTTGGATATATTAGTGAGCTCTTCCTCATTATCTTAGATGGCACAACTTGCCATATTAGGCATGCTTGATGGCTTTTCTTTCCACTGAGCAAATACTGTCAGTATTGACTGATGTAATGAAACAGTCATTGAGCTTCCAAAAGATGAAGCAGAAAGCGTAAAAACAAAATTGTATTTTCCATTTGTTACACTGACTATATTTTTTTCTTAAATAAATGGAAAGTCAGGAAAAATAGAACAGGCAAGAAGTAACTGGGTAATGTAGGTCAGAGAACAGAATTAAAATGGTTGGTTGAGGAGAGAAAAAAACAGGATGTGGCCTTCATGATCCTTGGTGAATTAAGCTATTTCCAGCTCATTTTGAACTTGCACGTATTAAGTGAAAATCTCTGCTCGCAGCAATAAAAAGATGCAATCTTTGTTCAAAGGGATTTGATAGCTGTAAAGGTCTGAGAATGGCAGCCCAGCCCATTTTACTTATCTTCATCGAACTGTGTGAAATCACATCTTCAGTAGGATCTTTACCTTGACAGTGAAACGTTTCCTCTTTGGTAGGCTCCATACGGTGCCAGTTGAATGGATGAACGCACGCAATGGCCTTAAGGAGGTAACCAACACATAGGCTTTAAGAATCACGGATAGCTCTTCTGCTCTGAAGATTGCTTCACGCGGAGCAAGGACGGTAGTCTGATTCCTAAATAAATAAAGAAGTAAAACAACATAGTACTGCAGTTAGAATTGAGTATGCTATGTGTGATGGACCTAAAGCTTGGTAAATTCCTCTCAACTCCCCTGGAGCCCAGCCTTAGCTGTGGGTTTCCAGAAACAATTGCGGCTGTGGATTTTTTTCTCACCACCAGGGGGTGCACGGGCACAAAGACGCACCATCAAATGGGTAGGTAGAGTTCTCTGCATTGTGAGACCTGAATCGAACAATTTTCCCCCAAAGGGAAACAGCACTTACAATTACGTTTAAAGATTTCTGAAAATTAAATTAGTCATATTGTCTGTGACCTCGGATTCATGGCACTGTTTGAGCAGAAGTGAATGCAGCTCGGGGGATGGACAGCCAACACTAACAATGGTCCAAACAGCCATATGGAAACCTATTATCTTATACATTTCATTTATGCGTACAGTTTTCACATGAGCAGGGTATGATGCTCCTCCCAGAAGCCACAGATCAGATTACAAAATAAAAAGCCCAGTGCACTGTGAGATACTTCCCTCGAGCTGCTGGTCAGGAGTGTCTAAGAGAGCTCCCAAATAACACGAACTATTGCCAGTGCTCTCTGTTACCCACCAGGACCTGATGGTAAGATTCTATTGCTGAACAGGCGACACATTTTGGTCACAGGACATGGAGACATCAAGTTGATACTAACCAGGAAGCTTCCTTCTCCACTGGCCAGCTTTTGTGGGGCTGGAAAGTGTTATATGTAGGTTCCGTGGGCAGGGGAAAGTCATCAACAATCCTACACACTAGTGAACCCTGTGACCAGGGTGGCAAAATACGCCCATAAAGAGCAATAGTGGCATGAATGATACAGGGATAGGGTTAGGGTTAGCTAGCACTTTTTGCTTGGATGCGGCGTGTTCCACGGGAGGAAACGGATTCCTCGCACTGTCAATCTGGCCAGGAATCTGCCTGGAGAGCTCACAGGCTCCAGGGTTAGACCTACTACTATTTTGTTAAATGGACATAGTATCAAACTGATCTCTAAACGCCCATACCCTTAGATTAGTGTAGTTCTCAAACACCATCAGACAAGTTTCTTTGTGCCGTGGACAGTACTTAAGATAGAAATTCATGGCTGGTCAAAGTGCAGAAGGTAAGTGTCAATGCGGTTCTTGGTTACAAACGAGACATCTATGCTATCCCTACCCCGTGGAAGAAGAGAGAGGAAGACCATAAAACTGTGCGTTCATGAACTGGCAGAAGCTGTGTTCTCTTCCCTGGACCTGCATAAGATTCAGCTGTTCAACAGTCCGACATGAATCAGGGAAGGTCTGACTATCTCCCACCCCTAGCCGAGGAGCTATTGATGGCTGATGGCTAATGAGGGAGAGAGAGTCCGTTTCCGTCGAGAGTGTGGCCCCTGATAGGTTGCTTGAGCTCCAGGGGAAAGCGCCACAGTTGTAACTGTATAGTTAGTACAAACTGAACATGTGGTTATTTAAAAAATGAAGGCATGAAAGTGTTGGGGTGGGGGCAGGGGGAGATGACTGAAAGATCTGAGAGGAGTTAGGAGGAAGAGAAGGGAGAGACTAGGATCAAAACACATTGTACGAAATTCTCAAAGAATTGATACAAATATTATACTTAAAATACCCTTCCCTGGAAATACCTTGGACAACTTCATATCCTTTCTTAGATCGTAGTTGTCATAAAAATTTAATAGCTAAGAAAAACCCATTCAGGCATACTCAAAGACTAAAGCAATGTCATGCAGGTATAAAATAGGAGTTAAATTTTTATAGTTTTACATTGTCAAGGTTCTAAATTCAATTTACATTAATGTAACTTACTAGCTAAGAGTCTAATTTACCCAAATGTTTATTCTACAGCAGCAGAAATTTGAATTAGCCTAGGAGAAAGTCAATGATGATATTCCATCTTAAGACACAAAACGGAGTGCTCTTTTGAGTGGGGCCTGGCAACTCGCCACGTTGAAACCTCCCACCCTGCCCCATCTCAACGTCCCGGCTCTCAAGTCTGCGCTCTAGGGTTTTTTGTTTGTTTGTTTGTTTCTTGCTTCCTATAGTATATGCTGGATAGAACATTCCACGTGATTATCTTACAACTGTTCGAGTCGCCAGTCCCCCGGTTTCCGTAGGTGTGGCTTCGCCGCTTCCGAGCCATGGCTGGAAGCACTCCACTGTGACCGGGTCCCCTGATCCTGGCACACAGAGGGACTCACTGGAAGTTGCAATTCTGAAAAGAGTCACAAGCAAAAGACAGTCATTCCTGATGGTTCCTGGAATTGCTTCCAGACTAGAGCTTGCTGCGTCAAAGCTACAGACAGGGTCCATCCCTCCCCGTTGTGAAGCCAGGCTGGATCTAGGAAGTAAGAATGCATGATCAGTGGAGGACTTTGTTTTGGAGGGATTCTTTGTTTTTCGTCCCCTTCCCCCTTGCCCCAACCAGAAAAACAACCATAATAACTAGTTCTCAATTTGCTTGCTCAGAAAAAAAGGTACCTTCACCTCCACTGCTAGTGATGTTCTCTCACAGAAAGGTAGCTGGAGTTGCTGGCTGTGCTCTGAACAGCACTGAGAAAATGAGCTGATTTCCATACAACCTCTTGCAGACTTAAGTTAGCTAAGCCTCATGACTTTGGAAACTTCACAGGCATCCTTAGCTATTTAAGAAAGATTTAAGTTTACGCAAAGGAAGAATAGCAATGTCTTATTTCAGAACAGTTACAGTGAAATGTTTCAAAAGTGAAAACGTTGGATTCACTTAGTAGTCCTGGATATTAGGGAAAGCTACAGAATAAAGTAAAAAAATCCTCCCCACATCAGAAGTGAATGCTTACACATCAGCTTTTGAAATGTAGAGAGACACGGGGTCCAGAAGCATTTTAAATGGATACAATTGGGATAAATACCAGTGTAACATACATACATAGGTGTTTGTTTTTTAAATTCTTCAAGAGATACACCCTAACGGTTCATGGCTAGATTATTTCTCAAGTTTATGTAGAATTGCCCCATTCACACTTGTGAGTGGCTTATAGTAGTCCATTAGGTAATATAGGATTTCTTTTCTGCTGTGCACTTGTTTCTGCACTTATGCTCCCTTTGTTATTTTCACAGCATTGTGATGAACATTCTCATGCGTCTATTTTGGTACACCTCTGCAAGTTTATCCAGTTTCTTCTAGGCAAGTAAATTTACCAGGTCAATGGATAAATGCACTGTAACTTTGTTAGACATTATCAGATTAACTTTTTTGAAATAAATTATCCCAATATTCCGATCTACACTCTATCCAAGAGTGTTTGGGAGCTGTGTTACTTCCAGGTCACAATGCTTTATTTGTAAGTCAAGCAATTTATCCAGGTCTCAAAATGGAATGAAGCCTTTAAATTATTTTCCCCTTGTGCACACTCCATCAATACTAACATAGTCTAATTTAAAACATTTCACACTCTTAAGCAGAAGTCACAGAAGCAGAGCTGTTTGATTCATTCCCATATCTTATTATTTAGCACAGTGTGACTTTGTGAAAAAAAGTGCTGATGACCTATTAGTAAGGCGTCCCGACTGATGAAGTTCCATGTATCATAACAATGGAATCGGAGTTATTCAAATTGATTTGGTTTTGAAGTTGACAAATGAAGAGCCTTAGAAGGTCATTTACAACCTTAAAATGTTTTATTACATCCTCCCTCCCATGTGTGTGTGTGTATGTTGTCTAAGGACATCTTATAAAATTAGTTCTTTTCTTCCAGCATGCATATGAGTCCCAGGGCCTGAACTCAGGTAATCGGGCTTGGAGGCCCTTTACCCCCTGAGCCATCTCACTGGCCTGAAAAAATCACAACATTGAAAAGACTGAACAAAAAAAATCTGGGCACAGGAGTCTTTTCTGAGGCTGATACTCCAACCAAGGACCATTCATGGATATAACCTAATATCCCTGTTCGGATGTAGCCCATGGCAGCTCAGTATCCAAGAGGTTTCCCTAGTAAGGGGAACAGGGACTGTCTCTGACATGAGCTGATTGGTCTGCTCTTTGATCCCATCCCCCTGAGGGTAGCAGCCTTACCAGGCCGCAGAGGAAGACAATGCAGTCAGTCCTGGTGAGACCTGATAGGTTAGGGTCAGAAGGAAGAGCAGGAGGACCTCCCCTATCAGTGGACTTGGGGAGGGGCATGAGAGGGTAAGGTTGAGAGGGGACAAAGGAGGGGGCTACAGCTGGGATACAAAGTGAATAAACTGTAATTAATAAAAAATAAATAAAATTTTAAAAAGAAAAGTCAAAAATAAAGATAAAAAGAAAAGACTGATATGGAAGCCAGGTATGCAGCCTAGTAGTAGAGCATGTATTTAACATGTATATGACCTTGGGTTCATTCCTTAGCCATGGGGGAAGAAAATCTAAAATGTTGATTAAATTCCTCAGACTTGTAAAAAGAAAAATAAATGTTCTCAATGAAAATTGCACTGAATATACTCATTTATCAAAAATTATTTACTAGGGCAAATTGCATCTCTGCAGAAGAGCTCATTTGTAGCTCTCTTTGATGGGACATGAGAAGAGTGTCATTGACTAATTTTCCCCCACCTTGCCACAAAAAGTCCAGCATTTGAAGTCTAAGCACAGTTGAGTTTGCAGAAGCAAGACAGCCTAGTTTTTCCAGGCTAATATCCCAATGGTGTTGTGAAAGGAGTGCCAGAAAGAAAAAGAGAAAGAAAAAACAAAACAGCTTTGTCTCCTTTTTCTGGTTTATTTCAAGTGTGGAAATATATACGATGCTGGAAGAGTTAACGTGAGAATTGTCAAGAATGTGTAAAGATCATTCATTGGCCCCTGAAACTACAACAAAACAACAGAACATAATAATGATTAAATAAAGCTTATAGTAATTTTTAAAATTTATACATAAGTTGATAAACTCCAGCTTCCTCTATGTTATTTCAGGCTTGCTGATGGTAATAATTTATGATTCTTAAAAAAAAAAACAAAAAAAAAACTTTTGTCATTAGTTATACCTTGATATCTAAATGGACTCTTATTTGAGTATGGAGAAAATGGGCAAAATCTTCATTAATATGTAAAAACGCTGTCATATGTCATGGGAATGTTATAAAAGGTTATGAACATAATTATCGTATGTTACATAATGGAATAGATACGTGTGGGAGGTTCCTTTCAGACTTTTTATTTGGCGAATCCACCCAAAGTTCTTTTAATAGGTCAGTCAACCTACTTCCTCTCTGTTCTACTTCCTCCCTCGGAAGGCCTAGACACATTCAGAAAGCCTACAAGTCTCCCCACAGTACAGCTGAAAGTAGCTCTGTTTTCTTGTTCTTTTGTTTGTTTGTTTGTTTATGTTTTTGTTTATGTTTTAAGGAATTTGGGAGATGAGGCTCTGTCATATGGGTAGTCTTCCAAATAATTCTCTAGTGCATTGACATCGGATGGATGAAATGTTTCAGAAACAACTAAATGTGAAATGCCTTGTGTACATCTGTGAGGTTTTTCTGCCCATACTAGATGGCGTGTATAACAGACTCAGATGTGAAATACTATCTAGTGAGCAGTGCTGGGCTTTTATTTATTGCCTACTCTCAGCTTATTTCAGAGAGCACTGAAGCCTGTAAGCTTACTAGGCACCTGGAGTAAAACTGGACCATTTGTTAGGGATGCGCCAAGACTGCCTTTTAACATATGGTGGAATATGACTGAGGTGCTGGTATATGACCAGGGAGACTGAGCCAAAGTAAGAGGTCTATCTTTGCATTTCTTTCAGATTTCTACTCCTGCCAAACAACAAAGGGCTTGTGACACGGCCAAGTAGCCTTCTAGATTCCAGAATGTAAACCCCACAAGTCTGAGTTGTCTGTACTAAAAAAAACAATGGAGTCCCATCCTGGGTGCTCCTGTCAGCAATGAAATAGTTTGGAGGAGTTTAGCCAACTTGAGGTTACAAATCAAAATGTTACCCTAATGAAGTAAAAATACTTCCTTTGGTTCGTAATTCCTCCTGTTCTCTGTAGCATGTAATTATATACAGCTCAGGTAAAGACTAAACACTGAAAACATGTGTACTGGGAAAGATTAGCTGCCAATTTTCTGGTGTATTTGATTTAATGTTTTGCCCCATGGCTAGTAATTAATATGAAAGTAATAGCAAAAGTATAATTATGTTTCGCAAACATTTGGATGTTGTCTTGCATTTCTTATTAAGAAAATAAATATAGTGTTTTGTATTTTACATTTCCAGTAAAGATAAAACTCCTTGATTGGTAATTAATAATAATTTGAGATTAAAAGTATAAATAAGTATAGCTATAAGAATACTAATTGCTGCTCCTGCTTGCGGGCATTGACAAATCTTAATGCTTGACTAGCAGGTATAAAACCTATGAAAATATAACCTCAAAATTCAAATGCATCACAAACATGACTTTAAAAACACGCAAGTTGAAGTCATATCCAGATATAACTTCTATTGTTATCACAAGCAAAGACTACAGATAGAGGGGCACACATATTTCCAAGGCAAGGAAGATAGGGAATAAATGACCCACAGTTTTCTCCTCCTGAGTCCAAGCTCTGGCTCGGACCCAAGGCCAAGTAAACCACATTGATGTAGGCTGTGAAAGGCAGCCATCTGGAGAAAGGCATAGAGTGAACTTTATAGATGGAGGTGATCCAACACAAATACCACACTTGGAAAAGGGGAGCTGGGTCCCCAGCTCACCTAGCCATATGTACATGAGTTCACGTGTAGGGGAAGAACGAAAGAGAAGTAATGTTACCTTGACCTCCAACAAGAGTATTTACATAGGGCATCAGAATGTGGCTTAGACTGAGCCATATTAAATTGCCTTTTGTTAGGGAAAAACAGTAGACTATTGATTGATCAAATATCAGCAAGTGCAGAATGGTCAGCACAATGTTTCTTCCCCTACATTGTAGGACCTTCTGGAGAACAAGAATGGAAAATGTATAATCCGTTAAGATTGAATGCATGGGCACAGGAGCATTATGGAAGAGTGGACAGAAAGATGCTAAGAGTCAGAGGTCAAAGAACAGCTGGGGGAAACAGTGTCTTCTGTCATGAGTACCATGACAGGCTCATAAACTCACAGAAGCTGTGATAGTCTGCCCAAGACTTGTGCAATTTCAAGTCAGTCGACATTCCAACAAGAATGCAGGAGGGCCTCAGGAGCTGCTACCTCTAGCTGAACAGCAATTGATAGTGGATGGATTCTAGGAGAGGGAGAGTCAGCTTTCTTTTAGGGTGGCCCCTGATAAGTCCACCACGTTCCAGTGGGCAGCCCCACACTGCTACGTGTATTGTGGGCATATGGCTAGCACTAATTGGACATAGGACCATTTGGAAACTGGAGGAGTGAGAGTGAATCCAGGAGGAGCTGGGGGTAGGTGGGGAAGGAGTGAGCATGATCAAAATAAATTGTATGAACATATACAGATAAAAAAAGAGTTTTTTAAAAATAACAAAAATGAAAACTAATTTTAGTAAGAACACATAATCATTCTACCTGCCAACAAAACTATCGATAGCTTGGACACCTGGGGATAAAAAAGGGGTGACCCTGAAGTCACTTGCGAGTGTCTGGCATCTTTGTAAGCAAAGGAGAAACAGTCCAAGTCTCCTATAAGATAAGAAATATCCTCACCTCTTAATTTATTCCAGTCTTTGAATAATGATAAAAAATCACAGTCATGAAGCATAGTGGGTGAAGAACAAATGTTTGCTAAGTGGGTAACTAGATAGTAGCTAAGGTCATTTACAAGTTAGTTTTCTAGACTTTCTGGGTATAAAATTGTCACTCCTGATAAATGACATATGTGACTTAATGGGGAGTTAAAGGGTGAGAGCCCATTGGCTAGGACTGGAATGTCATCTTGCTTTGAATTTAACACACTGTGCTAATCATGAGCATGCCACAGGGCCAACCATCTGCCCTTCTACTTGTATGAGTCCCAGTAGCCTTATGAGAAAGAGATTACAGATGAACACTCAGAAAAGATATTTGAGAAATATCAGTCAGTCGTCCTTCCACTTCCTCATAATAGTACAAAGCAACACGGAAAATGTCCACAGGTAGGCTCAAGTTCAGAACATTGGCAAGTGATTGACAGTTAGAGAGGAGGGATGCTGGGCAGAAAAAGTAGTGTTGGCTCACAGGATTAGTAGCTCTACAAAGGCAGTGGTTCTGTTGTTTTGTTTTTAATTTTCCATCTATTATCTGTCTGCTGTTAAACACAGGCTGGCACATAATATAGGATCAAATAAATATATGCTTAATAAGTGAACTAATATTTTTTCTTACACAGATCAGCAGACATATGGATTGGTCACAGGGGTTAAAAAGAAACACAGAAAAATAATAATAAAAATGCTAGATCCATATTTTTCACCCTGCACAAAACTAAAGTCTAGGTGGATCAAAGACCTCAACATAAAACCAGATACACTAAATCTGTTAGAAGAAAATCTGGGGAAGAGCCTTGAATTCATTAGCACAGGAGACAACTTCCTGAACAGAATACCAACAGCACAGGCTCTAATAGCAACAATCAATAAATGGGACCTCATGAAACTGAAAAGCTTCTGTAAAGCAAAGGACACTGTCATCAGAACAAAATGACAGCCTACAGACTGGGAAAGGATCTTCAACAACCCTATATGTGACAGAGGTCTAAGATACAGAATATATAAAGAACCAAAGAAGTCAAAAAGCAACAAATCAGGTAATCCAATTAAAAAATGGGGTACAGAGCTAAACAGAGATTTCTCTGCAGAGGAATATCAAATGGCAGAGAAACACTTAAAGAAATGCTCAACATCCTTAGTCATCAGGAAAATACAATTCAAAACGACCCTGAGATTTCACCTTATACCCACGAGAATTGCCAAGATCAAAAACTTAAGTGACAATACATGCTGGAGAGGATGTGGAGAAAGGAGAACCCTATTCCATTGTTGGTGGGAATGTGAACTTCTACAACCACTTTGGAAATCAATCTGGCCCTTTCCCAGACAATTAGGAATAGTGATTCCTCAAGATCCACCTATACTACTCCTAGGCATATGTCCAAAAGATGTTCATGTTCACAACAAGAACATTTGCTCAACCATGTTCATAGCAGCTTTATTTGTAATAGCCAGAACCTGAAAACAACCCAGATGTTCCTCAACTGAGGAATGAATACAGAAATTGTGTTACATTTACACAATGGAATACTACTCAGCAATTAAAACAAGGAAATCATGAAATTTGAGGGCAAATGGTGGGATCTAGAAAAAATCATTCTGAGTAAGGTATCCCAGAAGGAGAAAGACACACATGGTATATACTCACTTATAGACATTATATTAGGCATATAATGTAGGATAAACATACTAAAATCTGTACACCTAAAGAAGCTAAGCAAGAAGGAGGACCCAGGTTAAGATGATCAATCCTCATTCAGAAAGACAAATGGGATAGACATTGGAAGAAGGAGAAAACAGGAAACAGGACAGGAGCCTACTACAGAGAGCCTCTGAAAGACTCTACCAAGCAAGGTAGCAAAGCAGATGCAGAGACTCATGGCCAAATTTTGGGCAGAGTTCAGGGAATCTTATGAAAGAAGGGGGAGATAGAAAGACCTGGAGGGAACAGGAGCTCCACAAGGAGAGCAACAAAACCAAGAAATCTGAGATTGATACTCCAACCAAGGACCATGCATGGAGAAATCCTAGAACCCCTGCACAGATGTAGTGTCCAAGTGGGTACCCTAGTAAGGGGAACAGGGACTATTTCTAACATGAACTCAGTGTCTGGCTCTTTGATCTCCTCCCCCTGATGGTGTAGCAGCCTGTCCAGGCCACCAAGGAAGACAATGCAGTCAGACCTGATGAGACCTTATAGGCTAGGGTCAGATGGAAGGAGAGGAGGACCTCCCTCTCAGTGGACTTGGAGAGGGGCATGGGAGGCGATGAGGGATGGAGGGTGGGATTGGAAGGAAATGAGGGAGGGGGCTACAGCTGTGATACAAAGTGAATAAACTGTAATTAATATTAAAAAAAAGAATAAGCAAGCCAGTATCTGGGAAGTTCAACTAAAGCTGTATGCTATTAACTTGCTATTGTCCAGACTTAAAACATGTGTTTAAAATGGAGGGAATAGTTTCATCTTTCTACCGCAATGTGGGTTTTCTAAGGTTAGGAAGTATATTTTCCATACCAAGATGCTGCAAAAATAGCACCCAGGTAATCTCACTAAGAGGACAAAGATTACCAACTCAGAGAACAGTTATTTAAGGCTAACTGGCCTACTAACTGTAAAGAAGTTTGGAATCCACAGAGATCACAGTAACCCACAAAAAGTCATTTGCTCATGGCCAAGAGCAAGGTTTTACACAGGGATACCATGAATGAACTTAATTTAGGACCAAAGTTTCACTCGTTTTACCAAGCAGATGGACCTTGGGTCTGAGAAGACATGAGTGAAGCCAGTCAAGAGGCACATTCTGATTTGTCCAACATGTTAGTGAATTGTCACTAACTAATATTATTTCCAAAAAAAAAAATATTTAACAAATAGCATTAAAAGGTACATTTTCGAAAATACATTGGTTAATAATGTGATTAATATTTAATTCTTCAGCCTTTCTAAGTTGAGTGTCTTTACCTAAAATAATAATAATAATAATAATAATAATAATAATAATAATAACAACAACAGAGGTCTTAGGAGATGGCACAGAGGTTAAAGAACAATAGCTGCTCTTGCAGAGGACCCAGGTTCAGTTTCCAGCATCTACATCATAGACCTCAACCACTGTGACTTCACTTCCAATGCCGCCTTCTTTTCACCTCCACAGGCAGGAGTCATATATATATATAGTGCATGTATGTAAATACAGGCAAAATACTTGTATGTAACAAAATAAAAATAATTATTAAAGTAGTAATAAAATTATCTACTTCACAAGAATGAATGGCAACACAATCAAATACAAAATTTTCTTAAAGTGCTTTGCATAAAATTTGCATATATTAAACGCTCAAAAATCACTAAGTTGGGACTAGAGAGATGACTCAGCAATTTGAAGCCTGAACTGCTCTTGAAGACAGGTTCGGTTCTTAGCACTGATGTCAGGAGGCTCACAAGTGCAGATAGCTCCTTCTCCAAGGCCATCCAGCACCTCTGGCTCCAGCCCTGCACTCACATTCACATCACTTACGTGCACACATTATTTAAAAACATGATAAATAGTTACTATTAGTGAGAATTACAGTATTGTTTATAATATTCTAGAAACTCTCTAACTTTTAAAACTACCAAGTACAGTAAAATGTTATTTCTTTTTATCTTATTCTATACTCTAATGTTCCCCATTCTGTGCTCTGATAGTCACTGTCAGTCAAAGGCTGTTAAATCTTTCATGGAAATATTTGTTTTATATGTTTATTTGTTTGTTTGTCTTGTGAGGTTGCTCTACAGCTCTGGGTGTCCTGAAACTCAGTATGTAGACCAGGTAGGCCTCAAATTCACGGAGACCTTCCTGCCTCTGTCTTTTGAGTGCTGGGATTAAAAGCATGTGTCACCATGGCCAGCCTTGATTATTTATTTATTTGTTTGTTTACTTATTTATGTGTGTGATATGTACACATGTGTTGCTTAAAAGTACCCACAGAGGCTATTGTAAGCTGCTCAACATGGGTGCTGGGAACTGAACTCTGATCCTATTCAAGAGCAGCGCTCTGAATTGCTGAGCCATCTCTCAGGACTCATGGGAGTCTTAATCACCTACCCTCTGCCCACAGTCTCATAAGAGCAAAACGGGAAATATGTATAACAAGCATGAGTTGACCAACCAACACGGCATCTCTGTTCATGAGTGCCAACAACACAGATCTAAAGAGAACTCACTTCTAAATGGATCCGTAGCAAAATGTCTGAGACAAATGCATGTCATCATTTGGGATTTTTCATACTCCAAATGCATTGAATTCTTAAAAAAAAAATCTTTATTTTCATCTTATGAAAGTAGCCTTAGTCAAAATGTCTAAGAGAATGAGCACAGCGAACACATAAAGGTATTACTAGGACATATTTCTGTCCTTATTTGAGCATCTCACAGCTAATTTCTCAAGGTCTGAAATCATTTCACTACTGTGTATGACACAGGTGTACAGAGGAGGCTCATGATGGTGCCAGATATCTTTCTCATGCTGTTATCGTATGAGGACATGCCATTCCACAGAGACACATCATACCAAACTCCAACATCAGAGTCTTTGGGAGAGAAGCATAGCATGCACTCTGTTATAGAAATGAGGTGTAATCCATGTCCCGAGGAAAGTGGAGACACAATTTGATCTGTAAAAAACGACCAGCTCAATGACACAGCAATGTGCTTTAAAGGAGTAGTCATTGCACAAAATCCCCACCAACTAACCAATCCATCAGTCACATGCCTGTCAAGCATGTAGCAAATGCAATCTGTAAGTGCCTTCTTTCAGTTCTTTTTCAGAAGTGTCAAAGTCACACAGTTCTACAAAACCAATTTTCCCCATGGACTCCTCTATGTTTTGACCATGACAACATAAGAACCTCGAATCCCACTCATTTTCCCTGGTAATAAAAGCTGTGTCTAGACTACCACTTCAATTTTCTTGCCCTGTGATTTCACTGCAAAGACCAAACAGCATGAAAGATGGTTTTATTACTTTATGGCAGCTTAATTTTCCTTTCATGTTTTTCTACATGAATTTTACAGAAGACAATTTAAAAAAAAAAAAAAGAAAAGAAAATGCTTGAGTACTCCAGCAAGGCCCAAGATGAATAATTTAACATAAATTAATGAGCATCATTAATAACAATTTGAAACCCAGCTTCCAACAAATATTAATACATAAGAGTCCAGTAAATATGACAATAAAGTAGATGCCTAAATCCACCTGCTGTAGAAGAAGTTAATCACTTTATTAATATCAAACCATTTCCCTCAGGACACATTTTCTGTAGTAAATCATGAAATATATTGATTTGATTTGCGTCAGAATAATTAATGGCTTACTAGAATCTGCAACAGTAATTATAAATTCTTTTTAAGTACAGTATAGTCAATAATAATTTAAATGTAAGATACAAACACTGTGGCTAATGGTCACTATTTAATGAAACCAGGCATTATCATAGTCCTTAACGGCATATCCACAAGGTATTTCCCTGTAATTTTTACACCATATTTTAGTATTTTAAAATGTACAGTGTTACTATCATGTAGCTTCTCTGTTTGTATATTGTTTGCAAATAAAGGTATTCAATTTAGCCAAGTTTTTTTTAATGATATCAATGTTTTCATAATTTTTGACTCCCAGGAGAAGATAAGAATACAGAAGACCCAGAGAGTTGCAACAGTTGACTAAACGAAGTCTCAATGGGCAATAGGGACTTAGGCTCCAGAAATGGGCCAGGAGCATGGAACACTCCAGGAAAGCAAACAAATACAGAATTACTAAGCTGGCTTATCCTGAGGTTCCTTCCTGGAAATCAATCAGCCAGTGGTGTGATTGGAATATGTGGGAGTTAGGTTTGACTGTTTAGCATTGGAGGACAGGAATGGATTCTTTTTTTTTTTTTTTAATTTTATTTTTTTCTTATCAGTTACATTTTATTAACTCTGTATCCCAGCTGTATCCCGCTCCCTCATTCCCTTCCAATACCGCCCTCCCTCCCTCATCTCCACCCTGCCCCTTTCCAAGTCCACTGATAGGGGGAGATCTCCTCCCGATTCATCTGATCCTGTTTTATCAGGTATCTTCAGGACTGGCTGCAAAGTCCTCCTCTGTGGCCTAAGAGGACTGCTCCTCCCTTGGGGAGTGGGGAAGTCAAAGAGCCAGTCATTGAGTTCCTGTCAGAAATAGTCCTTGTTCCCCTCACTATGGGAAGCCAATTGGTTACTGAGCTACCATGGGCTACATCCGAGCAGAGGTTTTAGGTTATATCCATACATGGTCCTTGGTTGCATGTCAGTCTCAGAAAAGACCCTGTGCCCAGATATATTTGGTCCTTGTGGAGCTCCTATCCTTTCCCCATCAGACTAACTCCCCTTCTTTCATATGATTCCCTGCACTCTGCCAAAGGTTTGGTTATGAGTCTTTTTATCTGCTTTGAAAACACTGCTAGTTAGAGTCTTTCAGATATGTTCACTAGACTCCTGTCATACATTCAATGCACATCCCATCTGTCTTTCTAAATGAGGATTGATCAACATAATGAAATCTATACACCTAAAAAAGATAATCAAGAGAGTGGACATGGGGCAGGAATGGATTCTAACAGACTGAAGACAGGAGGTCATGAGACAGAAGCCAGCCACACCCTAGCCTGGCTTCCTGAAACTGAGTCTGTGTCCAACCTTAGCTGATGAAGAGGATAGCCAGTCTAGCACTCCTGCTATTTCGTGCACAAATTCAGTGATGCAAAAGTGGAGGCAGATACTCTTTAAAAACATTAGGCCATCCAAAATTTGAATTTTTCTCCAATTATCTGAATTATAACCTCTGATGTTAATTTGTTTCTTTTCCAAAAAGAACTTAAGCTAATTAGTGAAATTCAAATAACTATTTCTATGTGGATGTTTTTTAAATCTTCCTCAGAAACTTTTCATCTCATGTACTGACAAAATATATCTATTCTGTATATATTGCGTTATTAAAGTCGTATCCATAGATTTGCCACATCCAAAGCCTGGCTGTCAGGTTTAGTTTTGTTTTTTTGTGATACTAGGGTTGCTTGCACGCTTGTCAAACACTCTACAACAGCGCTACATTCCAGCCTTCTTTTTCATTTTTTTTAAAATTTGGAGACAAAGTATTATTAAGCTGTTTAAACCAGGCTTAAACTGAGTCTGTAGCACGGTGTAACCCTGACTTTGTGATCTTCCTGCCTCCTCGGCCTCCTGAGCAG
This sequence comes from Psammomys obesus, assembly GCF_907164565.1. Classification (NCBI taxonomy): domain Eukaryota; kingdom Metazoa; phylum Chordata; class Mammalia; order Rodentia; family Muridae; genus Psammomys; species Psammomys obesus. Next base: position 1,851,801 of record NW_026590663.1, on the reverse strand, counting down.
GTAGAATTCCGGTTAACACTGCTTATTGCATGTGCCTTGCGTTAGTTTATTTTATATTGTCAACTCTACACAACCTAGAGTCATTTGGGAACGGAGAACTTCAACTGAAGAATTGCCTTGATCACACTGGCTGCGAGCGTGTCCGAGGGTACTATATTGATTGCTAATTGATGGGTGTGCCCAGGTGGCTCTATGCTCGCTCTATCTATCTATCTATCTATCTATCTATCTATCTATCTATCTATCT
>NW_026590663.1:1814823-1851544 GCF_907164565.1 Psammomys obesus | reverse complement strand
TCTATCTATCTATCTATCTATCTATCTATCTATCTATCTATCTATCTATCTATCTATCTATCTATCTTAAAGAAAGCTAGATGAACACAAACCAAGGAGCAAGCCAGTATCAGCTTTATTCCAGGGTCTCCACCTCAAGTCCTACCTCCAGGCTTCTGCTTTCGTTCCCATAGTGACTTCTCTCCTCGATGGACTGTAACCTCAAAGTGTAAACAGTATAAACCTCTCTCTTCCTTCCCTGAGCAGCTTTTAGTCAGTGTTTTTTTTTTTTGTTTGTTTTTTGTTTTTTTTTCTTCACAGCAACAGAAAACAAAGCAAACTAGAGCATCTCTGTAATGCAAACTTTTCTTGTTTTACACTGCTACTTAGATGACTGGCAAAAAGCCAATAGTAAGTGAAAGGCCATTTGTAGTTTGCTATTTATTTTTAAATATATTAAAGAAAATATTTGTGGCTTTCAATACATCATCAATAAGTTAAGGTTATATAGTCGTTGATTTAAAAAGTTCAGTGAATTCCAATACCACTCAGTGGCCCCCTTGTCATGAAAAAAAAAAAAAATCAATATTATTTTTGGTCTCAATAGACTTGATGCTGAATTTAAAGTTCAATTCAAAAGTAGCAGAAAAAATTCCATATGGTTAGTTGCAAAGGGAAAAAAATAGCAAAAATACCTGTTTTCCTCCTTTTGTTCCTTATCATGTTGACTTATCACTTAGCATGATAAACAAAAATAAATTTGATTACTCTTTAAAGGTTAGTTGGAAAGGGAAGAAAATACAAAAAGTGCAATGAAGGAACTGATGGGACAAAACAGTGTTTTGATGAACTAGAAGAAACAAGGAAATCAGAATCTAGGAAATCTAGGAAATAAGAGGTTTTCAAATGAAGAATTTGGCAGAAATGTTGGTGTGTGAGGAGGGCCGGTGAGACAGTTCAAAGCACAAAGGTGCTGCTGCCAAGTGTGAAGGCCAGGGTTCTGCAGAGCTGGAGGAGAGTGCTAACTCCACAGGGTTGTCCCTTCACCTCCAAAGGGGTACTATGGCTTGCCCCTCCCCCACGTCAATCAATCAACTAGGCAACCAGGCAATGAAAAAAATAAATGTTGTGGGTTGAGTACTGCTAAGTCTTCTTCAACCCTGCTACCTTACAAATAAAGTGTTTTTTAAAAATTCATCTAGCCTACAAGGCCTTTGGAAGTAGAGGAGATGTTGGAAGAGGCTGCTTTACTTTGCTTGCCTGATCAACACAATGCTCAACTTCCTCAAAGGGGCATTTTGGCCGCAGTCCCCTTCACACTGGCTCAGTCCTCTGTGGCTTGAGTGGTCTTGGGGTGCTATTCCCAAGAGGAGTTGGGGGTCACTTGTAGGCCAGCAAACCTGAATTTCGAGAAAAAGCACATGGAGTTTTTATAAAGATTCTGAAATGGAAGAGTGCTCATTCAGTTCATGGATCTGGAGTGAATGAAAAGTGACAGAAGTCATGGTGCCGGTTACCCGTCAGATGATCTGGGATTCAGTTTCCCTGGCACTGCTTCAGGGTTGCTTGCCCAGCCTCCCTGAAGCCCCTGCTGGCTCCTCGCAAAAGGCGGCTGTCGACTCAGCACTTTTGTCCATCCCTCAGACTAACTTTTCTTTTCCATATCACTTTAAAAAAAATTCTCAGTATGCTTTAGTCTGAGTTGACTAAAGCACATATTTCCACCAAGAATTTTCTTAAATAGATTGGAGACACTAGAGGTTTCTTTCTTTCCAGTTTTGCCTTCAGCTGTGAGCCACATTCTGTATGATTAAGAGTTTTCACCCACCAACGGCTTAAAATTTTGTTTCAATAGCTCCCACACAGCAAAATGCTGTATTAAAATCTATCCAACAGGTAAGAGCTCCTTTAATTAAGATCTCAGTGGCATCTTGGCATTGTATGCCTTTGCTCTTGGCCTGTGTGGATTTACCAGTACATTGTGTAATTGGAAAATTTTAAGTATCATTTTGTGGGTTGTGCCTTGCATTTTATAGCCTGCTATGAATATAGCTAACGGTTCTTTCCCTTAAATGACACAACACTGCTCTGAAAGTGGCTATTGACTGACCCATGCTGGGTGGAGAGGAAGGATAAAGAAACTGAAACATTTGCTCAACATGTAACAGGAGATGAATGAACAGACCCAGTTTACTTAAACACATCGTCTTTCTCTTCTTCTTCTTCTTCTTAGTAATTCTATTTAGAGTCAGAGTAAACATTCCTGTACGCGAAATATTTGCATCACTGAATCATAAATAGTGAAGGCTTCATAGTTGAAAGGTAAATAGGGCCCTGTATCTCAACTCTGTTCTTGGGAAAAAACTTTAGGTCCAGTTGTGACACTTAAAATTAGGTGTCTAATTCCAATCTCAAAGTGGTGAGGCAGAGAGGGGGTGTGAACCTAGTTCCCAACTACCTCTCGCCTCTTTTCCTTCTAGGGTCAAAAATGAGAGCTGGTGAGATGCCGAGCGGTCATCATTTACTAGGGTTGCGAAGTGTTTGTGTGGAACGAGCCAGTTGCACTAGCATGCCGAAGTATGAGGGCTTGACCTGAAGAACTGAGTGAGGTCTACCAGCAAGGAGGCCTCCTTAGGTTAAAACGATGTGCTTTGCCAGACAAGTCACATGGGAGGATGCCATAGAATAGAACGGTAGCTTTCAGTGCCGTGTTTTGCATTCCATAGACTGTTCCTCTCTAGGTCGTTAGTTTCTGACCTTCCTGATGCTCTAGCCCTCTAATGATTCCTCATGCTGTAGTGGTCCCCAGTCATAACGTTATTTTTGTTGCTGTTTCATAATTACAATTTGGCCACTTTTTATGAATCATAATGTAAATATTTTTGGAGACAGAGGTTTGCGAAAGTGTCGAAACCCACAACTTGAGAACCATTGCTTTAGAGTATACAAGTGTATATGTGAATATGGGGATGATTACCCATATGTGCACATATGAAGGACAAAGGTATGAACCTCTCATAGATAATTCTAGGTTCAGGTTTCTCACTGAAGCTAGAGCTCATCAGCTGGCTATCTGGTATACCTTTAATTGTCTACTTGACACAGCCTAGACTTACCTGGGAGGAGAGTCTTAACTGAGGTTGGGTTATAGGCATGCTTTTAGGGGACTGTCTTGATTGCTAATTGATGTAGGAAGAGCCAGCCCATTGAGGGCAGCACCATTCTCGAAACAGGGAGTCCAGAATAGCCTGAGAGAGAGAGCAAGCAAGAAGGAAAACAAGGATGTGAGCAAGGACCCTGTGTTCTTTACTGTGAATGTGATGTTTATGCTTCTAGACCTGACTTCCCCACAACATGAATTGTAAACTTGAATTGTAATACCTTCTCTCATGTGTTGCTTTTGGTCAACAGCAATAAAATTTCTTATCCCTAGTTTGAAATAAAACTAAATCACTGTGGTAGTTTCAATAAGAATGGCCTCCATAGGCTCATATGTTTGAATGTGTAATCCCCCGGAAGTGAAACTATTTGAGAGGGTTATTAAAAGGATTAGGAGTTGTGGCCTTGTTGGAGGAACTGTTTTATTGGGGGTGAGCCGTGAGGTTTCAAAAGCCTACGCCACTCTATCTGCCTCTGGAACAGGATGTAGCTCTCAACTAATTCTCCAGAGCCATAGGTGCTGCCAGGTTCCTGCCATGCCCCATTATGATGATAATTGACTAGTTCTCTGACACTGTAAGCAAGCCTCCAATTACATGCTTCCTTTTATAAGAGTTGTCTTGGTCCTGTTGTATCTTCACGGCAATAGAACATTGGCCAAAACAAGTTCTTAGTAAGATACTGAAAGAAATCATATTTAATGCCCATAAGGTTCTCATTCTGCATATATAACATGCAGTATCTCAAGTAATTTAAACATTTGAGCCTAGTTTCTTTTCCTAAAAACTCTATGATGAGAATGGTGGCGTAGGTCCATAATCCCACCATTCAGTGGACAGCGGCAGAAAGTTCCTTGCATGTCTAACGCCAGTCTGGCCCATACAATGAGCTCAGACAAGACAGGGATACACAGTGAGACCTTGACTAGAAAATAAGCAATTAATAACAAGGAGAACCTCAACAAGAAAACCAGGCCCTTTCCTCTATTCTGGACAGAAAATCAAAGCATAGAGAAGGTAAGAAGCTCATCTAAGGGTATCGGGCCATTATGTGGCCAGGATGGGATTCATACATAAGGAGCCTGGCTCTGAGCACACACACCACTATCCTATAGCAGCTGGTAATCAAGTAAAGCAACCTGCAACTCTAAAAGTGATTTTCACAAGCCAAAATTTCACCAAATCACATATTTCCTGTAAAACATAATTTGGCTCCACTCATATCCACTAATCGACCTCACATTTGTGCTTTGCAAACCAGTTTAGCAGCACAATCAGTTAATTCTAAATGATAATCATAGAATCCTCCAATGGAAGCCAGAGACACACTTTAAGATGTCAAGACAACTAATTCTGGGCCTTTTCTAAGTATCCCAGGAAGGTGGTGCAGTAATTACCCTGGAAGCCAGGACCTAGTGTCTGACCTCCTATGTGACCTACCCTTGACCTCAAGCATGTGACCACAACTTGATGTCTGCCATGCAGGCTTTCCTTCTGCCTCGCAGAGCTATTGATAGCTTGGGGAGCTGAGTCTAGCATAGCCACACGAGAAAAGAAGGAATAGAAAGAAAAATAAAGGGACATCATAAGGGAGCTTAGTAGCAAACAGTAAAGACTGGGCTGCTGCTTTCCCAAGGCTAGCAATTTTGATCTGCTGCTTTCCCAAGGCTAGCAATTTTGGTCTGCTGCTCTCCCAAGGCTAGCAATTTTGGTCTGCTGTTGAGTTTCCCGATCAAAACAAAAACAAAACAAAACAAAACAAAAACATCTTCTGCCTATGGTAAACACACATTGATCTGCTTAATCACAAATTCTGATGTACAGTAAATCAAGAAAATTATGATAGTTGATGAAATAATAAAAGCAGGATGAGTAAATAAATGGAATTTCTTATTAGGCCCAGACATAATAGTTTCTTCCAAATGATGCTTCCTTAGTTTGGTTATTATAACCAGCCTAGAAAGCCAGCATAATAGTATTGTAAAGTGATATGGATCTGAGCATGAATAAATCTAGTCCATAAATAATTATGTGAGGATAAAGAAGAGCTAGATACAGTCAATGTCTAATGTGTAAGTGAAAACTTAATGCTACCTCTCGTTATCCTTACTAATCTCCAACTTAAAGTCAAGCTGATTGCCCCTTTTCTCATACACATATACATAAATGTGACATGCATGTGTGCAGAGAGAGAAAAATAACAAGAAAGAAACAGAGAAAATCTAACATTGTGGGAAACTGATCCCTCCGTATTCTTCTATGAATCAGCGTGTAAATCTCTTGAACAACACAGAAACTATATCTTATGTGGAAGTTTGTGTGAGAATATATGCCATGTGTTTGAGTGGTTGGTCCCTTGTCAGTGGACCTGTTTTGGAAGGGTTAGGAGCTGTGACCCTACTAGGGGTGTGTCACTAGCTATGGGCTTTGAAGTTTCAAATGCCTTTGCCAGGCCTAGTGTGTCACTCTCTGCCCGCCCGTGGCTCAGTGTAAGCTCTCAGCACATGGCTGCCTGTGTGCCATCATGCTCAAGGCCATGATAATCAACCTGCTGACACTGTCAGCCAGCTCCTAATGAAAAACTCTTGGTCGTAGTGTCTCCTCACAGCGACGGAACAGTAACTAACCCACCTACTATGCAGTGTGCACAGGTTTATAATAGAGCTTGTCATACAAAACATTTTTATAACAACTCTGTGAAGAAGATAGGTAATAAAAATAGTCCATGTACCAGTCTGAAAGAGAGGCAAATGGACTACTTTACTCGGATTTTCTTAGCAGCTGAACGAACACTGAATGAGGCTTCTTTCTCTTTGGATCCTAAGACTCCGGGCTTGTGACTGCCTGTAAGTTGGGGTTTCTGTCACTCTTTACATTCTCACAGAAAAACTTAAGACAGATAGACCACAAAGGTGCCCTCATTTAATATGTGTGAGTTCCTTTCTTTGCCTTTTTGGGGCAAGGTAACCCCTGGCAATGCTATATTTTTGCATATGACCTGATTGTGGGCATCTGCTCTGTTTCTACCAATGCTTTTAGTGAAAATGAGTGGCGAGAAAAAGAGGAAAGGAAAAGAGAACAAGGTACCCTGATTCACCACTAGATGGTGCTAGGAGTAGTTTTTTTAAAAATAGTCTCAGAAGTTATAAATGCAATGAATCACAGGGTTTGAAAGATGTTTGCTCTATAATAGAGTCTGTGCTTCTCTTGCAAACAGGAGCATATCTACCCCAACATTAAAGGGTAAAACATCTTCCAAAGCTACTCTATTATTCAGTTAATTACATTTCTGCCAGGACAGGTGTCCTTTCTAATCACAACTTCAGCTCAGAAGAAAAGATTCTGATTCTCTGTAGGAATTTGAATGCGTTTCATTTTCCTTATCCTTTGCTGGAACTTTCTCTTTCAGTCTCTGTCAAGATTATTTTTCAATGTAACGTGTGAGACTGGGAGTGACTAAAACACCTGTTACAATGTATTAGTCTCACTAAATATATATTATTATACACGTCCTACAATGCAATGTTCTAGAGATGAGCCATAACAAATGGCATCCCATGAGCAATGTGCTGTGCAGCATGCAGCCGGGGAAGGCATGCCTGCTTCAGCTAATGCCTCACAGTAATGGGCTGTTATTTTGCAATGCTGATGATATATTCAAGTCAAGTCTACGTACTAGTCTGGACTGCTGTGAAAATGAGTGAAGAAAGCCATGAACAACCCCAAATTAGTAATATTGCTTTTTCTTTCATAACTCTTACAATATTGTCAGCAAAATATCCCATGTTTGTTCGTGTGTGTGTGTGTGTGTGTGTATGCATGTGTGTGTGCATGTGTGTGTGTGTGTATAGGTAGACATACATGCAGAGATCAGTGGTTAGATAGATCCTTTATTCTTTTCCACCATATTTTTTGAAACAGAATCACACATTGGACCTGGACCTCATTGTTGTGTTTCGGCTGGCCAGACAGCTCTGGGCATCTATTTTTGCCCATCCTAGCGTTGAGATAGCAGGCATATACTGCTGTGCCGGGCTTATTACATGAGAACTAGGTTTTATTGCTGTGATAAAATACCATGACTGAAAGCGACTTGGGAAGGGAAGGTTTTATTTCAGCTTACAGCTATCGGGTCATATTCCATCACTAATGAAAATCAGGGCAGAGAATGCTGGAGGCAGGAGCTGGTGCAGAGGCAATGGGGGAGTGCTGCTCATTTGCTTGCTCCTCGTGGCTTGCTCAGACTGCTTTCTTATACAGATCAGGACCACTCGCCCAGGGGTGGCATCGTTCACAATGCTGGGCTCTGCCACATCAACCATTAGCCAAATAAATGACCCACACACTTGTCCACAGGCAAATGCACTACAGTCAGTGGTGAGTGGTCTCATGGGAGCCGAGATCTTCTGGAAGATCATCCAATGCTCTTAATCTCTGAGCCATCTCTCTGGTCTAAAACTGTACATTTGTAGTAAGAAAGAATGCCAGCACTAAGTAAATTATCACATTAACCTCCAAAAGGAGAAGTGAGTTCAGAGAAGGTGTGTGTGCAAGGGCTGAAGATGAAGGTAATAACTCTGCATGACCCAGAAAGGTAGGCATCCACATCAGTTAGCACAAGGCAGCTAGGTAGCCTGGGGACAGCACCCACTCTTGGTGGTGAGATGCAGGAAGATTGACATTCTCTCACTTTAAAATGACTTGGTGTTCATTCTGGCTAAAGAATTCTGAGGACTTTACTATAACCAGTCAATACATTTTGCCTGTAGGGCAATGACTAATCACAATGTCCCTGACTTGTCAACTCACATGTATCTTTCTACCTTAAAATATACAGGTTGAAGTCTTAAATAGGGACCTCAGGATTTCTACTAGATCGGGAAATAAACCTTTCTGAGGTATAATGAAGAGCAAATTAGGCCATTAGGATAGACTTTAATGCAGTGGTTCTCAACCTTCCTAATGCGACCCTTTAAGATAGTTCTTTAGGTTGTGGTGACCCCAAACCATAAAATTAATTTTGTTGCTACTTCATAATTATAATTCTGCTGTTCTTATGAATTATAATGTAAATATCTGATATGCAGATGATCTTAGGTAATCCCTGTGAAAAGATCCTCTGACCCCCAAAGGGGTTACGACCCACAGGTTGAGAACGGCTGCTCTACTGTGATGTGCTTGTGTTATAAGAAGAGAAAATGAGAAGACAGATGTAAAAGACATTCTGAGGACACAACAGGAAGATGCCATTTATAAGTGGAGGAGAAGTCTCATAAGGATCCACCCAAGCTGACACAGTAATTGTGAATTTGTCTCTAGAAGTAGGAGCAATAAATTCCTGTAGCTTAAACCGTGCAGTCTGTAGTGTTTTGCCACTAAATGCTAGAAAAATAAGAGAACAGGAGCTGTTCTCTTGGGCACAGTTTTGATTGGGTGGCTGATGGACCATGATCTTTCAGTTTGGAGACACAGAAGAAGGCACATTTCTAAAGTAGGGTTAGATGTCAGCCATTTCCTGCTCATTGAGAGAGAGAGAGAGAGATTTTGAGAGAGGTCTTGTTGTGGCTTTGTCCCTAAAGGCAAATCCACTTTCGATTTACTAGTCAGCAGCCAAGTCCTCTGTGATTGTGTTAATCCTTTTTTGTGACATAGTAGCCGACGACGTAGGAAAAGAGAAATCACATTTTCTGTTGTGATCTAGATAAAACGGAGACAAAAAGAAAAGGGGTTCTAAGGAAGAGGGAGTAGGAAGATGTCTCCGAGGCCACCAGAAAAAAGGAAGGAAAGATAAAGGAGGAAAATAGAGGAATGAAGGGCTGAATCTTTATTAATTAGAATAACTACATTTCTTCCTGTATTAAGACTCACTCTTGAGTTTTGCTTTTTTTTTTTTTTAATTATTTAGATCTCAATAAGAAAATGTCCACCCAAATCCACTGCAATCGAGAGAGTTCTTCCTTTCCGGCCTTGGTTTACTAGATACATCTCATGTAGCCTCGCCTTTTTTGGTGTGATATATGCAAAAATGAAATACAACAGTTATCCAGAAAGGGTGGATTTATTTCCTCTAGGTTGAATACAGAATCGCAGAAATGAAGAAAATACCTGGGGAGTTAACCCATGAGAAGAACGGAAGAATCCCTGGAAAAGGACAGAGAGAGGCCTCTCACTGTTGGTTTCCTGCTCCATCCTTGCTTGGGCAGCCAGCACTTAGCCTCTCCTCAAGAACCAATGAGAATGTAGCTGAAGACAGGACAAACTGCAAGCCTGCCTGGGAGACTTCCTCATCCATCTCCAACCTGCTTACATGAAAACCAACCAACAATGTGAGAAAGGGCTCAACTTGCCATCTTTCAGAGCAATGAGGTCATAAGTCCTTTGGTTACATGGAAAATCACCTACCAGCTGCATCTACCGCATGAGACTTATTCCTGTCTTCCCAGTGTGCTTGTGGATAGTAATCTAACACTTCTTAAGCTATTCTACCATAAGATGCAAATGTCTGATTAAAATTGGCTATGACTTCCAAGGATGAGAGGCTCTCCTTACTTCTCCAGCTCTTTGTCTCTGACCCATAGTGCCAGGTCAATGCTTACATCACAATAGGTAAATAGGTAAGTATGTCTGTGCTCCGGCAAGCCCCTCTGATGATTGGCAGGGCTCTCCTTGCATCAGCACCAACACTGTTCACTAAAACTTTTCTATTTCTGTGCATCTTTAACATTCAAAAATAAGAGTGGTTACTGTGCTGTATCATTCCCTTTTTCCACAGCTGTGACAAAACCCGCCACAAATGCACCTTAAGAAGGACAGGCTTACATTGGCTCACAGTTGAAGGGTGCAGAGTCTGGAAGAGCAGCAGGACGGTAGAAGGGTTTGTCACATGGCACCCACATTAAGTAAGGAAACAGAGAGAGGTAGATGCTGATGTCCAGCTGGCTTCTCGCTTTTCACTCAGGGTGGAGGCCCAGCTAGGCGACAGGGACACCTGCGTTCAGTGTGGATCTTCCCTGTGTAGTCAAGCCTTTCGGGAAAACCTCCTCACAGCCCTCCAGTCAGGGTGGCGATGGAGATTAGTCCTCTCATACTTACTAAGGACAATGATTGTGCACTGAACTTTAGTGCTGACATACAAGGCCCTGTTTGTACTTGTAGAGACAGAAATACAGTGAAGAAGTAGGTGGGTGTCCTGGAGAGAACCGAAGGGGAATTTAAATGTACTCCCAGAGATTCCACCGACTAGACAGTCACTGAGTTTGTGACTTCTTTTATGAAAATGAAGATATGTCTAAGAGACTGAAGTGAGGGTGTAGCTTAGTACAAATTAACTCCATGAGCTTACTTTCTGCTAGCACCTTGTCAAATCATGCTAAGGAAGTGAGAGGTTTACAAGGGGAGATGTCTTGCCTCAGTAGTGTAATCTCATGCAACATGGACAACAAGGGGTTTGGGAGTTGGAAAGGCATCTAGAAGCTCATAGAAAACACAAAAGAAATTGTCAGGACTCAAGAACAGTCCAGCCTTGGAAATATTAGACCTGGAAGGTACTTCATATGCAGGCACCATGAGTCAGTGTTAAGAATAATTTCAATTATGTTATATTAATGATACATTTTTATGTTTGGTAATCAATAGATAGAATTTATTAAGCTACATCCTGTTCAGATGTAACAGATATGTTAAATTTTATTTGTTAAAATTTCTCTTTTCTTTCTTTCTTTTTCTTTTTAAGTAACTGGCATATTATTACTAAAAAAGGAGTGAGGATGCAGCCTTAAAATGGTCCAAGTGCTATCCCTGAGTGTATATCTTGGTCTCTCTCTTTTTTTAATTAAATTTTTATTTTTTATATATTAATTACAGTTTATTCATTTTTTTATCCTAGCTGTAGCCCCCTCCTTCATTCCCTCCCAACCGCACCCTCCCTCTCTATCTCTTCCCATCCCCCTCTCAAAGTCCACTAAGAGGGGAGGTTCTCCTCCCCTTCCATCTGACCCTAGCTTATCAGGTCTCATCAGGACTGGTTGCATTGTCCTCCTCTGTGGCCTGGCAAGGATGCTACCCACTCAGGGGGAAGTGATCAAAGAGCCAGCCATTGAGTTCATGTCAGAGACAGTCCCTGTTCACCTTACTAGGGTACCCACTTAGAGACTGGGCTGCCATGGGCTGCATCTGAGCAGGGGTTCTAGGTAATATCCACAAATAGTCTTTGGTTGGAGTATCAGTCTCAGAAAAGACCCCTATGACCATAGTTTTTGGTTCTATTGCTCTCTTTGTGGAGCTCCTGTCCTCTCCAGGTCTTACTAATTCCCCTTTCTTTCATAAGATTAGCTGCACTCTGCCCAAAGTTTGGTTAAGAATCTCAGCATCTGCTTTGATACACTGCTGGGTAGAGTTTTTCAGAGGCCCTCTGTAGTAGGTTCCTGTCCTGATTCCTGTTTTCTCCTTCTTCCAATATCCATCCCATTTGTCTTTCTGAGTGAGTATTGTTCATCTTACCAGGGTCCTCCTTCTAGCTTAGCTTCTTTAGGTGTACAGGTTTTAGTATGTTTACCCTGTATTATATGTCTAATATCCACTTATAAGTGAGTATATCCCATGTGTGTCTTTCTGCTTCTGGGATACCTCACTCAGAATGATCTTTTCTGGTTCCCACAACTTGCCTGCAAATTTCATGATTTCCTTGTTTTTAATTGCTGAGTAATATTCCATTGTGTAAATGTTCCACAATTTCAGCATCCATTCCTCAACTGAGGGGCATCTGGGTTGTTTCCAGGTTATGACTATTATGAATAAAGCTGCTGTGAACATGGTTGAGCAAATGTCCTTGTGTATATTGGATATGTGCCTAGGAATGGTATAGCTGGATCTTGAGGAAGCACTACTCCTAATTGTCTGAGAAAGCACCAGATTGATTTCTAAAGTGGTTGTACAAGTTTACCCACCAGCAATGGAATAGGGTTTCCCTTTCTCCACATCCTCTCCAGCATGTATTGTGACTTGAGCTTTTGATCTTCGCCATTCTGATGGGTGTAAGGTGAAATCTCTGGGTCATTTTGATTTGCATTTCCCTCATGACTAAGGATGTTGAGCATTTCTTTTTTTTTTTTTTAATCTTTTATTTATTTTTTTATTAATTACACTTTATTCATTTTGTATCCCCCCATAAGCCCCTCCCTCCTCCCCTGCCAATCCCACCCTCCCTCCCCTTTCTGCATGCATGCCACTCCCCAAGTCCACTGATAGGGGAGGTCCTCCTCTCCTTCTTTCTGATCTTAGTCTATCAGTTCTCATCAAAAGTGGCTGCATTGTCCTCTACTGTGGCCTGGTAAGGCTGCTCCCCCCCCAGGGGGAAGTGATCAAAGAGCAGGCCAATCAGATTATGTCAGAGGCAGTCCCTCTTCCCATTACTATGTAACCCACTTGGACACTGAACTGCCATGGGCTACACCTGTGCAGGGGTTCCAGGTCATCTCCACAAATAGTCCTTGGTTGGAGTATGAGTCTCTGGGAAGTTCCCTGTGTTCAAATTATCTTGTTCTGTTGCTCTGCTTGTGGAGTTCCCGTTCCCTCCAGCTCTTACTATTTCCCACTTCTTACATAAAATTCCATTCACTCTGCCCATCAGTTGGCCATCAGGCTCAGCATCTGCTTTGACAGTCTATACTGCAGAAGCTTTCAGAGGCCCTCTGTGGCAGGTTTCAAGGTGGTTTCCTGTTTTCTTCTGGCTTTCAGAGGCCCTCTGTAGCGGGTTCCGAGGTTGTTTCCTATTTTCGTTTTCTTCTGATGTCCATCCTCTTTGCCTTTCAGGATGGGGATTGAACATTTTAGTTAGGGTCCTCTCTTTTGCTTAGTTTGTTTAGATGTACAGCTTTTAGTGGGTTTATTCCATATTGTATGTTTATATGAGTGAGTATATACCGTGAGTGTCTTTTTGCTTCTGGGTCAACTCACTCAGGATGATCCTTTCCAGGTCCCACCATTTACCTGAAAATTTCATGATTTCCTTATTTTTCACTGCTGAGTAATACTCCATTGTATAGATGTACCACAGTTTCTGCATCCATTCTTCAGTTGAGGGGCATCTGGGTTGTTTCCAGCTTCTGGCTATTACAAATAAAGCTGCTACAAACATGGTTGAACAAATGTCCTTGTTGTGTACTTGCGCCTCTTTTGGGTATATGCCTAGGAGTGGTATGGCTGGATCTTGAGGAAGCGCTATTCCTAGTTGTCTGAGAAAGCGCCAGATTGATTTCCAGAGTGGTTGTACCAGTTTACATTCCCACCAGCAGTGGAGAAGCGTTCCCCTTTCTCCACAACCTCTCCAGCATGTGTTGTCCCTTGAGATTTTCATCTTGGCCATTCTGATGGGTGTAAGGTGAAATCTCAGGGTTGTTTTGATTTGCATTTCCCTAATGGCTAATGAGGTTGAGCATTTCTTTAAGTGCTTCTCTGCCATTCGATATTCCTCTGCAGAGAATTCTCTCTTTAGCTCTGTTCCCCATTTTTTAAGTGGATTACTTGGTTTGTTGCTTTTCAGCTTGTTTAGTTCTTTATATATATTGGATATGAGTCCTCTGTCAGATAGAGGGTTGGTGATGATTCTTTCCCAATCTGTAGGCAGTCGCTTTGTTTTGATGACGGTGTCCTTTGCTTTACAGAAGCTTTTCAATTTCATGAGATCCCATTTATTGATTGTTGCTCTTAGAGCCTGTGCTGTTGGTGTTCTGTTCAGGAAGTTTTCTCCTGTACCAATGAGTTCTAGGGTATTCCCCACTTTTTTTTCTAGCCGATTTAATGTGTCTGGTTTTATGTTGAGGTCTTTGATCCACTTGGACTTCAGTTTTGTGCAGGGTGATAAGTATGGATCTATTTTCATTTTTCTACATGTAGACATCCAGTTGGACCAGCACCATTTGTTGAAGATGCTATCTTTTTTCCATTGTATGGTTTTGGCATCTTTGTCAAAAATCAGGTGTCCGTAAGTGTGTGGGTTTATTTCTGGGTCTTCTGTTCGATTCCATTGATCCACCATTCTGTTTCTATGCCAGTACCATGCAGTTTTTATAACTGTTGCTCTATAGTACAGCTTGAGATCAGGGATGGAGATACCTCCAGAAGATCTTTTATTGTAGAGGATTGTTTTAGCAATTCTCGGTTTCTTGTTATTCCATACAAAGTTGAGAATTTTTCTTTCCAGGTCTGTAAAGAATTGTGTTGGCAATTTGATGGGAATTGCATTAAATCTGTAGATTGCTTTTGGTAAGATGGCCATTTTTACTATGTTAATCCTGCCAAGCCATGAGCATGGGAGATCTTTCCATCTTCTCATATCTTCCTCTAATTCTTTCTTCAGAGACTTGAAATTTTTTTCATACAAGTCTTTGACTTCCTTGGTTAGGGTTACGCCAAGGTACTTTATGTCATTTGTGGCTATTGTGAATGGTGTTGTTTCTCTAATTTCTTTCTCAGCCCTTTTGTCTTTTGTATACAGGAGTGCTACTGATTTTTTTGAGTTAATTTTATATCCGGCCACTTTGCTGAAGGTGTTTATCAGCTGTAGGAGTTCCCTGGTAGAGTTTTTGGGGTCACTCATATATACTATCATATCATCTGCAAATAGTGATAATTTGACTTCTTCCTTTCCCATCTGTATCCCCTTGATCTCCTTCGACTGTCTTATTGCTCTAGCAAGGACTTCCAGCACTATGTTGAAGAGATATGGAGACAGTGGGCAGCCTTGTCTTGTCCCTGATTTTAGTGGGATTGCTTTAAGTTTCTCTCCGTTCAGTTTGATGTTGGCTATAGGCTTGCTGTATATCGCCTTTACTATGTTTAGATATGTGCCTTGTATCCCTGAACTCTCCAGTACTTTAAACATGAATGGATGTTGGATTTTGTCAAATGCTTTTTCAGCATCTAGGGAGATTATCATGTGGTTTTTTTCTTTCAGTTTGTTAATATGGTGGATCACATTGATGGATTTCCGTATATTGAACCACCCCTGCATACCTGGGATGAAGACTACTTGGTCATAGTGGATAATATCTTTGATGTGTTCTTGGATTCGGTTTGCAAGTATTTTGTTAAGTATTTTTGCATCAATGTTCATAAGGGAGATTGGCCTGAAATTCTCTTTCTTTGTTGAGTCTTTGTGAGGTTTAGGTACCAAGGTGATTGTGGCTTCATAGAATGAGTTTGGTAATGTTCTTTCTGTTTCTATTTTGTGGAATAGTTTGAAGAGAATTGGAGTTAGCTCTTCTTTGAAGGTCTGGTAGAATTCTGCACTGAAGCCATCTGGTCCTGGGCTTTTTTTGGATGGGAGACTTTTGATGACTGCTTCTATTTCTTTGGGGGATATAGGACTATTTAGTTGATTTACCTGGTCCTGATTCAGCTTTGGTGAGTCAAATCGATCAAGAAAATTGTCCATTTCATTTAGATTTTCAAATTTTGTGGCATATAGACTTTTGAAGTAAGTCCTAATGATTGTTTGGATTTCCTCAGTGTCTGTAGTTATGTCCCCCTTTTCATTTCTGATTTTGTTGATTTGGGTGGTGTCTCTCTGCCTTTTAGTTAGCTTGGCTAAGGGTTTGTCTATCTTGTTGATTTTCTCAAAGAACCAGCTCTTGGTTTCATTGATTCTTTGAATTGTTTTATTTGTTTCTAATTGATTGATTTCAGCCCTGAGTTTGATTATTTCCAGCCGTCTACTCCTTTTTGGTGTGTCTGCTTCTTCTTTTTCTAGGGTTTTTAAGTGGGCCATTAAGTTGCTTGAATGAGCTGTCTCGAATTTCTTCTTGAAGGCACTTAGTGCTATGAACTTTCCTCTTAGCACTGCTTTCATTGTGTCCCACAAGTTAGGGTATGTTGTGTCTTCATTTTCATTGAGTTCTAGAAAGGCTTTAATTTCTTTCTTTATTTCTTCCCTGACCCAGCTGTCATTTAGTAACAATTTGTTCAGTTTCCATGAGTGTGTAGGCTTTTTGCTATTTCTGTTGTTGTTGAAGTCCAGCTTTATTCCATGGTGATCAGACAGGATACAAGGGATTATTTCAGTCTTCTTGTATCTGTTGAGGCTTGCTTTGTGACCAACTATATGGTCTATTTTGGAGAAGGTTCCATGAGGTGCTGAGAAGAAGGTAAATTCTTTTGTGTTTGGGTGTAAAGTTCTGTAGATGTCTGTGAGGTCCATTTGATTCATGACCTCTGTCAGAGATATTGTTTCTTTGTTTAATTTCTGTTTTGTTGACCTGTCCTTTGTTGAGAGTGGGGTGTTGAAGTCTCCCACTATTAATGTGTGGGGATCTATATGTGGTTTAAATTTTATCAATGTTTCTTTTACAAATGTGGGTGCTCTTGTGTTTGGGGCATAGATGTTCAGGATTGTGATGTCTTCCTGGTGGAATTTTCCCTTGATGAGTATGAAGTGTCCTTCCTCATCTCTTTTTATTATTTTTGGTTGAAAGTCTATTTTATCAGATATTAGAATGGCTACTCCTGCTTGTTTCTTGGGTCCATTTGCTTGGAAAGTCATCTTCCAACCTTTTACCCTCAGGTAATGTCTATCTTTGTGTCTTAGGTGTGTTTCTTGTATGCAACAGATTGCTGGGTTTTGTTTACGTATCCATTCTGTTAATCTGTGTCTTTTTACTGGAGAGTTGAGTCCATTGATGTTGAGAGAGATTAATGACCAGTGGCTGTTAGATCCTTTGATTTTGATGTTGGCTGTGTTCATAAGTTTGTGTACTTGGTTGCTTTTTGTTTTGCTGTAGTAAGGTTAATTATTTCCTGTGTTTTCTTGTCAGAAGCTAATTTTCTTGGGTTGTATTTTCCCTTCCAGTGTCTTCTGTAATGCTGGATTTGTGTGTAGGTATTGTTGAAATTTGTTTTTGTCATTGAATATCTTGTTTTCTCCGTCTATGAGGACTGAGAGTTTTGCAGGGTATAGTAGCCTGGGTTGACATCTGTGTTCTCTTAGGGTCTGCATGATATCTGTCCAGGCCCTTCTGGCTTTCATAGTTTCTGTTGAAAAGTCAGGTGTGATTCTAATGGGTTTGCCATTATATGTTACTTGGCCTTTTTCCCTTGCAGCTTTTAGTATTTTTTCTTTGTTCTGTATACTTCCTGTTTTGATTATTATGTGGCGGGAGGATTTTCTTTTCTGGTCAAATTTGTTGGGTGTTCTGTAGGCCTCATGTATCCTTATTGGCTTCTCCTTTAACTTGGGGAAATTTTCTTCAATGATTTTGTTGAAAATATTTTCTGGGCCTTGGAGAAGGGAGTCTTCTTTTTCCTCTATTCCTATTATTCTCAAATTTTGTCTTTTCATATTGTCTTGGATTTCTTGGACGGTCTGTGTCAGGAATTTTTTGGATTTAACATTTTCTTTGACAGATACATCGATTTCTTCCATTGTATCTTCTACACCTGAGATTCTTTCTTCCATTTCTTGTATTCTGTTGGTTATGCTTACCTCTGTAGTTCCTGTTTTCTTCCCTAAATTCTTCCTCTCCATTATTTCCTCCATTTGTGTTTTCTTTAATTTTTCTAGTTCTATCTTCAGGTCTTGAGTTGTTTTGTTTACTTCCTTCACCTGTCTGCTTGTATTTTCCTCTTTTTTCTTTTAGTTCCTTCAACTCTGTCTCTTTGATTTCTTTCAGTGATTTAATTATTTCTTCTCTGAAGGCCACAAGCTGTTTGGCTGCATCTTCCCGTATTTCTTCACGGATGGCCCTAATTTGCTTGTCTTTATCTTCCTCCATTTCTTTACGGATAGCCATGATCTGTTTGGTTTTATCTTCCTCTAATTCTTTACGTATTTTATTTGTCTCCTCTATTATCCTCTTCATCAACATAGATGTAAGGTCCTCTTCTTGATTTTCTATTATGCTGCATTGTTCAGGGCTGTTCGCCCCTGGATGGCTGGGTTCTGGAGATGCCATATTGCTCTGTCTTTTGTTGGTTGAGCCTTTACGCTGACCTCTACCCATTGGGCTGATTTAGGTTTTGGCTGTTAGTTTCTGTGCTTCCTGGAGTCCTGAGGTAGGGAGTATCCCCTTGGCCGGAAGATGATTTTTCCTGAAGGAGTCCTTCTCTGATTTTTGGTTATGGTCACTGTATGGCCAGTGTTTCTCCGGAGATGCCACTGCTCACCTCAGGTTTATAGCCCTGAGTAGTAGCTGTGGTCTATGTTAGGCAAGGGGGGATCTCCTCTTACCCATAAAATTTCTCAAGACAGCTGCCCCACTGCTGGGTTTCTCGTTATAAATTTAGTGTGCTGCTGCTCACTAAATTTCCATGTACAGTCCTCTTGAAGAAACTGCTGATTCCCTAGCTATGGGGTTTTCTCCCAACAGGGAAACTCAGTCTGTTATCCTGGGGCGCACAGTTCTGTCTGAGAAAGTGGGAGGTGCACTCAGCAAGTCTCTGGGCCAAAGGCTGATTGCTCTGCTCTGGACCTAGAGAATGTGCACCTAGGTTGATTTGGCACCTGGGGGCACTGTTCTGGTCTGGAGGCTGGGTGCCTCACTCTGGACCAGAAGCTGTGTGTCTCTGTCTGGGATGGCGGCTACAGGCACTGCTCTGGTCCAGACGCTGTGGGTGCAGCCCCCCCTGAAGGATCAGGGATTCCTACAGTTTTGGCAGTCCAGCCAGGGACAACTGGCCGATCCCTGGCACAGTATCTGAGGGCTGCTGTAATGGCTCTTCGACTCCTGTAGGTCCGAGGATGCAGCTGTGTGCCCCAGTGCCCCAGGGGAACGCAACAATGGTGGCAGAGCACAGCGCTTCTGCCTGCACTAGAGTCTGCATGAGTCCAGGAAGTGTTTTGGTGCTGGGTGTCCTAAGCGTTAGAGCTGCTGACCCCCTCCGCTGGGGGTTTCCTCCTGCCAGAGACACGCAGTCTGGTGCCCTGTTGCCCTGGTGCCCACAGTTCTATCTGAGGCGGCGAATCACGCGTGCAGGCAGGGCTCTGTGCAGGCAGGCGCCTTTGTCCCTCCCGGCTCTGAGTCCGGGCTGGCTCCTGGGGCACCCGCGGAACCCGAGACTTTTCCAGGGGATGTCTGGGTAACCTGGGGTCGGTCCCAATTGTTTCCTGCTCCGTGGGGTTATCTCTCGACTGGGAGATCCAGTCTATGGTGTTGTGGGCCCACAGTTCAGTCTGGGACCGTGACCAGATCGCGCTGGCGGGTAGCTCTGGGCTGGCGACCAAGCGCCTGGCGGAACAGGGATCTCTTCCGCGGTTTTTCCGGGTGAGTTAAAGCTGATCGAATCCCCCACCGTGGGGTATCCTCTCACCTGCGAAACACAACCACTTGTGTTTTATGGCTGCGAGTTCTGATTGCTGGTCACTGTGCCAATCCTGCTGTGCTGCTCCTCAGAATGAGAGTCCTCCCGGCGCCGCCATCTTGCCCCGCCCTCCAGAGAATCCGAGCATTTCTTTAAGTGTTTCTCTGACATTTGATATTCCTCTATTGAGAATTCTGTTTAGCTCTGTACTCCATTTTTAATTGGATTACTTGATTTGTTGCTTTTTAACTTCTTTAGTTTTTTATGTATTCTGTAGATTAGACCTCTGTTACATATAGGGTTGGTGAAAATCTTTTCCCAGTCTGTAGGCAGTCATTTTGTTCTGATGACAGTGTCCTTTGCCTTACAGAAGCTTTTCAGTTTCATGAGGGCCCATTTATTGATTGTTGATCTTAGATCCTGTGTTGGTGTTCTGTTCAGGAAGTTGTTTCCTGTGCCCATGAGTTCTAGGCTCTTCCCCACTTTCTCTTCTAACTGATTTAGTGTGTCTGGCTTTATGTTGAGGTCTTTGATCCACTTGGACTTCAGATTTGTGCAGGGTGATAAATATGGGTCTATTTGCATTTTTCTACATGTAGACATTCTTGGTCTCTTTTTAAAATCACATATAAAAGCCAGGGCTTGGACCTAAGATAAAATTACTTGTAAGAATGAATAACACTGCAAACATAACAAAAACCTTGGCATACTCCATGGCTCCTCAGATGGTGATGCCGCACTAAAAAGAAAAAAAAAAAACAAAACCTCCCAACCCTTCAGAACAGTCCTCATATGCTAACGTTTTTGTAGTTCAAATATGGGAAAGTAATTTCTTTTATCGAAAAAAAAAAAGAGTAAATGTCATAAAAAGCCCAAGCAACAAGTTTGAGCCAACTAAATACTATAAAAACTTTTCCCCCACAAAAGGCAAAGTATTAAATGGCAAGACAGAAATAAATCCTTTCGCTTGCCAGAAAACTTTCCATGGGCGTGTTCTCCCATGTGAGTCAGAGGTCTAAGGTCAGGTACACGCCGGCTGGGGACGAGACACCCGTGTGAGTCCTGCATGTTATCTCTGACCAGACTTCTGCTCCGGCCAAAACCTTGTCCTGTTTCACTTGCCTGAGTTCCAGATACACCCACTCTTGGCTGCATCATGAGCTCTATGTATTTTTTAAGACAAAGCCTGAGACAGCAAGCCTCCATGGAATTGTGGGATCCTACATTACTGACTACGTCCAAAGTTGATGTTCTTAAAGACGAATAAGCAGAAGCAAACCTTGATTACACTAGTTACCCAGGATTGAACACTGATTATGCTTCAGAGTCAGAGCTTACCATGGATTCTTTGAAACTGTTGGAGACACTTCTCCGTATTTTGGGCCATTTTACAGACACATAACAATTGTTCTTCCAAACTATTTTTCAAGGATATTTACATGAAAAGATAGCCTTGGAAGACAGAAATGACCTCGCACTCAGGGAAAGAGGGAAAGTTTTGTTTGCATGTAAGGTATTTCAGGCTGTCCTTGAGCTCCTTAAGTAGTCAAAAATTACCTTGAACTTTCTGATCTTCCTGCCTCCACCTCTCCGATTACAGGCAAGCACCACCAAGCATGCGTGCCTGCGTTTACGCAGCGCTGGCGACTGACCCTAAGCTTCATGCGTGCAAACCTTCACTTTGCCAACTGAGCAGCATTTCATATCATTTGACAATATCCATAAAAGCATGGCAGGTGTCTTGTGAGCTGAGAAGTAGGGCAGATCTCACACTTATCAAAGTTTTTCACAGAAATAGAAAATTCTTATGGTGATCAGTTGTAAAAAGAGAAAAAAATTTAAGTAATGCAAGGCTCAATTTTTCAAAAATAGAATAGTCCAGTCGCCATTTATTAAACATATATATTAGGTGTGGTACAAAGCAATTTTTTAAAATCAATTATACATATATGTACTATGTACATATATAAATGCATACACAGTACAGTTGATTTTAAAAACTAAATTATGAAATAAGGCTACTATCCATACTTACAGATTTAAAAGCAAACCAAAACCCAAAAATATCCCATAAAATTAAGTAATTCGTATTGCTAACTAGTGGTAAAGCTGAAAATCTCTAGTTTCAAACTTTTATTAGCTTCTAAATAAAACACAGTGTAAAGATCACAGGCTATTTTGACCTTAAACAAAATACCTATATTATATAGCATTATATTTCATTTTGGTTTTCTGTTTGTTTTTCCTCCTAAAATAATAGCTGCATATTGAGCACCTTTTGATTGAAAGCACCATGCTAAATATTTATATGCTTTCATGATATTTTCTCTTAATCAAATTTATTTGTAGACAGCCTTGTACATGGATGTAATAAATAGCAAACACTCATCGCCTACCTCCTTACCATTCTGCCAACCTCCCTTCTCCCTGACAAATCACTCTCTTTCTCCTCCCCAGCATGTACAAGTCTATTCAGTTGGTTTGTGGACCACTGAGATGAACCAGTGTTCTGTGTCCCCGTTAGGTCTGATGCTGTCTCTTGCAGCCCAGTGGGCTCAGCAGAGAGAAAATATTTCATATTAATTATCTTATTTTCATTGATTTCTATTCTAGACAGTGTGCTGATGGCAACCCACTGACCTCAAGCTCACCATCTTGCCTTGTCCCTGAGTCCAGGGATTGGAGTTACATAAATTATCATACTCAGCCCACCTCACCCTTTGAATAACTCCATACACTAGGTGTTATTCCTAGTCTGAATAACCCCATACATTAGGTCTGATTACCTCTACTGCACTCACTGCTAAATATTCAACATTAACAGTAAGCCACTTAGTGTTGGTTTGTGACTAAGTCTATATCATATTTTGTGTATTCATAGAGGAAGGTACCACAAAAGCTACTGTTCATAAAATTCAAATCAGAAAATTAGGCTATAGGTACATGTTTTCAAAGCTAGACATTTAAGAAAATTGTTGTCAGCTCAAGAGAGGTAACAATATTTCACAAAACTATCTTGACACTCACAGATAAATAGAAAATGAGTGTGTGAGTGTGTGTACCTGTGTGTGTGTGTGAGAGAGAGAAAACAAAAAGGATTACACATTTCTAGAATTGCTTATGTTCTTCAGAGTAAGACAATTTTCAAATGATTCCTAATTTTATGGGAGCAAGTAAAAATAATAACACATCAGACTTTCTTGAGGAATATATGCATATATGTGTGTATCTGCGTGTATATTTTAAAACGTTTTATATTTCAGATGATGTTTTTCAAGATTTTAAAAGGCATTTGTTCTGAATCAACCGTTCTTACATATATATTACGGCAGAAAAAAAACACATCACTTTAAAACCTGGAAGCTTTGTTTAAGCTTAATGCAGACAATTTGGGGATGGGGATAATCTTAACTAAAGGAACTCTGGGAGTTATTGATGTTTAGTCCTGGAAAGAACTGTTTTTACTTAGCCCACAACAGCATTCTCTTTTCTGCTTACCATTTCTTTGTTTGAGTGCTTACATGTATGTGCAGGGATGTATGCGTGTATGTGCTCCTGTCTCTGGAGGACAAAGGCCCACATCAAGCATCTTCCTCAATCACTCAGTCACTTATGTTCTGAGACAGTCCCTGATGGAACATTACTGAACTGACAAGACATAGATGTTGGGACTTGAAATCAGGTCTTGGTGCTCATGAGACATCCACTTTCATCTCCACATACCCACATTACATCTTTATAAAATAACAAGCTAGCTGGAGATGTAGCCGAGTGGCAGAGTGCTTTCTCAACACACACACATAGCTCTGGCTCAATTTCCAGACCTTGTTGGGAGTTTGAGGCCAGGCTGAGTTACCCAGGCTTTACCTTTAAACAAACAAACAAACAAACAAATGAGCTAGAGACTATGCAGTCAGCCATAATTGTACTATGAAAAAACACAAACAGAAAAAAAAAGAAAAAAACAACAACATCACATACTATTTATTTTAGAAATGTGTCTTAAACTTAAAGAAGAATTTTGGATCCATTTAAGTGTTAATTCTTGGTGGTGAATTAGAGAGAGGAGCCTGCTGTCGGTATAGTGGGATGTGCCTAAGGCTAACCGTTTGGCTGGGAGGCAGAACCGTGGAGAAGTTGATGGGTTACAAAGTATGCCGTGATTTCTGATCTTACTAAGTAAGGCATGATAATAAATATGGAAATGAAGTCGTGGAAATCTACATTTTAATTATGTAGTAAAACACTTCCCAAGGGCACAAGCATCAGTGGGTGTTAAACCAGAAATCTGAGGTATTCTCACCAATGAGCGCTAAAGCAGGCTTTCATTTTACCTGTGAAGACTTAGGTCATGTCTAGTGACTGACTTGCCTCCTGATGGCTTTTCCACCATGGGAACTGTGCAGAAATGGGAGAGGGTGATTTTTCTCCTGCATTCCTGATACAGTCAGGAAAGAATGTCTCCACCGAGTGTCCTGCCTTAAACATGGAGGATTTTAGAGAGGGAAAACAACACCTGGAGAACAGAATAACGGCTCTACATTGCTTCCTATCGCTGAGATGAAACTCCATGACCAAAAGCAACTTATGAAGGAAAACGCTTGTTTCCTCTTACAGCTACAGGAAAGTCAGGGCAAGTGAAAGACAGGAACTGAAGCAGAAGCTGCAGAGGAGTGCTGCTTCCTGGCTTGCTCTCTGCGTTCAGTCTACTTTCCTACATAAACCAGAGCCACCTGGCCCATGTTGGTACAAGCCCACAGTGGTCTGGGCCACGTCAAACAGTAAGGAAGAAAATGCCCCATAGTTTTGCCTACAGACCAAACTGATGGAGGCATTTGCTGAGTTGAACTTTCCTTTTCCCCAATGACCCTGGCCTGTGTCAAGTTGAAAAAAAACAAAAAAACAAAAAACAAAAAACTACCACAATGGCACAATCATAAACCCTTTAAAATATTCAAGTTATACATAACCAAGAACCACTACAACAATAATTTTCAAACCAAAGCCGAATCACTTTAAAAAGGAACAGATAGGACAAACAGAAACAGAGGCCTGGCAAAAACACCAGCTATGCTAGTGTGAGGTATTGTCAGAGCACGCCAGTGGTAGAGCCTGGCATCAGGGAAGACATGGGTGTCGGAGCTGTAGAGGGGAGACACTGCTCTGAGGCCTTCTTAGTTGTTACATATATAGAAGCCCACAGGTGACAAGCACTTTGGCATAAAGAGGCAAATTAAAGGTTACCTGGAAATCTTCTGATTATCCGACACAAGCCCTCTTTCCTGCAAAGCTGGGGCTGTATTTCTGGTAATACATTTACCTGAAAGAATCAAAAAAGATCTTAGTGATTTAAGCGTTCAAAAATAATGATGCCGGGGGAGGGGCGGAAGAGAGAGAGAGAGGAAGAGAGATCACAAGCTGTAGATATTAATCATTCCCGTCTGCATCCACATTCAAGGGTAAAAAGCCTGCAAGTGAACACTCAAATCAAGAATGATGAAGTAGCTGATTTGACTACATGAAATAAAAATGTGCCCTTCGAAATCTTCAAAATATTTGGGGATAGATTGGGAAACCTTTTTTATTTCAAAGCTACCATAGTTGATAGACATAAAAAGACATACTTATGTCAAATACAGTAACATAGCTTCATAGTTGCACACGGCAAAAATAGTGCTGAAGCACTAGAAAGCTGTGTAATGAAGTTCCGAAGGCCACCCAGCTCCTCAGTTAGTGCCAAGCCTGTCTCACCATCTCACACACAGTCTTTACTTCATAATGAAGGACATTGTTGCTTCACCTATTTAAAGAACAGAAACTGTTCTAACAAATTTAATCTCTCTCCTCTTGTGAGTTTACAGTGTGATTAACTAGCTACATCAACTGTATCTCCGAACTAAAACCAAATATGGTTAAACCTTGTTAAATTGGGGAGAGAGATACAAAGAGAGAGAGAGAGAGAGAGAAAGATCTGTTTAAATTAGCTTGAAGCTCAGATTTATTCTTGAGGCATTATTGATTACTTTCAAATTAATTCACTCTTTCCCAATAAAGTATTATAGTTTCTTCAACATGTCCTGCTGGCATGACTAGATAAAACTTAACTGTGTTAGAGAAAACAGGGGAGGGAGCCATGGCCTCAGTCCCAATTTTGCACTAACAGAATCCTGATCTTGAGCACAGTTTGCTTGTGTGCCCTCAGTTTCTTTGCTTATACAATAAAGCACGTAGAGCCTTGGGTATCTAAGTTCCACTTTGATCAATTCTATAATAAGATGTAGCTCTTCCCTAATGATTCATGTAAAGTGCTTGGACCCAGTCTGATTAAATCCTCCCTGACACTGGGAATTGTATTCACTTATTCATTTATTCAACAGACCCTCTGTTGCCCAAGTACAGCTCTCAGGAGAACAAGCCCCAGCCCTGGTCCTGTAAGTGGACCCACAGCACCATGACTGGGCGTGGGCAGCATTCCTCAGCAGTGCGTTTTGTACAGTCTAGGAGCATGCCAAAGGCTACCACACTTGCATGTATTTGCTCTAGAAACTGAGGGAAAGCTGTCAGTGTGGGACGCTTACAGTTTTAGGGTTGTCTTCACGTCTCAAATTCAAAAACGGGTAAGCTTAGAGGCTAAGTGTAAGGAGACAGGGATTTTCCTAAAGCCCTGGCTCACCAGTTTAGAATTCTTAAGACACGCTGGAGGGGCGGGCAGAGGACTGCGAAAGCATGGGGAGGCTGTAACGGAGATTTTGTTGTTGTTGTTGTTGTTTTAAGTTACACATGACGTGTTTTTCTAAGATTGTGAAAAGCTTCAGATGACAATAAAAATGGAAGCATTTGTTCTTATGTAAGGCAAAATCACTCAGCTGCTAACAATTTCATAGACTTTTTAAAGGAGGAAGGATCCGGAAAGTTACCAAGCGCTAGAGAAGCAGTTTTGAGTTAGTTCCATGGACCGGCACAGGCCCGCTCTAACTGTCTAAAGTCTCAGGGTGCTTGCGCTGCTATTGTGGGAGCCTAGAACTGGCTCTCCCTATCAGGAGAGGACGAAAGACTCCCTACTGAAAGAATACTTTGCTAGCACAGATTTCATTTCTGTGTCGGCTTCATGTGGAGCACCGGATCCGAAAGACTGCAGACAAAGACTTCCCAAAGACAGACAAAGCCAGGGAAGCACCATTCTACACTTCCGGCTTTGAGTTCCTTTCCCCCACCTGACCATTCCCCATCACCATATTCTCCAGACCGTGGCTCCTGCGTTCACACTTGCAGCCAACCTAACTGTGGTGACATGACCACCGTGATGTGGGACACCAAAAATGCCACCTCCCTTCAGCTCTGGAAGTGAACCCAAAACTGAGCTGGCCAACTGGGCAAAAGATGGGGACCGTTTAAGCACCATGCGCCACACATTTGTTGCAAATCAATTACGTCACGTATTTGACTGCTGAAGCTAACAGTGCTCTCTCATATTCTAGTGAGTTTCGCTTTAATAAAACATGGGAGCCCTGCATCACTACCTACCGGAATACTGCCGAGGGAGTTTTATCCGAATTAGCTCACCGATACGGTAAGCTTCTCCAGTGTAACACTGCAACAACCATTTTAATAATATTTCTTTTTAAACTGTGTGTTATATGTGTGTGTGTTCATGTGTGTGGAGGTGCCAGTGTGTGTGTGTGGGGGAACAGCGCCCATGTACACATATGTCCATGTATGTAGAGGTGGAAAAGCTAACCTGAGTACCATCTTCGGGAACGCCCTTCCCCTTCTTTGACACGAAGTATCTTATTGGCCAGTAGCTTACCAGGTAGGCTGGGCTGCCTGGCCAATGTACCCCAGTGCTGACATGACAAGGGCATACCACTCTACCAGACATTTACATGTGGGCTCAAGGGGTCAAGCTGATGCTCCCACTTGGCACTTATGTGCTTTGCTGATTGAAATATTCCTCAGCCACTAAATAACCTTTACTTTTTAAAAGAGCAGTCTTGGGTTCACTACAAAATTGGACAGATGTTATATGCATTTCTACCGTCAATATCAGCGTTCGAAAGTAAATATTAGATTTGCTATAATCAACATACAATTATCAGACAAAACTCATTTTCAATAAGCCTTTTACTCTTGCTTATAGATATGTACGTGCATGTGTGTGTCTATATGTATTCATGTTAATATGTGTGAACATTTTGTATGAGGTTAAATACTCTCTATACATATAGTTTTTATATATGTGTGTATATATATATATATATATATATATATGGAGAGAGAGAGAGAAAAATAAGATAGTAAAGATAATCTGCAGTTTTTCTTTCCATAGCATGAAACCCCTTTCACAAGATTAGAAAGTATATAAAAAGTGGTAATAACATTCACTACTGGGATAGTTTCTAAAGATATAATTAGGAAAACAGAAACATGCATCTTAAAATATTTCAATTCCCAAGTACACTTCCATAAACTTATTCTGTAATGAAATGAACCTAAATTGTTTCTATTGCAAATTCTCATAAGCAAAAATAAAAGTCGGGACCGGGGAGTGACCCAGTTGATGGCCAAAGGCCAGGCAGAGTTGCAGCCCTCCTGGAACCCTAGCACTGGGGAGGGAGAGACAGAAGCTTCCTGGGGCGAGACAGCTAGCTCAACTGCCTGCGGTTGCGGCACAAGGGGTTCAGTAAGCGACATTCCACAATAACTGAAACAGAGGTCAGCTGAGAAAGACCTCGGACATCAACCTGAGGTTTCCACAGCCATGTGCAAACACATGTTCCACATATGTGTGCTCACAGATATTAATGTGCGCACACAGATGCACGAGCATACACACAGGTGCATTGCGTACAGAGACAAGCAAAAGAGAAAGTAAAAGCCTGACTTCTGCTGAGGCATTTTTCATTCATTCAAAACAAACAAACATTATACAAACCACATAAACTTTAAGAAATGAAATATTAGCCACATTATTATCTAATTAAAGAGGATGAACATTTAAAGTAGGAATACATAAAAAGTAGACAGGAAATTCTTTTCTGGTCATTCCAAAATGGAGCATGACATAAACACCACTGGAGCTTAGAGAATATTCTTTGTGCTCATTGTAACTATTGGACTATCCTGTCTCTTATTTTGTCGAGATTTAGACCTTCTCCTAAGGCTGTGCAAGGTCATCCACAAGGAAAATAATTAATGTAAAAAAAAAAAAACAAAAACAAAAAAAAACAAAAACAAGGAGACCCAGCTAGTCAGAGAAAGCCAAGTCTTTCTCTTCTGCCTTCCAGATGTAATCACCCTTCCACCAAAGTAACAAGGAAATGCCCGGCATGCTTTGCAGGGAGAGCCATGTCGAAAGTTCTCAGTGCTCCACATCCTGAAATCACCATCTGGTTTTAGTGACTGCTAATCCCACAAACATTCAAAGCTAGCAATGAACTCCTTTGCTTCTGAAACCCTAGCACCCCTCTACTTGAGGTGAGAACTCTGGCTAGTGGCGGCAGCTACCGCACACAGAGGGCCTCCCTTCACAGAGTCTCATGGATAAGCCCGTCTTTAAATCCACGTTTCTGTCCTTCCTTCGGGCCATTGATTTATTCATTCTTTCTCTGTTGCCAAATGATTGTTTTCACCCATCACTGAATCTGCAAAGTTTTAATTCCTAATCATATCGGGTGCCCTTCAAAGTGCCCTTCAAAGTAGTCGGCAATTCTGCAACAACCCCAGCAAATGTGACAGGGATTTTGGTCTGGACTATGTTGTGCACATCAATCATGGTTCATAAGGCTTCAAGTTACCTATTCGTACCCAATGAAGTTATCTAGGTTAGGCTGTCAGAACAGTGTCTGAGTACTTGCTTTGAAAGTTTCTCTGCTTGAGAAAACAGGCATTTGAAGCCAGACTTCCTGCCTGTGGGCCCTTATTATTTCTTTCATTAGCTAAGCGGCCTTCGATTGCACCCTTAGCCCCTCTCTGCTGCTGTCTCTTCTGCTGTAAAGAAAGTGTACCAGTTTATGCTCCCGGTGGTGACTGGTGTAGGGTAAAAGCGCACAGGTGTGAGCTACTGCCTTCTCCTCGCTCTCCTCACCACCCCCACTCCCTGCTGCCCAGCTTGTCCAGTTCACCCTCCTCTGCCTCAATCACTTCAGTAACTGGCTTCCTTCATCTGGCCATCGCGTCTGAAGCACGCACTTCAATACAGTTGCCGGAGCGAAGCCTGTAAGCCGTCAATGGGACTCCTGTTGCTCCTCCACTCGACACCTTCCATCAACCTACCGCTTCACCAAGAACAAAACCTGTGGTCATTGCAAGGGTCGCCATGTCACCACATGGAAGACCTCACTCCGGGAACATTTCTACCCTCTGCTCCCGCTGCACTAACTTATCTCCAGTCATATGGGCATCTCCGTGTTCTTAAACATACAAGACAGGCTGATGGCTCAGCATTTAAAGGAACTGGCCCCACCTCCAGAGGACCCAGGTT
Source organism: Psammomys obesus (assembly GCF_907164565.1). Taxonomy (NCBI): domain Eukaryota; kingdom Metazoa; phylum Chordata; class Mammalia; order Rodentia; family Muridae; genus Psammomys; species Psammomys obesus. Next base: position 1,821,637 of record NW_026590663.1, on the reverse strand, counting down.
CAATCCCAGCACCCACGCGGTGGTTCCTTAACTGCCGACCTAAAGGATCCGACTCCCTCTTCTGGCCTTTGCAGGTACTGTAGGCACATGGTGCAGAGACATTCTTGGAGGCAAACCAGGAATGTGGTGGTTTGGATGAGCGGGTTCCGTATGGTCATACGGACAGTTTGGGAAATTTTTGGAGAAGGTGTGCCACTGGGGGCTGGCCATAGTGTTCCAAAAGCCCACTCCAGGCCTCGCCTCACACCCTGGCCTCTACGTGTTAGAACAGATGTGAGCTCCTGCTCCGGCACCCAGCTTGCCTGCCAGCACACTGCCTGGCCCTCTGGCGCGATGGTCTCGGATGAGCTCACATTTGGAAACTGTAAGCAAGCCCCCAGTTAAATGCTTTCTTTTGGAAATTGCCTCAGTCTTGGTGTCTCCTCACGGCAATAGGAAATAACGACAACACCCACACACATTTAAAAAAACCGAAAACAAAATACAAAACAAGACAAACAGACAAAAACAAGACAACCTCCTTTTACCTGATACCTATTTCTCCTGTCCTGTGTGTCTGGAGTTTTCAGCACGTTTTTAGGAGTATGGAGGTTATTTGACAGGGTTTCTCTGGGAGGCCTGGCTGTTTTGGAACTTACTCTGTAGATTAGGCTAGCCTTAAGCCCAGAGATCCCCCTGTCTCTGCCTCCTAAGCGACGGGGACAAAGGCTTACACTGCCACGCCCTGTTCAAATGTCACTTTCTTTTTTGTTTGTTTGTTTATTTGGTTTTTTGGGACAGGGTTTCTCTGTGTAGCCTGGACTGCAGGCCTGTCTTTCCTCTCCATTTTAGAATGTAAAGATTAGCATTATGCAGTTTCCTGTCCTTTGTCCCTGTACAGTTAGGGGTCTCAGTGGGGGTTTTTATTGTTTGTTTGTTGTATTGGTTTGGTTTAGGTTTGGGTTTTTTTGAGAGAAGGTTTCTCTGTGTAGCCTTGGCTGTTCTGGACCTGCTTTGTAGATCAAGCTGGCCTTGAACTCACAGAGATCCACCTGCTCCCAGAGTGCTGGGATTGCAGACATGCCTGGCTAAATGTTGATTTCTGGATGGAACTTTCCTTACACATCTAAAGGTCAACAGCTCTTTTTTTTTTTCCTCTTTATATTAATTTTGTCCCTGGTTCTTCTTTGAACTCTAATATGTACTTTTATTCAGGCCTTTCATTTCCCTGTCTCCTACTGAGAGTCTGATTTCCCCAAGAGCAAGGATTTACATCTGTTTTGGTCATTTATATTTACTCAGTATATAAACAGGGCTCAGTACAGATGTTCAACAAGTAGCTGTAGAAATGACAAAGGGATAGATGAGTTAATAAATGTGCAAACAGATGAATGAATGAGTTGACAGAGTCAAAAATAAGACAACACATTCATCAAGGAAAGGATCTTGGGAGTGGTTGCCATTTTCCTGATAAATTGTGTTACTCTAAATTTATTCTAAAAATAATCTTCCAGATCAAAACAAACAACAAAAGAAAAACAAAAACAAAACAAAACAAAAAAAACCCGCCCACATGAGACTTTAGTTTTTAAATAAAAGGAACTGGGACAGGGCACGGTGATAGAAATAGATTTTCCTTATAGAAGATTTGCACATAAAAACTATAAAATGATTAGGGGGATAGAGAATGACCATTAAAATGGATAATATTGGTAACTGGCGGGACCCACTACTAGATGTTAATATTGGTGACCCAGGGCTTGCAGAAAAGCAAAATATTTGCACAGTGTCAAAGTATCACATCCCAAATGTTTACAGAGCAAGGGAAAATGTATTAATTCCTCAGTGCATAGAGGCAGCAGACAGGGCCTATGCCAGGTGACAAGGGAAAGAAGCCCAAGGAGTGCTGTGTAGCTCCTGATACTTACAGCCACAAACAATAGAATCTCTCTGTGGCTCTCTGAGTTGCTGTGACGAAAAGATGACCATGAGCAAAGATCTTATGAAAGGAAGAGTTTATTGGGTGCTGAGAGTTTCAGAGGATAAGCTTATGAACATCGTGGCAGAGAGCACGGCATCAGGCAGGCAGGCACGGTGCTGGAGCGGCAGCTGAGTGCTTACACACAGGTCCTCAGTGCAGATGGCAGGGAAAGTGAGGCTAGACCGAGCATGGGCTTTTGAAACCTCAAAGCCAGCCCCCAGTGACATACCTTCCCCAAATGGCCACACCTCCCATCCTTCTTAAGCAATTCCACTAACTGGGAGCCAAGTATTCCAATATATGAGCCCATGAGGACCATTCTCAGGCAAACAACCACCGTGGCATTCTTATGAAAACAACTCCATAATTTTGTGAGAAAACATCAAATAAATCCAATCCAGGGGCATTCTACAGAATACTTAACCAGCTTTCTTCAGAAATGTCAGTTCCATGAGGGGAAGAAAAGACTGAAAAACACCCAGGAAAGAAACTGCAGAAACAAGTTCAAACTGCATCTAACAAGGGTACTATATTGGATCCTGGTATGGAGAAGTGACATAAGTTTAAAAAAGAGGCAAAATCTAATACTGCCTACAAGTCTGTGAATAATCTGAGTCGATGCTAATTTACTGTTTTGGATAAATACAACATGTTTGTATATTTTGCTAAGCATAGAACAAAATTAGTTAAGGTATGTAGGGAAATGTTATACTAGTTCCATAATTTTTTTTGCATGTCTAAAATTATTCTCAGAATTCAAAAATATGAAGCAGGAATCTCAGCATAATAGAAACTGTGGTTTGTAATCCCACACCCTCCCCACCCTCACCCCAAACACACAAACTCAGCATCTCTGCTCTTCTTGATCCTGCCTCATTACAAAATCTCCTGTAACTTTCTTGAGAATTTAAAGTTGGCGTCTAAAGCCTTCCTATATTAGGAAAAGGCACCGGAGGCTACAGAGATTAAATAATGTGAGAAATCCTTTAGGTGGTATGCCATGGAGCAGGAGTTTATCATGAAAGAGTTTGGTCCCAGAAACCTTGGGGTTTCTCTCAGCTTTGACACTATCAGTTTATTGGGCTTTGTTATTCTTAGTTGTGGACATTACCCAGTATTTAGTAGCATCCTTGGCTTTGGCCAGTAGGTACCAATAGTACATTTTTCTCCTGTTTGTAACAAACAAAGAATCTTTCTAGATATTGGCAGAGAGACAAAGGCCCTCCTCGTTGAAAAATCAGTGAGGCAGAGAGGAGTGAGCATAGGAATTCTAAGAGTTAGGGGGCACAGGAAAGGTGTATGACAAAACTCAGCATAGGTGTTTAGGAAAAGATAGTTTATTATCACTTAGTACTACTCTGGAGCTAAATGGAGGTAAGAGAAGGAATGGATTGGGTATGCTCAGGACCCAGAGAACCTCTGACAGCTAACTGTGCTAAGTAAGCCCTTTCTGTCCTCCAGACCTCCCCTCCTGCTGATCGCAGCAGGCTGATTTTCTTGGATGGCATCACAGAGCTTCTTGCCTCTTGATTAGCAGTTATGTTGGACCAATGGGAACAACAGAGAGGGCCAGAAGGGTGTTAGGAGAGCAGGCTTGGATCTGAGGCTCTCTGCAGACCTGTGGTCTGGTACAGCTATATCTCATTAAGTTGACAACTCCTTCCCAGCAGAGCTGATGTTTTGGCTCTTGCTCTCAGTCATTCAGGGCTGCTCCCTTCCTTTTGTATACTTCTCTTGTGACCAGGAGAGGTAAAATCTAATTCCTAGGGGCTCTGCCATCTTTGTTGTTGTTCTTAGTGTTTCTTTCACCCTGTCCAATCTTCTGCTTTTTTTCTTTTAATTAGTTTCTCTGCAATTCCACCCTTTAAAGTAGGCTAGAAGGCTGAGACAGAGTTATAGACTATATGGGGGTCCTGTGCTTCAGCACTGCAGCACAGTGTAAACAGGAAAAGGAAGTGGGGAGGGGCCCTTGAGGATGAAGGCCTGATCTTTATCTAAGCAGTGACTGAGTAGTTGATCATGCTTATAACTGGCCAGGCAGAGGTCTGCAGAGCTGGAGTCTGAGGCTTTAGTAGGGCACTTAAGCCAGGTGCACAGTTAGCCTGGAGCCTGGGAGAGGGCTCTGAAGGTTAGGTGCAGATCTGAGAATCTTTCACTAAAAATGGGGGTTCAATTGTGGGGAGCGGTGTTATAAGCATACTGAAGACATGTGGAGAAAACACAGTAATCACAGAAAACGCTGTGATTACAGTAATGATAGAGTTTCCAGGCCAGTGAAAGAAAAGAAAGAGAGAGGAAGCGGGGAAGAGAAGCAGACAGGGAGGGAAGGTGGTAAGGAAAGAGTAGAAGGACAAGGAGTAAGAGGGAAGAGGAGAAATGGAAAGAGGAAATGATTACAGATATTCAAAAGTTTCAGCATTGGGATGAGGGGAGAGGGGTGTGACAGGAAGATTTTTACAAGTTCAAGGCCAGCCTAGACTACATAGTGAGTTCAAGGCCAAGCCTTGGCTTTGTCAAAACAAAACAAACAAACAACCCAAAAGAAGGTGCTCTGCCCAAAGGCCAAGAAATTAAACACTTACAAAAAAAAAAAATTACAAGAAAAATGAAATTGTTTGGACCTTCCTTGCCATTATGTCATCAGAGTAGGTTATTACAACTTTAACTAGGAGATGAAAAAATAACTTGGTTTTGGTGCTTTCCTCACAGGCTTGTTATAAGTAGTGACAAATGTAACTAATCTAGTATGATGACTAGCATATTGGACAAGTTTTTCATTTCATCTTCACTTACGAGAGTTCACGCAGTGTAGACAGTAAATACCGAATTTTCAATTTTAGGTTAAGAAAGTATATTACATTTTTCTTTCAATTTAATATGATGTTCTAGTTTCCTTTCTGTTGTGATAAAACTCTCCACCCCAAAACAACCTTGGGAGAAAAGCCTTTCCTTAGCTTATGCTTCCACCACAAGTCACTGAAGGAAGTCAGGGTGGGAATTCAAGCAGGGTGGGGCTTGAAGCAGAAACCATGGCGCAATGCTGCTTCTTGCTCTTCGTGCTCTGCCTCGCTCGTGGACTCATGCTTCGCCAGCTTTCTCATGCAACTCATGGCTTCCTGTCTAGGGATCCTGCAGCCTGGAGTAGACTAGGGCCCCCTGTATAAATTAACAGTCAAAATAGTCCTTTGCACACATGCATACAGGCCAATCTGACCCATGCAAGTCTTCAGTCAAGGCTTCCTTTCCTCTGGGATGACTCTAGGCCGGGTCAATGTGGTCACTGACTGGGAAATGGGCGAAGTTTGAAAAAGTCCATACAATGACACAGAAAATATTTTTCTCCTATGAGTCAACGAGTTGAGGATGAGCATCAAATAAGCTACATAATTCCAGGTTAAGTTTGTCGCCTACCAAGTTTAAAAAAAAGAAAGAGAGAAAGAGAGAAAAAAAGAAAGAAAGAAAGAAAGAAAGAAAGAAAGAAAGAAAGAAAGAAAGAAAGAAAGAAAGAAAATAGTATTTGTAACAGCTCAAGCTTTGGGAATTATTTTAAGACAAACAAACGACAAATAAACCCAAAAATCTGTTTTGAGGTACATGTTGAAGAATAAGTCATGGCATTGCATGCTGCATTTTCAGTGTTCGAAGAGGCTCGGAGGGGAAAAGGTTAGTCACCTGCTTGTTTGTTATGGGAACCTGGTGAAATCTCTGGGAAGGGTGGCTTCACTAGAGGAAGTTGGACCATTGCGAACAAGCTGTTGAGGGGATATTGGGACCCTGGCCATTTCCTTCCTCTCTCTCGTTGCTTCCTGGATACCACAAGGTGAGTACTTTCCTTTACCACACTCCCCTTCACACTACCTCAGTACATGCACCGAGACAGCCAGGCCAAGTGACCATAGCCTTAAACTTGGAAACTGTGAGTCAAAGGTAGAGCTTTCCTCTTTCTATGGTGGTTGGTCCCAGGTATTTTGTTATAGTGCCAGAAAGCTAATTAACTCTTCTTGAACCTTTCCCCAAAGATACAGAGCTTCCAATTTTTCAAGAATTAAAAACAATAATATGTGGACCCCAAATGGTCTGTTTGTAAAACTGTCAGGCTGATAAAAGGAGTTTACGCTTTGACAGACTTTACCTTCTGGTGTAGACTGAGCTGACACATGAGCTCCCTGGGCAGGCAGGGTTTCCCACCAGCTTCCCCAGAAGGCAGGCAAATAAGCAGATCCCAGGAGTTCAAGTCACCTGAAAACATTAAACAACACTCAGCTCCTTCCCATAAAGAATGTCATTACTTAAACCTTAAAGCACAAGCAACCCTGTTTATAGCAAAATGCTAATACACAGAATACTAAAATTCAACTTTGTCTGACTCAAGACCTTAATGTGTCTATTTAGCATTGTAATCTAGCAAAAAATCAGGTAATGAATATTTATAAAATATTTTGAAAAACTACAATTAGAATATATATAAAGCATCTTAGTTTTTTTTATTATAAGACTTCTAACAGAAAAAGAATATACTGGTATAAAGTAAAATTAATAAAAATTTGAAAGATTTCATGAAAAATTAATCTGTGGTCTAGTTACAGATGCTGCAATGGGGTTCAAAGTTTAGAACACAACATGAACTGAAGCAACTAATATTTCAGCTTTACCAAGGACAAAATCTTTGGCAATAAGTCATACATTCTACCACAGTAACTTGTCAACTTTAAAGAGGGAATTCTGGCTCACAGGTTATCATTTGTGGGCACATATGAATGTGTCTTCATTGATTTTTCTGTGTGTATGTTTGTGGGAGTATGGTATATGTGTGTGTGTGTGTGTGTGTGTGTGTGTGTGTGTGTGTGTGTGTGT